>NC_143014.1:247970941-248339066 GCF_055824585.1 Amblyomma mixtum
GCTATTCTTTTCCCTGTATATTAATGACCTTCCATGAACGCTGAAATATTCGAAAGCTGTAATATATGCCGATGACACTGCATTACTTTTCACGGGGGAAAATTTAGAGGCACTTAAATGTATAATTAATGAAGAGCTTAGTAAGTTTCGCAGTGGTATAAAAGTAATCGGTTAACCCTTAATACTGAGAAAATAAAGTACACCGTGTTTCGCTCGCGCAGTAAGAAGATGAACTACGAACATATATCTCTAACTATCGACAACACGACTCTGCTGAGGATTTTTCAATACAAGTATCTTGGTGTCCTGTTCGCGTCTGATATGCACTGGAAAGAACAAATTAATAATATTTGCTCCAAATTAGCCTATGGTTGTCATGTTTTACTAAAGGCCAGGGACTGCCTTGATCTTCCAATTCTACGCATTCTGTATTTCGCCTTTGTGCCTTATCTTATTGCCTGGAAGCATGGGGTGGTACGTATAAAACATACTTAGATCCTGTTTCTCGCCTTCAAAAACGAGCTATTCGTATGATAACTTATTCAAATAATACATGCCCCAGCAGGCCACTCTTTCAGTAGCTTCGTATCTTACTCCTATCAATGGCATATAAACTGAAGATAGCTGAAATAGTAACAATGTAATAAAATCTAACAACCCCCTGCCCCTTAGTTTATTTAGATTACCAATGAAACAAACAAGAGCTGCAACTAACCATCTATTTAATTTACCACCTTGTTACAATATGTACGGCCGGAGACTCCTAGAATACAGCGGAGCCCATGTGTGGAATGAAATCCCGAATGAAATTAAAGACAAAAATAACTTTTTGGCATCTTTAAAACACTATTTAATTTCCATGGAAATGTAGGAATCAATTGTGTGTGTTAATCTTGAAGTTTTTTTTTTTTACACGGTCTGCAGTAGTATTGTGCTTGTTTTGTATTTGGACCCCTCACTAGCCGTAAAGGCTATGGGTCCAACCAACAGTTTGTGTACTGTTTCTGAGAATAAATAAATAAAAAATTCAAAAAAAAGGCAACGCAATATTTATCGTCGCAGTTCCGATATCGGCCGCTATGCAGCTTGAAAGGTCCGCTGGTCGATGCTTGCGCGATCGCCTTCAAATTGATCGCGACTGTACCTCCGCTGGATATGGCTTATGTTGTATTTGACGTAGGATTTGCGCACACGTTAGTCGGTGCGGACCCATTTCCTTGCCATGGTTTTTACACAAAAAGATTATGGATGTGCTTGCCATTACAGCATAATTGCACTTTGTTTCGGTTTCTGGATTTAGCTCATTTCGGAAAAAAAAATCTGCGGAATTATAAGTGTTGAAGCTAGCCAAACCATGAGGCATGATGTAGTGGAGAAAACCTAAGGTGAGAAAACCTGATGTCGGCGCCTTGTCGGCCGGTTTGTGCGCTGAGCGTCCCTCTGGTTGGGATCCCCCCGGTGCGTCGGTATGCTCCGCATCATGTTCAGACTTTCCTCGGAACTAAAACAAGGCCGCGACGATGAGTCTGGCAACGTGGCCTGGTGGGAGGGAGGACGATGACGCGTCTCCGCCGACTCGGATATCTCGCCAATGTCGGCGGTTAATGCGCACGCAGGACGACAGGGGGAGTACGACGGCGAGCGTCTCGTGATGCCGTCGTACGTGACGGCGTCATCTCCCGCAACCAGAACAAAATCACACGCCTAAGGCAGCGCATGCTCTTGCTGTAGCAGGAAGGCTCTCCATTACAATTTATGCGAGCTTATCGCAGCTCTCCTCGGTGTAGACGGTATCATATATGCGCGAGCTGTTGCCATTCGGAAGCCAATCCAGAGCCCCCAAAATGCCTTTAAACGCTCCAAGTGTTAAGAGCTGGCCACGATCACATCTGTAAATAGTTCAGCCATGCGCGTTGCGAAAGACACAAAAATTCAAACCGAACCCTCCTGCGTTCTCTCTCTCTCTCTCTCAACGCCTGAGCCAAGCCCTTCAGCCACGTCATATTTCAGCAGTTCCGGGAGAAGCCGTACCTGCTAAATGGCAGGTCCGCATGTATTTCATTAGTCCGTCGTCCTGAATAAAGGGTGAACTGTTTAGATTGTCGTCTGGTCGAATACTCGCTGTGCCAGCGCTCTTACTCTGCGCCATGGTGGAAGATATTATAGGTGAGTACACAGCGGCCCGCGCCGCTCTCAGATAAAGTCCCCTAGCTTCCAGAAGTGCCACGAGTTGGCTGTTCGCGCAGTGGCCCTGGCCGTTGTGAGATTGTGAGATTCAATGCTTTTCTATGGGCAATGCGCGCTTTGTGAACGCCATTTTCCCGAAACCTGTTGTTGATGAAAAGAAGAAAACACTTTTATCGCTTTGTTTCAGTACCGCTTCGTTGCCAACTGCAGTTTTATGAAGCAGCGGCTTCGCGCTGGTTTAGTTGAAGACGAAGAAGGCGATGAGTTCGGGCGGGTTTTTCGAACCTGCTACACGAATAAGTGCCGGTGCCCTGATAACTGAGCGTGTAACCATCGCTCGTCATTTTTGTTCTCTTTACCTTTGGCTCGTTGGTTCGTGAGTTAATTGGCCCGTTCATTCGTTCGCCAGCCGCGCGCCTTGCTCGTTCCTTCGCTAGTTAGCTCGTTAGTTCTTTCCTTAAATCATTGTAGCTTTTGCTATAGCTTTCGTGCGCGCCGCTCGTTCGTACTTCCATGCACTTGCTTATTATACCGTTCGTTTACTCAGTCGTTTTCTTGCTCTTGATTTGTCAGCTCATTTGGATGTGTTTTGTTCGACTTTCTCTCGAAAGCGCCCGCAAGAACGCACATGTTTTACGGTATGTTTTTAGCAGTTACCTTGCTTTAATTTACGCTAACTAAAAGTGCGACAACTATGTTTCCAGAGCGCCTACTGTAAAATAACCATGACTCATTTGTCGGGTGATATGCTCCTCACTCCAGCACACTGCAACATCAAGCATAACATTAAACTTCTCCTCGCTGCGCTGTAGGCCGTAAGGAATGATTAAACTTAAAAGTATTGACACGCCAATAACAAATTATTCTCGTCTTCCCTTCTGCCACTGGTGCAAGGGTGCTCTCAGATTTTGACTGCGCCACAGTGTGCACTGAAACGAGATGAATGAAATAATTTTTATTTACTTTTTGGTACACAATTAATTCGTACCACACTTTATTGCGCGCCACTTTTCCGTTACTGAATTTTGCTGGCCCTGCCTTTCCAACTCATGCAGTAACTCGTCGAACTGCATATAAGTATTTTTTCTTATACTTACAAAGGCAATAAAACCGCTCACATCTTACAGGCCGATACTTTGGAACGACAACCCCCAAACACTTGTTTTCGTAATCAGGAGCTATTGCTAACAATGTATGCGATCAGAACAGTTACATTGTAGAGTTTACCAAAACGTTTGCTCATTCTTGCTCGGTAGCTAGCGGTTTGAGTGAGTTTAAGAAAAATATTGAAAGTAAAACACCATGATTGCACTGAAAGATGTTGATGCACTGACAGCCACTGTTGCAGTTTTCAACAAAGCACTGGCGGCCCATTGCTGCAGTTTACCGACCACCACCGTGCCGCTGGGAAAGCACTGGCGTAGAACCGCACCGCCGTGAACCGCACTCAGGTTGATTAAAGTGCCACGACGATGCTGCTGGTCGCAACGCAAGGAATGGTCATGCCATGCGAACGGCTTTTGTGACGTAAACGAATCGTGTGATATCTTCCTGGTTTCTATCGCAACGAGATAGCTTATTTTTGTTTTCTTTCTTCGGGCGAAGTTTCACCGCTTCATCGACACTGACCCTGCGATCAGCAGCCCGGTTCGAATGACGCGGCTGGTACTCTATCTGGCCGCTTACAGCCAGTGTGCAGAACGCACAGTGTCCTCACCAATATATCGTACATCGTACTCTGCGCCTCCACAATCCGGACATGCGTTAGTGCCCTGCCCTCGGCCCAAGGGTGAGATCCGTGGCGTCCCCCTCTCCTACGCTGGAAGCTGCCGAGGCTTATGATCTTCGAGTGAGCCACAGCAAGTTACAACACGTTGTTGGGCTACGCCTTGCAGATTCTATCAGGCACTTTCGAGCTCTCTAGCTCTGAGACCAACTGTATGCAATACTGTATGCAACAAGTCAATCAAATTCTACTCTAAGCTCCCCCGTCAATTTTGGGGTTCCGCTACGCACTGCGCACCGGCTTCGGTAAGACCCCACCCTCGGCACAAGTGTACTTCTGCGTGTTTTCAATGTCTCGAAATTAAATCACCAGAGCTCTTAATTCAATAACACAGTTGCAGGCCGGGGACGAGCCTGGTTAAAAATTTAATGTAACCTTAGCATAGCGGAAGTTCAGTGTACGCGAAGCTGAAACAGATTCTTTCAATGAATCTTTCTTTGTTTTTTTTTTACTGAAAGAGTTTTCGTACCCACAAGCAGTATTCTGCCATTGTAGAGTTCTAGCACACGGGTATGTAGTGGCGACATTCACTCGTAGACGTACAGCATACCAGAGCGATGCCTGCTGCGCATGCGCTGTGGCCAGGTGAGGAGGTTGTCCGGTATACCACTACTGTGCTACGGCTACCGGAGACTCTCCAATATCTTCTCGCTACCTCTACACTGCATTCCCTTCGAGTCGCCAGCCTCTGATTGGAGCTTCGGCTCGGGCAGCAACACGTCGCCAGTGCGCGGTAGCCAATAGGAGCGCAGTGGAAAAAAAGCTGGCACGTCTCGACAACCGTCAGACCGGATGGCGGCCTGCGCCGCTCAAGTAGCTAGGTTTTTTTTTCAACCCGATCGGCGACGAATGTCTATGCACAAGACGCGCGACGGCAAGCGTCTGGTGACAAACCGGATGGCAGAATACGATCTCAGAAAGCAATCGTCTCGCACACTGCCGATGAGTCTGTCCCAGTATGCGCTGTTGCTATGCATGGACGCAAGAATTGTCCTTCTTGGTATTTTAAGTCCTTGAGCGCTGCTCTCCTCAGCATCAGCGGCGCTCGAAGACGGACACAAATAGCCGCAACATGGCTGGCAGCTTAGCGAGCAGAGCGTGGATCCCTGTGCAGAGCAGGCAGCGAGTTTCGCGATGCCACCTGTCATGACATTTGCCGAGGTACGGGCGTCCGGGTTCAGTCCATGTACAACATAGAACACGTTCTACCTTACTGACGGCGGTACCACGACGTAGCCAACGCCATAAACCAAGTAGGCTTAGAGTTCAAAAAAACTTGCTGCTGGCGTCAATTATGCCCAGTTCTTTAGTAACTCGTTGTTGATAGTGTGATCTCACTTTTATCAAGCTCAACCGGCAAGTGCCTATCACTTACCACTCCAATAATCCTAGCTCTACGAAGGCTGTGCAGGTTCTCCATAACGAAAAGTTAAATAAAAATTGATAGATCGGTAGCCCTAAAATATTGAAGCTGATCATCGAAAACGAACAAGACTGATTTCAGCGCCAGCGTCACCGCTTCTTTATTTGCTCTTGTCTGCGACCAGCCCCTTGGTTCCCCAGCTAAGGCAGCAACGCGTCCAGGCAGCTCGGCAGCCAATGGGAGCCCAGAGAGGCGCCCGCCAGTGGCGTGAGTCGGCCAGGGTGCGACCGAATGACGAACTGCACGCAGCGCATGGCTCGGTTTTCTACCACGACGGGCGGCGAACGAGCGCTCAAGACGCGCGTGGGGATAGCTTCTGGTGACAGACCGGATAGCAGAAACCGATCTCTTGCAGACAGCAATACACACGTGTAGTGTCCTCGGCTACGACCGCGCAGCACGCTGTCGCCACGTCTGGGAGAACAGCCCCGGGGATTTTCCACCTTTGAGCGCGGTTCGTGACAGCACAGATGGCGCTGCGTACCGTGAAGGCGATTTTCTGATTGAATGATCACATGCTTATGCGCTGCCTGGCGCTCCAGATGCACCGCGTTGTACATCGGGCGGCAGGGATAGAAAAAATATTTCTATTTATCTTTATATCTCGGCCACCTGAGA
The DNA here is from genome assembly GCF_055824585.1 of Amblyomma mixtum. NCBI lineage: Eukaryota > Metazoa > Arthropoda > Arachnida > Ixodida > Ixodidae > Amblyomma > Amblyomma mixtum. The sequence continues at coordinate 247,976,956 of NC_143014.1, forward strand.
ACTCACGAGAGTAAAGTTCAGCTTAATGATAATTTATGGAGTTTGATAGCGCAAATCGACAGTTGGGCTAACGAGCCCCGTACTTTAGGCTTCCGTGTCATATTCGTCCACCTGGCATTCTTTAAGAGTGCAGGGTAGGCCCAGACTTCCCAGATATTCTTCAGTTTATTTAGGACTTTTTTTCTAAGCAAGATACGTCATTCGGGATTTCGTAAATTTTATTCCTCCCTTTAGCTTATTTTTACTGGACTAGAAATATGGCTTTGTAGCCAGCATTCAGTCTTGCCGTTTTTTTCGTAGACCATAATTTTTTTGCTGTTTTCATAGAGTAAACTCATGGACAAAAAGAGAACCTACACCGTAGACAAGAACCGTTCCATGGCTCACTAGCTTTGAACCTTTCTGTATAAAAACCGGGGGCAACAATTTGCCTTTTATCTTGTTTTTCTTGTAATCCCTCAAATGTAACAGAAAATGGCATTCTGAGGTACTTGAGAACGATGAATAAACACACAAGTGAGTTTTTTTCCCATCTTCCACTGAAACATCTGTTTAGTAGCCGCTATCCATCTAGGAAGTACAAGTCTCATTTCTGTGCTGTTTTGCTTATCATTGGCTTTTCTGGGCCCCTTTGCAATCAATTGTGCATCCGCCCCCACTAAAATGCTTTCAACGACAGTGCCCCTTAAGCAACCATGTCGCGATATAGCGACCCGATGTTACCCCAGATGCCCACGGGATCTCACAGGCGTCAAGTCGGGCTATGCTGTAATCTCTGAACGTGCGCTCTGCGTCCTGATGGTAATATAAAGATCTCCAAACTAGCGAAGGCATTCTTTAGGGAGCGCGCTTCCAGAACACGTGGTTAAGTTAACTGTCGGCATTTCACGTTCGCCCGTGGTGACACTTAATCAGAAATTATATACGGGCTAGTTCCATGCCTTGCCTTACTCTCGAGCAGTGAAATTCCCAGAGCCGGATTCTCTAATGATCCGTTTTATTTGGCCGTGACGTCAATGTGACAAAGGCAAGACCAGATGAGAAACCAAACGGTGAACCACAGACACTGCCGAACGATTCGTGGTGCCGCCGCATCCAGTTCGGCTGAGCCGCACGGACCACGCCCAGCCATTTCGTTGCACCAACGACGCACGGTTTCTTTGCCGGAACTAGATTAGCAGCAATAAATTTTGTCAGGTGTGTTAAAAATGTCGCCATGCTCATTCATTCGTGGGTGTCGGCACCAGTCCGCCAGTGCGACAAGGACGCGGAACGAATTTATGGCCGTGTTTCTCCCACGACCAGCACGACATCTTCGCACTCTGTCCACGTCACTGGTAGCAGCGAATGTTGGAAGAGAAATGAAAAATGAAATGAATGGATAGAAAATACGGCTGCTAGTTTTGAAAATTCACCTTTTCTGGCAATTGCATATGGCGGGAAATCATGTAAGCCACTTAATATGATAATCGAAATGATATTCGAGGTTTTGACATTAGTCCAATGCCAAACATTGGTTGTTTCTATATTGACTTTAGCCTGCCCTAAGTCTTTAACATCGACTGCAATCTCAATAAGCGAGAACATTTTCCCACTTCCTCGTTCCCCTCCCATCGAGCCCTGCGACCCCTTGCTTTAGAGGAGAACACTACGGTCATCGTAGGTTCAGAACATTACCGACCTAAAACCTCATAGATTTAGAACTTTGGAGATTATTAAAAAAATGGTCACTGGTATAGCATTCCTAAGCACGAAATATTCTGCAAAAGCCCAGTTCCGGACCTAAGTCAATTCAATTTTTAAATTTTCGCGGGTAGGCCCCTCAAATTAATGGGGTGGGCCAAGCCCACTTCAAGGTATCCCAGGTTGGTTCCGAGTGTGGGTGAACTCAATTTTGAAATGGTATTTTTTTTTTGAAATTTTGAAATTTTCGACGTGTCCCAGCTAGGTTCCTAACATGGGTCAAGTCAATTTTGAAATTTTCTTGAGTGCCCCAGCCAAATTTTATGGGTGGGCCAAGCCAATTTTCCGGTGTCCTAGCTAGGCTTAGAAATTCCGTCAACTCAATTTTGAAATTTTCGTGAGCGGGCCGCCCAAAGTACGCCATTTTAAGGGTGTCTGAGCTCGGCTCCGAACGTGGGTAAACTCAATTTTCAAACTGCCGGGAGTGCGCCACCGAAATTTCACCGTAAGGCCAAGCGGTTTTGGTTGTGTCCCAACACGGTTTAAAAATTGCGTCAACTCAATTTTAAAATTATCCGGAGTGGGCCACCCAAAGTTAAGAGTGGGCCAAGCCCAATTTAGGGGCGTCTGAGCTCGGTTGCGAACGTGGGTAAATTCAATTTTCAAATTTCGAAGTGTGGGCAACCCAAATTTCCAAATGGCCGCAGCCAATTTTAGGGGTGTCTGAGCTCGGTTTCGAACGTGGGTAAACTCAATTTTCAAATTGCGCAGTGTGGGCCACCCAAATTTTAGGGGTGAACAAAGCCCGTTTTGGGGGTCTCCCAGCTTGGTTCCGAACGTGAGGACTCTAAATATTCAAACTTCCAGGAGTGGGCCACTCAAATTTCAGGGCTGGGCCACCACATTTTGGCGGTGTCCCAGTTCGATTTCGAACTTCCGTGAAATTATTGGAAATGGCCCATCCATATTCCAGACTTGGCAAAGCCCATTTAAGCGGTGTCTGAGCTTGGTTCCGAACGTGGGTAAACCCAATTTTCAAATTTCTGAGAGTGGGGCACACGAATTTCCGAGTGGGCCAAGCCAATTTTAGGGTTGTATGAGCTCGGTTTCGGACGTGGATAAAGTCAAGTTTCAAATTGAGGGGTGTGGGCCACCCAAAATTCAGGGCTGGGCAAATCCCGTTTTGTGGGTGTCCCAGCTTGGTTCCGAACGTGGGGAATCTCAATATTCACGCTTCAGGGAGCAGGCCACTAAAATTTCAGGGCTGGGCAACCCCAATTTTGCGGTGTCTCAGCTCGGTTTCGAAATTCGGTCAACTCAAATTTGAAATTTTCTTGACTGGGCCACCCAAATATCACGGGTGGCCCAAGCCATTTTTCTGGTGTCCCAGCTCGGTTTAGAAATTCCGTCAACTCAATATTGAAACTTTCGGGAGCGGGCCACCCAAACTACCCCATTTTAGGGGTGTCTGAGCTGGGCTCCGAACGTGGGTGAACCAAATTTTCAAGTTTCGGTGAGTGGGCCACGCAAATTTCATGGAAGGGCCAAGACATTTTTGCCATCTCGAAGCTCCGTTTAAAAATTTCGTCAACTCAATTTTCAAATTATCAAGAGTGGGCCAACCAGAGTTCAGATTGGGCAAAACCCAATTTATTAGCGTCTGAGCTCAGGTTCCGAACGTGCGTAAACTGAATATTCACATTGCGGGGAGTGGGTCTACCAAATTTCAGCGTGCGCCAAGACCATTTTAGGGTTGTCTGAGCTCGGTTACGAACGTTGGTAATTTTCAGATTGCGGTGTGTGGGCCACCGAAATTCCTGCGTGTGCCAAGACCCCTTTAGGGGTGTCTGAGCTCGGTTACGAACGAGGGTAACCTCAATTTTCACATAGCGGGAAGTGGGCCAACCAAATTTCAGCGTCTGACAAGACCAATTTAGGGGTGTCTGAGCTCGGTTACGAACGTGGTTGAACTCAATTTTCAGAATGCCGGGTGTGGGCCACCCAAATTTCAGCGTGCGCCAAGACCATTTAGGGGTGTCTGAGCTCGGTTACGAACGTGGGTAAACTCAATTTTCAAATGGCGGTGTGTGGGCCACCGAAATTTCTGCGTGTGCCAAGACCATTTTAGGGGTGTCTGAGCTCGGTTACGAACGTGGGTAACCTCAATTCTCACATAGCCGGAAGTGGGACAACGAAATTTCAGCGTCTGACAAGACCAATTTAGCGGTGTCTGAGCTCGGTTACGAACGTGGGTGCACTCAATTTTCAGATTGCCGGGTGTGGGCCACCCAAATTTCAGCGTGCGCCAAGACCATTTAGGGGTGTCTGAGCTCGGTTACGAACGTGGGTAAACTCAATTTTGAGATTGCGGTGTGTGGGCCACCGAAATTTCAGCGTGTGCCAAGACCATTTTAGGGCTGTCTGAGCTCGGTTTCGAACGTGGGTCAACTCAATTTTCAGATTGCGGGGTGTGGGCCACCCAAATTTCAGCGTGTGCCAAGACCATTTAGGGGTCTCTGAGCTCGGTTACGAATGTGGGTAAACTCAATTTTCAGATTGCGGAGTGTGGGCCACCCAAATTTCAAGGGTGGACAAAGTCCGTTTTGGGGGTGTCCCAGCTTGGTTCCGAACGTGGGGAATCTCAATATTCAAACTTCAGGAGTGGGCCCCAAAAATTTCAGGGCTAGGCAATCCCAATTTTGCAGTGCCCAGCTCGCTCTCGAAATTCGGTCAACTCTATTTTGAAATTTTCGGGAGCGGGCCACCCAAACTAAACCATTTTAGGGGTGTCTGAGCTCAGCTCCCAACGTGGGTGAGCTCAATTTTGAAATTTCGGCGAGTGGGCCGCCCTAATTTCAGCGGTGGGCCAAGCCCGTTTTGGCGGTGTTCCAGCTCGGTTGCGAACGTGGGTCAACTCAATATTCAAATTTCCAGGAGTGGGCCACCCAAATTTCATGGGAGGGCCAATACATTTTTGCCGTCTGCAGCTCGGTTTAAAAATTTCGTCAACCCAATTTTCAAATTATCAGGAGCGAGCCAACCAAAGTTCAGATTGGGCCAAGCCCAATTTAGGAGTCTCTGAGCTCGGTTCCGAACGTGGGTAAACTGAATTTTTACATTGCGGTGTTTGGGCCGCCGAAATTTCTGCGTGTGTCAAGACCATTTAGGGGTCTCTGAGCTCGGTTTCGAACGTGCGTAAACTCAATTTTCAGATTGCGGGGTGTGGGCCACCCAAACTTTAGCGTGCGCCAAGACCATTTTAGGGGTGTCTGAGCTCGGTTACAAACGTGGGTAAACTCAATTTCCAGATTGCGGGGTGTAGGCCACCCAAATTTCAGCGTGTGACAACACCAAGTTAGGGGAGTCTGAGCACGGTTACGAACGTGGGTAAACTCAATTCTGAGATTGCGGGGTGTGGGCCACCCAAATTTCAGCGTGTGCCAAGAGCATTTAGGGGCGTCTGAGCTCGGTTTCGAACGTGGGTAAACTCAAAAATTTTCAGATTGTGGGGTGTAGGCCACCCGAATTTCAGCGTGTGCCAAGACCATTTTAGGGGTGTCTGAGCCCGGCTTCGAACTTGGGTTAACTCAATTTTCAGATTGCGGTGTTTGGGCCACCCAAATTTCAGCGTGTGCCAAGACCGTTTTGTGGTGTCTGAGCTCGGGTTCGAACATGGGTAAACTCATTTTTCAGATTGCAGGGTGTGGGCTAACCAAATTTCAGCATGTGCCAAGACCATTTTAGGGGTGTCTGAGCTCAGGTTCCGAACGTGGGTAAACTGAATATTCACATTGCGGGGAGTGGGCCTACCAAATTTCAGCGTGCGCCAAGACCATTTTAGGGTTGTCTGAGCTCGGTTACGAACGTTGGTAATTTTCAGATTGAGGTGTGTGGGCCACCGAAATTCCTGCGTGTGCCAAGACCACTTTAGGGGTGTCTGAGCTCGGTTACGAACGTGGGTAACCTCAATTTTCACATAGCGGGAAGTGGGCCAACCAAATTTCAGCGTCTGACAAGACCAATTTAGGGGTGTCTGAGCTCGGTTACGAACGTGGGTGAACTCAATTTTCAGATTTCCGGGTGTGGGCCACCCAAATTTCAGCGTGCGCCAAGACCATTTAGGGGTGTCTGAGCTCGGTTACGAACGTGGGTAAACTCAATTTTCAGATGGCGGTGTGTGGGCCACCGAAATTTCTGCGTGTGCCAAGACCATTTTAGGGGTGTCTCAGCTCGGTTACGAACGTGGGTAACCTCAATTCTCACATAGCGGGAAGTGGGCCAACGAAATTTCAGCGTCTGACAAGACCAATTTAGCGGTGTCTGAGCTCGGTTACGAACGTGGGTGAACTCAATTTTCAGATTGCCGGGTGTGGGCCACCCAAATTTCAGCGTGCGCCAAGACCATTTAGGGGTGTCTGAGCTCGGTTACGAACGTGGGTAAACTCAATTTTGAGATTGCGGTGTGTGGGCCACCGAAATTTCAGCGTGTGCCAAGACCATTTTAGGGCTGTCTGAGCTCGGTTTCGAACGTGGGTCAACTCAATTTTCAGATTGCGGGGTGTGGGCCACCCAAATTTCAGCGTGTGCCAAGACCATTTCAGGGTTCTCTGAGCTCGGTTACGAATGTGGGTAAACTCAATTTTCAGATTGCGGAGTGTGGGCCGCCCAAATTTCAATGGTGGACAAAGTCCGTTTTGGGGGTGTCCCAGCTTGGTTCCGAACGTGGGGAATCTCAATATTCAAACTTCCAGGAGTGGGCCCCAAAAATTTCAGGGCTAGGCAATCCCAATTTTGCAGTGCCCAGCTCGCTCTCGAAATTCGGTCAACTCTATTTTGAAATTTTCGGGAGCGGGCCACCCAAACTACACCATTTTAGGGGTGTCTGAGCTCAGCTCCCAACGTGCGTGAGCTCAATTTTGAAATTTCGGCGAGTGGGCCGCCCTAATTTCAGCGGTGGGCCAAGCCCGTTTTGGCGGTGTTCCAGCTCGGTTGCGAACGTGGGTCAACTCAATATTCAAATTTCCAGGAGTGGGCCACCCAAATTTCATGGGAGGGCCAATACATTTTTGCCGTCTGCAGCTCGGTTTAAAAATTTCGTCAACCTATTTTAAAATTATCAGGAGCGAGCCAACCAAAGTTCAGATTGGGCCAAGCCCAATTTAGGAGTGTCTGAGCTCGGTTCCGAACGTGGGGAAACTGAATTTTTACATTGCGGTGTTTGGGCCACAGAAATTTCTGCGTGTGTCAAGACCATTAGGGGTCTCTGAGCTCGGTTTCGAACGTGCGTAAACTCAATTTTCAGATTGCGGGGTGTGGGCCACCCAAACTTTAGCGTGCGCCAAGTCCATTTTAGGGGTGTCTGAGCTCGGTTACAAACGTGGGTAAACTCAATTTCCAGATTGCGGGTTGTAGGCCACCCAAATTTCAGCGTGTGACAACGCCAACTTAGGGGAGTCTGAGCTCGGTTACGAACGTGGGTAAACTCAATTCTGAGATTGCGGGGTGTGGGCCACCCAAATTTCAGCGTGTGCCAAGAGCATTTAGGGGCGTCTGAGCTCGGTTTCGAACGTGGGTAAACTCAAAAATTTTCAGATTGTGGGGTGTAGGCCACCCGAATTTCAGCGTGTGCCAAGACCATTTTAGGGGTGTCTGAGCCCGGCTTCGAACTTGGGTTAACTCAATTTTCAAATTGCGGTGTTTGGGCCACCCAAATTTCAGCGTGTGCCAAGACCATTTTGTGGTGTCTGAGCTCGGGTTCGAACATGGGTAAACTCATTTTTCAGATTGCAGGGTGTGGGCTGACCAAATTTCAGCATGTGCCAAGACCATTTTAAGGCTGTCTGAGCTCGGTTTCGAACGTGGGTCAACTCAATTTTCAGATTGCGGGGTGTGGGCCACCCAAATTTCAGCGTGTGCCAAGACCATTTTAGGGGTGTCTGAGCTCGGTTTCGAACTTGGGTAAACTCAATTTTTCAGATTGCGGGGTGTGGGCCAACCAAATTTCAGCATGCGCCAAGACCATTTAGGGGTGTCTGAGGTCGGTTTCGAACGTGGGTAAACTCAATTTTCAGATTGCGGGGTGTGGGCCACCCAAATTTCAGCGTTCGCCAAGACCATTTTAGGGGTGTCTGAGGTCGCTTTCGAACGTGGGTAAACTCAATTTTGATATTGCGGGGTGTGGGCCACCGAAATTTCTGCGTGTGCCAAGACCATTTTAGGGGTGTCTGAGCTCGGTTACGAACGTGGGTAACCTCAATTTTCACATAGCGGGAAGTGGGCCAACGAAATTTCAGCGTCTGACAAGACCAATTTAGCGGTGTCTGAGCTCGGTTACGAACGTGGGTGAACTCAATTTTCAGATTGCCGGGTGTGGGCCACCCAAATTTCAGCGTGCGCCAAGACCATTTAGGGGTGTCTGAGCTCGGTTACGAACGTGGGTAAACTCAATTTTGAGATTGCGGTGTGTGGGCCACCGAAATTTCAGCGTGTGCCAAGACCATTTTAGGGCTGTCTGAGCTCGGTTTCGAACGTGGGTCAACTCAATTTTCAGATTGCGGGGTGTGGGCCACCCAAATTTCAGCGTGTACCAAGACCATTTCAGGGTTCTCTGAGCTCGGTTACGAATGTGGGTAAACTCAATTTTCAGATTGCGGAGTGTGGGCCGCCCAAATTTCAATGGTGGACAAAGTCCGTTTTGGGGGTGTCCCAGCTTGGTTCCGAACGTGGGGAATCTCAATATTCAAACTTCCAGGAGTGGGCCCCAAAAATTTCAGGGCTAGGCAATCCCAATTTTGCAGTGCCCAGCTCGCTCTCGAAATTCGGTCAACTCTATTTTGAAATTTTCGGGAGCGGGCCACCCAAACTACACCATTTTAGGGGTGTCTGAGCTCAGCTCCCAACGTGCGTGAGCTCAATTTTGAAATTTCGGCGAGTGGGCCGCCCTAATTTCAGCGGTGGGCCAAGCCCGTTTTGGCGGTGTTCCAGCTCGGTTGCGAACGTGGGTCAACTCAACATTCAAATTTCCAGGAGTGGGCCACCCAAATTTCATGGGAGGGCCAATACATTTTTGCCGTCTGCAGCTCGGTTTAAAAATTTCGTCAACCTATTTTAAAATTATCAGGAGCGAGCCAACCAAAGTTCAGATTGGGCCAAGCCCAATTTAGGAGTGTCTGAGCTCGGTTCCGAACGTGGGGAAACTAAATTTTTACATTGCGGTGTTTGGGCCACAGATATTTCTGCGTGTGTCAAGACCATTTAGGGGTCTCTGAGCTCGGTTTCGAACGTGCGTAAACTCAATTTTCAGATTGCGGAGTGTGGGCCACCCAAACTTTAGCGTGCGCCAAGTCCATTTTAGGGGTGTCTGAGCTCGGTTACAAACGTGGGTAAACTCAATTTCCAGATTGCGGGTTGTAGGCCACCCAAATTTCAGCGTGTGACAACGCCAACTTAGGGGAGTCTGAGCTCGGTTACGAACGTGGGTAAACTCAATTCTGAGATTGCGGGGTGTGGGCCACCCAAATTTCAGCGTGTGCCAAGAGCATTAGGGGCGTCTGAGCTCGGTTTCGAACGTGGGTAAACTCAAAAATTTTCAGATTGTGGGGTGTAGGCCACCCGAATTTCAGCGTGTGCCAAGACCATTTTAGGGGTGTCTGAGCCCGGCTTCGAACTTGGGTTAACTCAATTTTCAGATTGCGGTGTTTGGGCCACCCAAATTTCAGCGTGTGCCAAGACCATTTTGTGGTGTCTGAGCTCGGGTTCGAACATGGGTAAACTCATTTTTCAGATTGCAGGGTGTGGGCTGACCAAATTTCAGCATGTGCCAAGACCATTTTAAGGCTGTCTGAGCTCGGTTTCGAACGTGGGTCAACTCAATTTTCAGATTGCGGGGTGTGGGCCACCCAAATTTCAGCGTGTGCCAAGACCATTTTAGGGGTGTCTGAGCTCGGTTTCGAACTTGGGTAAACTCAATTTTTCAGATTGCGGGGTGTGGGCCAACCAAATTTCAGCATGCGCCAAGACCATTTAGGGGTGTCTGAGGTCGGTTTCGAACGTGGGTAAACTCAATTTTCAGATTGCGGGGTGTGGGCCACCCAAATTTCAGCGTTCGCCAAGACCATTTTAGGGGTGTCTGAGGTCGGTTTCGAACGTGGGTAAACTCAATTTTGATATTGCGGGGTGTGGGCCAACCAAATTTCAGCGTGCGCCAAGAACATTTTAGGGGTGTCTGAGGTCGGTTTCGAACGTGGGTGAACTCAATTTTCAGATTGCGGGGTGTGGGCCACCCAAATTTCAGCGTGCGCCAAGACCATTTCATGGGTGTCTAGGACGGTTTCGAACGTGGGTAAACTCAATTTTCAGATTGCGGGGTGTGGGCCACCCAAATTTCAGCGTGCGCCACGCCCATTTTAGGGGTGTCTGAGGTCGGTTTCGAACGTGGGTAAACTCAATTTTCGCATTGCGGGGAGTGGGCCAACCAAATTTGAACGTGTGCGAAGACGATTTTAGTGGTGTCTGAGCTCGGTTACGAACGTCGGTAAACTCAGTTTTCACATTGCGGAGTGTGGGCCACCCAAATTTCAATGGTGGACAAAGCCCATTTTGGGGGTGTCCCAGCTTGGTTCTGAACGTGGGGAATCTCAATATTCAAACTTCCCGGAGTGGGACGAAAAATTTCAGGGCTAGTCAATCCCAATTTTGCGGTGCCCAGCTCACTTTCAAAATTCGGTCAACTCAAGTTTGAAATTTTCGGGAGCGGGCGACCCATATTTCTGAGTTGGCCAATCCCATTTAAGAGGCGTCTCAGCTTGGTTGCGAACGTGGGTAAGCTCAATATTCAAATTTCTGGGAGTGGACCACCCAAATTTTAGGGCTTTGCAACCCTATTTTTTTGGTGTCCCAGTTCGGTTTTGAAATTCGGTCAATACAATTTTGAAATTTTCGGGAGCGGGCCACCCATATTTCAAAGTTAACCAAGCCCATTTAAAGGGTGTCTCAGCTTGGTTCCGAACGGGGGTAAACTCAATATTAAAATTTCCGGGAGAGGGCCACAAAAACTTCAGGGCTGAGCAACCCGATTTTCACGCTGTCCCAGTTCGATTTCAAAATTCGGTCTACTGAATTTTGAAATTATTGGAAATGGCCCATCCATATTCCAGACTTGGCAAAGCATAATTAAGCGGTATCTGAACTTGGTTCCGAACGTGGGTAAACTCAATTTTCAAATTTCTGCGAGTGGGGCACACGAATTTCCGAGTGGGCGAAGCCAATTTTAGGGTTGTATGGGCTCGGTTTCGGACATCGATAAAGTCAAGTGTCAAATTGAGGGGTGTGGCCCACCCAAAATTCAGGGCTGGGCAAAGCCCGTTTTGTGGGTGTCCCAGCTTGGTTCCGAACGTGGGGAATCTGAATATTCACGCTTCCGGGAGCATGCCACTAAAATTTCAGGGCTGGGCAACCCCAATTTTGCGGTGCATCAGCTCGGTTTCGAAATTCGGTCAACTCAAATTTGAAATTTTCTTGACTGGGTCACCCAAATATCACGGGTGCGCCAAGCCATTTTTGGGTGTCCCAGCTCGGTTTAGAAATTTAGGAGCGGGCCACCAAAACTACCCCATTTTAGGGGTGTCTGAGCTGGGCTCCGAACGTGCGTGAGCTCAATTTTCAAATTTCGGAGAGTAGGCCACCCAAATTTCAGCGGTGGGCCAAGCCCGTTTGGCGGTGTTCCAGCTCGGTTGCGAACGTGGGTCAACTCAATATTCAAATTTCCGGGAGTGGGCCACTCAAATTTCATGGGAGGGCCAAGACATTTTTGCCATCTCGAAGCTCGGTTTAAAAATTTCGTCAACTCAATTTTGAAATTATCAAGAGCGGGCCAACCAGAGTTCAGATTGGGCCAAACCCAATTTAGGAGCGTCTGGGCTCAGTTCCGAACGTGGGTAAAGTGAATTTTCACATTGCGGGGAGTGGGCCTACCAGATTTCAGCGTGCGCCAAGACCATTTTAGGGGTGTCTGAGCTCTGTTTCGAACGTAGGTAAACTCAATTTTCAGATTGTGGGGTGTGGGCCACCCAAATTTCAGCGTGTGCCAAGACCGTTTAGGGGTATGTGAGCTCGGTTACGAACGCGGGTAAACTCAATGTCACGTTGCGGGGGGTGGGCCACCGAAATTTCTGCGAGTGCCAAGACCATTTCAGGGGTGTCTGAGCTCGGCTTCGAACGTGGGTCAACTCAATTTTCAGATTGCGGAGTGTGCGCCACCCAAATTTCAGCGTGTGCCAAGATCATTAAGGGGCGTCTCAGCTCGGTTACGAACGCGGGTAAACTCAATTTTCACATTGCGGGGGGTGGGCCACCGAAATTTATGGGGACGCCTCGTCCCTTGCGTTCGCTTTCCCTCAACGCACCCCACTGTCGTTAGCTGCCCCCCCGAAAAGCACTCCTCTCGGTTCGGTTACTGTAACTAACAAGGGAGGGCGCTCGCGTCGCAGCGACACCAGCGCCACGGATGGCGTTTTGCTGCGCGCTCGCGGGGAGCAACGGGGTCTCTTCTCTCTGGGATCGGGAAGCGAGCAGACGTTTCGCTCGCAGCTTCGCTCTTCGTCGACGGGCGCCTCTCGGTCGGAACTTACTCCCGCCGAGCCCGTCCCGCTCGACCTCGGAGTTCCCTTTGCCCTACCGTGGGCGGACGTTCGCTCGTAGCCGTGCTGGTGAGTCGGACATCCTAGATTCCTCAGTGTATTTTGTTGCTAGCTGGCGTTATTGTTGTTATAGCAATAAATGCCTTGTTTGTGTCAGCCAGTGTGTCGTTCCTTTGTTCCCGTAGAGCACGGCCCGCCGTGGTCGGCGTGCGCTCAGTAGCGTACGCGACCACGGGGTGGGGTCCGCGCGGCTTTGAACTGGCTCAGCCGCGGTTAAATGGGGAATACGTGTTTATCTTCCCCGATTTAAACCCCACATCTGGCGCCCAACGTGGGGCCTGCTCTTGGAACATTGGACGACAGTCTGTTCGGTTCGAGGAACGCTCTTTGTCCGGACTTGACAAGTGCTAGGCCTAGAGTGAATTTTGATCGCTAGGACCTGCGGCATGCTTTCTTGAGTGCGAGGTGTATTGCGCTGCAGCATGTTTGAACTTTTCGACATGCTCAGCATGTTTTTTTTGTGAAGTTTTCTTCCTGGAGTTTCTTCAAGAACCACTTGGTCCGCATCGAGGGACCGCGAGGCCTAGCGCCCGCGGAGTTGCCGAGCCCGAAGCGAGTGAGTACGGAAGCCGCGTGGGTGGTCCGAGTTTTCTGTATATATTTTCTCGCTGTCTCTTTTTCGACTCTGGGAGTCGCGGCTCTGGGAGCCGGGTGGCCTGGGGCCACGGGTGCCGTAAAGAGCTCGCTGGTATTGCAGCTCGGCACCGGGCGTTCCGACACCGTCCGATGCGGTGGGCGCCGATCACTCAGCAGCTGCTTCGTGCAGTGAGCGGGAAGGACCACCCCACAACGCTGATGTCTCCTCGCGGCTGCGCGCACGAAACCCGTTTCGGGTCTTTCTTTTGTTGGGGGTCGTCGACCTTCACAGTGGTAGTGAGGCCTAAGGCTATTCATAGCTGCCTGCACCTTGTCAAAAGTGACACGACCACCGGACCGTGGTGTTGAGAGGGGGCGCACTTTGCTGGCCACCCGTTTTTTTTTTAACCTCGCATGAACTGAGCATTCTCGTTCAACTCAAGAAAGGGCTTTGTTCACTCGAACTTTGTGTTGCACAGCCGCCCGACACGTTTTGCTAGCGAGTTGAGCATTTGAGCCACGAGGCCCTTGTGTACGCCGTTTCCCCTCCCGTGACCTACGTTAAAGGCATGCGGAGTGTGTTTTGGCAATCTTTCAGATCCAGCGGAGCCACTGCGGCTTGCTGTCTTGTGCACATCGTCTCGCTGCCGCCTGCTGCGACGGAGCGGCCTGTATCCTGTTCGCCGCATCCATCCGTGGCGAGACCAGACAGCAGCCACCTCCGGCTGCTGTTACCCTGGCGACTACTGCGGAATCTTGGCCTGCAGTGGTCAACCGGCCCTCCTTTTCGCGGGCCTGCGGACACATTGTCCGCGGGCCATGCGAGCCGTCCCAGCGGACACCTTCACGTCGCCTTCGGAATACCGCGGAAGACTGCGTGCACTCTGTCGGCGTGACCTCCGCTGCACGACCTGCCTCAAGTGCATGAAGACCAGGAGACTCCTCCATAGCATGTAACTTGCAGGCGCGTGGGTCTATTTAAGGTTGGGGGGATATGGGGACGCCTTCGTCCCCTGCGTTCGCTTTCCCTCAACGCACCCCACTGTTGTTAGCTGCCCCCCGAAAAGCACTCCTCTCGGTTCGGTTACTGTAACTAACAAGGGAGGGCGCTCGCGTCGCAGCGACACCAGCGCCACGGATGGCGTTTTGCTGCGCGCTCGCGGGGAGCGACGGGGTCTCTTCTCTCTGGGATCGGGAAGCGAGCAGACGTTTCGCTCGCAGCTTCGCTCTTCGTCGACGGGCGCCTCTCGGCCGGAACTTACTCCCGCCGAGCCCGTCCCGCTCGACCTCGGAGTTCCCTTTGCCCTACCGTGGGCGGACGTTCGCTCGTAGCCGTGCTGGTGAGTCGGACATCCTAGATTCCTCAGTGTATTTTGTTGCTAGCTGGCGTTATTGTTGTTATAGCAATAAATGCCTTGTTTGTGTCAGCCAGTATGTCGTTCCTTTGTTCCCGTAGATCACGGCCCGCCGTGGTCGGCGTGCGCTCAGTAGCGTACGCGACCACGGGGTGGGGTCCGCGCGGCTTTGAACTGGCTCAGCCGCGGTTAAATGGGGAATACGTGTTTATCTTCCCCGATTTAAACCCCACAAATTTCAGCGTGCGCCAAGACCATTTTAGGGGTGTCTGAGCTCGGTTACGAACGCGGGTAAACTCAATTTTCAGATTGCGGGGTGTGGCGCACCCAAATTTCAGCGTCTGCCAAGACCATTCTAGGGGTGTCTGAGCTCGGTTTCGAACGTGGGTCAACTCAATTGTCACATTGCGGGGGGTGGGCCACCCAAATTTCAGCGCGTGCCAAAACCATTTAGGGGTGTCTGAGCTCGGTTACGAATGTGGGTAAACTCAATTTTCAGATTGCGGAGTGTGGGCCACCCAAATTTCAAGGGTGGACAAAGCCCGTTTTGGGGGTGTCCAAGCTTGGTTCCGAACGTGGGGAATCTCAATATTCAAACTTCCAGGAGTGGGCCGCAAAAATTTCAGGGCTAGGCAATCCCAATTTTGCGGTGCCCAGCTCGCTCTCGAAATTCGGTCAACTTAATTTTGAAATTTAAGAGGCGTCTCAGCTTGGTTCCGAACGTGGGTAAACTCAATATTAAAATTTCCGGGAGTTGGCCGCCCAAATTCCACGGCTTGGCAACCGCATTTTTTCGGTGTCCCAGTTCGGTTTCGAAATTCGGTCAACTCAATTTTCAAATTTTCTTGAGTGGACCACCGAAATTTCATGGGTGGGCCAAGCCATTTTCCGGGTGTCCCAGACCGGTTTAGACATTCCGTCAACTCAATATTGAAATTTTCAGCGTCAAGACATTTTTGCGATCTCGAAGCTCCGTTTAAAAATTTCGTCAACTTTATTTTCAAATTATCAAGAGTAGTCCAACCAGAGTTCAGATTGGGCCAAACCCAATTTAGGAGCGTCTGAGCTCAGGTTCCGAACGTGGAAAAACTGAATATTCAGATTGCGGGGAGTGGGCCTACCAAATTTCAGCGTGCGCCAAGACCATTTTAGGGTTGTCTGAGGTCGGTTACGAACGTTGGTAATTTTCAGATTGCGGTGTGTGGGCCACCGAAATTCCTGCGTGTGCCAAGACCACTTTAGGGGTGTCTGAGCTCGGTTACGAACGTGGGTAACCTCAATTTTCACATAGCGGGAAGTGGGCCAACCAAACTTCAGCGTCTCACAAGACCAATTTAGGGGTGTCTGAGCTCTGTTACGAACGTGGGTGAACTCAATTTTCAGATTGCCGGGTATGGGCCACCCAAATTTCTGCGTGCGCCAAGACCATTTTAGCGGTGTCTGAGCTCAGTTACAAACGTGGGTAAACTCAATTTTCAGATTGCGGTGTGTGGGCCACCGAAATTTCAGCGTGTGCCAAGACCATTTTAGGGCTGTCTGAGCTCGGTTTCGAACGTGGGTCAACTCAATTTTCAGATTGCGGGGTGTGGGCCACCCAAATTTCAGCGTGTGCCAAGACCATTTTAGGGGTCTCTGAGCTCGGTTATGAATGTGGGTAAACTCAATTTTCAGATTGTGGAGTGTGGGCCACCCAAATTTCAAGGGTGGACAAAGTCCGTTTTGGGGGTGTCCCAGCTTGGTTCCGAACGTGGGGAATCTCAATATTCAAACTTCCAGGAGTGGGCCCCAAAAATTTCAGGGCTAGGCAATCCCAATTTTGCAGTGCCCAGCTCGCTCCCGAAATTCGGTCAACTCAATTTTGAAATTTTCGGGAGCGGGCCACCCAAACTACACCAATTTAGGGGTGTCTGAGCTCAGCTCCCAACGTGGGTGAGCTCAATTTTGAAATTTTGGCGAGTGGGCCGCCCTAATTTCAGCGGTGGGCCAAGCCCGTTTTGGCGGTGTTCCAGCTCGGTTGCGAACGTGGGTCAACTCAATATTCAAATTTCCGGGAGTGGGCCACCCAAATTTCATGGGAGGGCCAATACATTTTTGCCGTCTGCAGCTCGATTTAGAAATTTCGTCAACCCAAT
The DNA here is from genome assembly GCF_055824585.1 of Amblyomma mixtum. NCBI lineage: Eukaryota > Metazoa > Arthropoda > Arachnida > Ixodida > Ixodidae > Amblyomma > Amblyomma mixtum. The sequence continues at coordinate 247,993,399 of NC_143014.1, forward strand.
TTTCAAATTATCAGGAGCGGGCCAACCAAAGTTCAGATTGGGCCAAGCCCAATTTAGGAGTGTCCGAGCTCGGTTCCGAACGTGAGTAAACTGAATTTTTACATTGCGGGAAGTGGGCCACCCAAATTTTAGCGTGTGCCAAGACCATTTTAGAGGTGTGTGAGTTCGGTTACGAACATGGGTAAACTCAATTTTCAGTTTGCGGTGTTTGGGCCACCGAAATTTCTGCGTGTGCCAAGATCATTTGGGGTCTCTGAGCTCGGTTACAAACGTGGGTAAACTCAATTTCCAGATTGCGGGGTGTAGGCCACCCAAATTTCAGCGTGTGACAAGACCAACTTAGGGGTGTCTGAGCTCGGTTACGAACGTGGGTAAACTCAATTCTGAGATTGCGGGGTGTGGGCCACCCTAATTTCAGCGTGTGCCAAGACCATTTAGGGGCGTCTGAGCTCGGTTTCTAACGTGGGTAAACTCAAAAATTTTCAGATTGTGGGGTGTAGGCCACCCGAATTTCAGCGTGTGCCAAGACCATTTTAGGGGTGTCTGAGCCCGGGTTCGAACATTGGTAAACTCATTTTTCAGATTGCAGGGTGTGGGCTGACCAAATTTCAGCATGTGCCAAGACCATTTTAGGGGTGTCTGAGCTCGGTTACGAACGTGGGTAACCTCAATTTTCACATAGCGGGGAGTGGGCCAACCAAATTTCAGCGTGTGCCAAGACCATTTTAGGCGTGTCTGAGCTCGGTTACGAACATGGGTAAACTCAATTTTCACATTTCGGGGAGTGGGCCAACCGAACTGCAGCGTGTGCCAAGACCTTTTTAGGAGCGTCTGAGCTCGGTTACGAACATGGGTAAACTCAATTTTCACATTTCGGGGAGTGGGCCACCCAAAATTCAGGGCTGAGCAAAGCTGGTTTTGTGGGTGTCCCAGCTTGGTTCCGAACGTGGGGAATCTCAATATTCAAGCTTGCGGGAGCAGGCCACTAAAGTTTCAGGGCTGGGCAACGCGAATTTTGTGGTGCCTCAGCTTGGTTTCGAAATTCGGTCAACTCAATTTTGAAATTTTCTTGAGTGGCCAACCCAAATTTCATGGGTGGGCCAAGCCATTTTTCGGGTCACCCAGCTCGGTTTAAAATTTCCGTCAACTCAATATTCAAATTTTCGGGAGCGGGTCACCTAAATTACCCCATTTTAGGGGTGTCTGAGCTCGGTTTTGAACACGGGTGAACTCAATTTTCAAATTTCGCCGAGTGGGCCACCCAAATTTCAGCGGTGGGCCAAACCCGTTTGAGCGGTGTTCCAGCTCGGTTGCGAACGTGGGTCAACTCAATATACAAATTTCCGGGAGTGGGCCACCCAAATTTCTATGGAGCGCCAAGAGATTTTTGCCATTTTGAAGCTCGGTTTAAAAATTTCGTCAACTTAATTTTCAAATTATCTAGAGCGGGCCAACCAGAGTTCAGATTGGGCCAAACCGAATTTAGGAGCGTCTGAGCTCGGTTCCGAACGTGGGTAAACTGAATATTCACATTGCGGGGAGTGGGCCTACCAGATTTCAGCGTGCGGCAAGACCATTTTAGGGGTGTGTGAGCTCGGTTTCGAACGTGGGTAAACTCAATTTTCAGATTGTGGGGTGTGGGCCACCCAAATTTCAGCGTGTGCCAAGACCATTTAAGGGTATCTGAGTTCGGTTTCGAACGTGGGTAAACTCAATTTTCAGATGGCGGTGTGTGGGCCATCGAAATTTCTGCGTGTGCCTAGACCATTTTAGGGGTGTATAGCTCGGTTACGAACGTGGGTAACCTCAATTCTCACATAGCGGGAAGTGGGCCAACCAAATTTCAGCGTCTGACAAGACCAATTTAGGGGTGTCTGAGCTCGGTTACGAACGTGGGCGAACTCAATTTTCAGATTGCCGGGTGTGGGCCACCCAAATTTCAGCGTGAGCCGTGACCATTTAGGGGTGTCTGAGCTCGGTTACGAACGTGGGTAACTCAATTTTCAGATTGCAGTGTGTGGGCCACCGAAATTTCAGCATGTGCCAACACCATTTTAGGGCTGTCTGAGCTCGGTTTCGAACGTGGGTCAACTCAATTTTCAGATTGCGGGGTGTGGGCCACCCAAATTTCAGCGTGTGCCAAGACCATTTTAGGGGTCTCTGAGTTGGGTTACGAATGTGGGTAAACTCAATTTTCAGATTGCGGAGTGTGGGCCACCCAAATTTCAAGGGTGGACAAAGCCCGTTTTGGGGGTGTCCCAGCTTGGTTCCGAACGTGGGGAATCTCAATATTCAAACTTCCAGGAGTGGGCCCTAAAAATTTCAGGGCTAGGCAATCCCAATTGCGCAGTGCCCAGCTCGCTCTCGAAATTCGGTCAACTCAATTTTGAAATTTTCGGGAGCGGGCCACCCAAACTACACCATTTTAGGGGTGTCTGTGCTCGGCTCCCAACGTGGGCGAACTCAATTTTCAAATTTCGGCGAGTGCGCCACCCAAATTTCAGCGGTGGGCCAAGCCCGTTTTGGCGGTATTCCAGCTCGGTTGGGAACGCGGGTCAACTCAATATTCAAGTTTCCGGGAGTGGGCCACCCAAATTTCATGGGAGGGCCAAGACATTTTTGCCGTCTCCAGCTCGGTTTAAAAATTTCGTCAACCCAATTTTCAAATTATCAGGAGCGGGCCAACCAAAGTTCAGATTGGGCCAAGCCCAATTTAGGAGTGTCTGAGCTCGGTTCCGAACGTGGGTAAACTGAATTTTTACATTGCGGTGTTTGGGCCACCAAAATTTCTGCGTGTGTCAAGACCATTTAGGGGTCTCTGAGCTCGGTTTCGAACGTGCGTAAACTCAATTCTGAGATTGCGGGGTGTGGGCCACCCAAATTTCAGCGTGTGCCAAGACCATTTAGGGGTGTCTGAGCTCGGTTTCGAACGTGGGTAAACTCAAAAATTTTCAGATTGTGGGGTGTAGGCCACCCGAATTTCAGCGTGTGCCAAGACCATTTTAGGGGTGTCTGAGCCCGGCTTCGAACTTGGGTTAACTCAATTTTCAGATTGCGGTGTTTGGGCCACCCAAATTTCAGCGTGTGCCAAGACCATTTTGTGGTGTCTGAGCTCGGGTTCGAACATGGGTAAACTCATTTTTCAGATTGCAGGGTGTGGGCTGACCAAATTTCAGCATGTGCCAAGACCATTTTAGGGGTGTCTGAGCTCGGTTACGAACGTGGGAAACCTCAATTTTCACATAGCGGGGAGTGGGCCAACCAAATTTCAGCGTGTGCCAAGACCATTTTAGGGGTGTCTGAGCTCGGTTACGAACATGGGTAAACTCAATTTTCACTTTTCGGGGAGTGGGCCCACCGAACTGCAGCGTGCGCCAAGCCCATTTTAGGGGTATCTGAGGTCGGTTTCGAACGTGGGAAAACTCAATTTTCGCATTACGGGGAGTGGGCCAACCAAATTTCAACGTGTGCGAAGACGATTTAGTGGTGTCTGAGCTCGGTTACGAACGTCGGTAAACTCAGTTTTCACATTGCGGAGTGTGGGCCACCCAAATTTCAAGGGTGGACAAAGCCCGTTTTGGGGGTGTCCCAGCTTGGTTCTGAACGTGGGGAATCTCAATATTCAAACTTCCCGGAGTGGGCCCCAAAAATTTCAGGGCTAGTCAATCCCAATTTTGCGGGGCCCAGCTCGCTTTCAAAATTCGGTCAACTCATTTCGTCAACTCAAATTTTCGGGAGCGGGCCACCCATATTTCGGAGTTGGCCAATCCCATTTAAGAGGCGTCTCAGCTTGGTTGCGAACGTGGGTAAACTCAATATTCAAATTTCTGGGAGTGAACCACCGAAATTTCAGGGCTTTGCAACCCTATTTTTTTGGTGTCCCAGTTCGGTTTTGAAATTCGGTCAACACAATTTTGAAATTTTCGGGAGCGGGCCACCCATATTTCAAAGTTAACCAAGCCCATTTAATGGGTGTCTCAGCTTGGTTCCGAACGGGGGTAAACTCAATATTAAAATTTCCGGGAGAGGGCCACAAAAACTTCAGGGCTGAGCAACCCGATTTTCACGCTGTCCCAGTTCGATTTCGAAATTCGGTCTACTGAATTTTGAAATTATTGGAAATGGCCCATCCATATTCCAGACTTGGCAAAGCATACTTAAGCGGTGTCTGAGCTTGGTTCCGAACGTGGGTAAACTCAATTTTCAAATTTCTGAGAGTGGAGCACACGAATTTCCGAGTGGGCGAAGCCAATTTTAGGGTTGTATGGGCTCGGTTTCGGACATCGATGAAGTCAAGTTTCAAATTGAGGGGTGTGGCCCACCCAAAATTCAGGGCTGGGCAAAGCCCGTTTTGTGGTTGTCCCAGCTTGGTTCCGAACGTGGGGAATCTGAATATTCACGCTTCCGGGAGCAGGCCACTAAAATTTCAGGGCTGCGCAACCCCAATTTTGCGGTGTCTCAGCTCGGTTTCGAAATTCGGTCAACTCAAATTTGAAATTTTCTCGACTGGGTCACCCAAATATCACGGGTGGGCCAAGCCATTTTTCGGGTGTCCCAGCTCGGTTTAGAATTTCCGTCAACTCAATGTTGAATTTTTCGGGAGCGGGCCACCCAAATTACCCCATTTTAGGGGTGTCTGAGCTCGGTTTTGAACGCGGTTTAACTCAATTTTCAAATTTCGCCGAGTGGGCCACCCAAATTTCAGCGGTTGGCCAAACCCGTTTTAGCGGTGTTCCAGCTCGGTTGCGAACGTGGGTCAACTCAATATACAAATTTCCGGGAGTGGGCCACCCAAATTTCTATGGAGCGCCAAGACATTTTTGCCATTTTGAAGCTCGGTTTAAAAATTTCGTCAACTCAATTTTCAAATTATCAAGAGCGGGCCAACCAGAGTTCAGATTGGGCCAAACCCAATTTAGGAGCGTCTGAGCTCGGTTCCGAACATGGGTAAACTGAATATTCACATTGCGGGGAGTGGGCCTACCAAATTTCAGCGTGCGCCAAGACCATTTTAGGGGTGTGTGAGTTCGGTTTCGAACGTGGGTAAACTCAATTTTCAGATTGTGGGGTGTGGGCCACCCAAATTTCAGCATGTGCCAAGACCATTTATGGGTATCTGAGTTCGGTTTCGAACGTGGGTAAACTCAATTTTTCAGATTTGCGGGGTGTGGGCCACCCAAATTTCATCGTGTGCCAAGACCATTTTAGGGGAGTCTGAGCTCGGTTTCGAACGTGTTTAAACTCAATTTTCAGATTGCGGGGTGTGGGCCAACCAAATTTCAGCATGCGCCAAGACCATTTAGGGGTGTCTGAGGTCGGTTTCGAACGTGGGTAAACTCAATTTTCAGATTGCGGGGTGTGGGCCACCCAAACTTCAGCGTGCGCCAAGACCATTTTAGGGGTGTCTGAGGTCGGTTTCGAACGTGGGTAAACTCAATTTTGAGATTGCGGGGTGTGGGCCAACCCAATTTCAGCGTGCGCCAACACCATTTTAGGGGTGTCTGAGGTCGGTTTCGAACGTGGGTAAACTCAATTTTCAGATTGCGGGGTGTGGGCCACCCAAATTTCAGCGTGCGCCAAGACCATTTTATGGGTGTCTGAGGACGGTTTCGAACGTGGGTAAACTCAATTTTCAGATTGCGGGGTGTGGGCCACCCAAATTTCAGCTTGCGCCAAGCCCATTTTAGGGGTGTCTAAGGTCGGTTTCGAACGTGGGTAAACTCAATTTTCGCATTGCGGGGAGTGGGCCACCCAAATTTCAAGCGTGGACAAAGCCCGTTTTGGGGGTGTCCCAGCTTGGTTCTGAACGTGGGGAATCTCAATATTCAAACTTCCCTGAGTGGGCCCCAAAAATTTCAGGGCTAGTCAATCCCAAGTTTGCGGTGCCCAGCTCGCTTTCAAAATTCGGTCAACTCAAGTTTGAAATTTTCGGGAGCGGGCCACCCATATTTCTGAGTTGTGCAATCCCATTTAAGAGGCGTATCAGCTTGGTTGCGAACGTGGGTAAACTCAATATTCAAATTTCTGCGAGTGGACCACCCAAATTTCAGGGCTTTGCAACCCTATTTTTTGTTGTCCCAGTTCGGTTTTGAAATTCGGTCAACACAATTTTGAAATTTTCGGGAGCGGGCCACCCATATTTCAAAGTTAACCAAGCCCATTTAAAGGTTGTCTCAGCTTGGTTCCGAACGGGGATAAACTCAATATTAAAATTTACGGGAGAGGGCCACAAAAACTTCAGGGCTGAGCAACCCGATTTTAACGCTGTCCCAGTTCGATTTCGAAATTCGGTCTACTGAATTTTGAAATTATTGGAAATGGCCCATCCATATTCCAGACTTGGCAAAGCATACTTAAGCGGTGTCTGAGCTTGGTTCCGAACGTGGGTAAACTCAATTTTCAAATTTCTGAGAGTGGGGCACACGAATTTCCGAGTGGACGAAGCCAATTTTAGGGTTGTATGGGCTCGGTTTCGGACATCGATAAAGTCAAGTTTCAAATTGAGGGGTGTGGCCCACCCAAAAATCAGGGCTGGGCAAAGCCCGTTTTGTGGGTGTCCCAGCTTGGTTCCGAACGTGGGGAATCTGAATATTCAAGCTTGCGGGAGCAGGCCACTAAAATTTCAGGGCTGGGCAACCCCAATTTTGCGGTGTCTCAGCTTGGTTTCGAAATTCGGTCAACTCAAATTTGAAATTTTCTTGACTGGGTCACCACAAATATCACGGGTACGCCAAGCTATTTTTGGGTGTCCCAGCTCTGTTTAGAAATTTAGGAGCGGGCCACCCAAACTACCCCATTTTAGGGGTGTCTGAGCTGGGCTCCGAACGTGCGTGAGCTCAATTTTCAAATTTCGGAGAGTAGGCCACCCAAATTTCAGCGGTGGGCCAAGCCCGTTTTGGCGGTGTTCCAGCTCGGTTGCGAACGTGGGTCAACTCAATATTCAAATTTCCGGGAGTGGGCCACCCAAATTTCATGGGAGGGCCGAGACATTTTTGCCATCTCGAAGCTCGGTTTAAAAATTTCGTCAACTCAATTTTGAAATTATCAAGAGCAGGCCAACCAGAGTTCAGATTGGGCCAAACCCAATTTAGGAGCGTCTAGGCTGGGTTCCGAACGTGGGTAAAGTGAATTTTCACATTGCGGGGGGTGGGCCACCGAAATTTCTGCGTCTGCCAAGACCATTCTAGGGGTTTCTGAGGTCGGTTTCGAACGTGGGTAAACTCAATTTTCAGATTGCGGGTTGTGGGCCACCCAAATTTCAGCATGCGCTAAGGCCATTTTAGGGGTGTCTGAGGTCGGTTTCGAACGTGGGTGAACTCAATTTTCTCATTGCGGGGAGTGGGCCAACCAAATTTCAACGTGTGTGAAGACAATTTTGTGGTGTCTGAGCTCGGTTACGAACGTCGGTAAACTCAGTTTTCACATTGCGGAGTGTGGGCCACCCAAATTTCAAGGGTGGACAAAGCCCGTTTTGGGGGTGTCCCAGCTTGGTTCCGAACGTGGGGAATCTCAATATTCAAACTTCCCGGAGTGGGCCCCAAAACTTTCAGGGCTAGTCAATCCCAATTTTGCGGTGCCCAGCTGGCTTTCGAAATTCGGTCAACTCAATTTTGAAATTTTCGGGAGCAGGCCACCCATATTTCAGAGTTGGCCAAGCCCATTTAAGAGGCGTCTCAGCTTGGTTGCGAACGTGGGTAAACTCAATATTCAAATTTCTGGGAGTGGACCACCCAGTTTTCAGGGCTTTGCAACCCTATTTTTTTGGTGTCCCAGTTCGGTTTTGAAATTCGGTCAACTCAATTTTGAAATTTTCGGGAGCGGTCCACCCATATTTCAAAGTTGACCAAGCCCATTCAAAGGGTGTCTCAGCTTGGTTCCGAACGGGGGTAAACTCAATATTAAAATTTCCGGGAGAGGGCCACAAAAACTTCAGGGCTGACCAACCCCATTTTCATGCTGTCCAAGCTCGGTTTCGAAATTCGGTCAACTGAATTTTGAAATTTTTTGGAATGGGCCATCCATATTCCAGACTTGGCCAAGCCTATTGAGGGGTGTCTGAGCTCGGTTCCGAACGTGGGTAAACTCAATTTTGAGATTGCGGGCTGTGGGCCACCCAACTTTCAGCTTGTGCCAATACCATTTTAGGGGTGTCTGAGCTCTTTGTCGAACGTGGGTAAACTCAATTTTCATATTGCGGGGAATGGGCCAACGAAATTTCAGCGTGCGCCAAGACCATTTTAGGGGTGTGTGAGCTGGGTTTCGAACGTGGGTAAACTCAATTTTCAGATTGTGGGGTGTGGGCCACCCAAATTTCAGCGTGTGCCAAGACCATTTAAGGGTATCTGAGTTCGGTTTCGAACGTGGGTAAACTCAATTTTCAGATGGCGGTGTGTGGGCCATCGAAATTTCTGCGTGTGCCAAGACCATTTTAGGGGTGTCTGAGCTCGGTTACGAACGTGGGTAACCTCAATTCTCACATAGCGGGAAGTGGGCCAACCAAATTTCAGCGTCTGACAAGACCAATTTAGGGGTGTCTGAGCTCGGTTACGAACGTGGGCGAACTCAATTTTCAGATTGCCGGGTGTGGGCCACCCAAATTTCAGCGTGAGCCAAGACCATTTAGGGGTGTCTGAGCTCGGTTACGAACGTGGGTAAACTCAATTTTCAGATTGCAGTGTGTGGGCCACCGAAATTTCAGCATGTGCCAACACCATTTTAGGGCTGTCTGAGCTCGGTTTCGAACGTGGGTCAACTCAATTTTCAGATTGCGGGGTGTGGGCCACCCAAATTTCAGCGTGTGCCAAGACCATTTTAGGGGTCTCTGAGTTGGGTTACGAATGTGGGTAAACTCAATTTTCAGATTGCGGAGTGTGGGCCACCCAAATTTCAAGGGTGGACAAAGCCCGTTTTGGGGGTGTCCCAGCTTGGTTCCGAACGTGGGGAATCTCAATATTCAAACTTCCAGGAGTGGGCCCCAAAAATTCCAGGGCTTGGCAATCCCAATTTCGCAGTGCCCAGCTCGCTCTCGAAATTCGGTCAACTCAATTTTGAAATTTTCGGGAGCGGGCCACCCAAACTACACCATTTTAGGGGTGTCTGTGCTCGGCTCCCAACGTGGGCGAACTCAATTTTCAAATTTCGGCGAGTGCGCCACCCAAATTTCAGCGGTGGGCCAAGCCCGTTTTGGCGGTATTCCAGCTCGGTTGGGAACGTGGGTCAACTCAATATTCAAGTTTACGGGAGTGGGCCACCCAAATTTCATGGGAGGGCCAAGACATTTTTGCCGTCTCCAGCTCGGTTTAAAAATTTCGTCAACCCAATTTTCAAATTATCAGGAGCGGGCCAACCAAAGTTCAGATTGGGCCAAGCCCAATTTAGGAGTGTCTGAGCTCGGTTCCGAACGTGGGTAAACTGAATTTTTACATTGCGGTGTTTGGGCCACCAAAATTTCTGCGTGTGTCAAGACCATCTAGGGGTCTCTGAGCTCGGTTTCGAACGTGCGTAAACTCAATTCTGAGATTGCGGGGTGTGGGCCACCCAAATTTCATCGTGTGCCAAGACCATTTAGGGGCGTCTGAGCTCGGTTTCGAACGTGGGTAAACTCAAAAATTTTCAGATTGTGGGGTGTAGGCCACCCGAATTTCAGCGTGTGCCAAGACCATTTTAGGGGTGTCTGAGCCCGGCTTCGAACTTGGGTTAACTCAATTTTCAGATTGCGGTGTTTGGGCCACCCAAATTTCAGCGTGTGCCAAGACCATTTTGTGGTGTCTGAGCTCGGGTTCGAACATGGGTAAACTCATTTTTCAGATTGCAGGGTGTGGGCTGACCAAATTTCAGCATGTGCCAAGACCATTTTAGGGGTGTCTGAGCTCGGTTACGAACGTGGGAAACCTTAATTTTCGCATAGCGGGGAGTGGGCCAACCAAATTTCAGCGTGTGCCAAGACCTTTTTAGGGGTGTCTGAGCTCGGTTACGAACATGGGTAAACTCAATTTTCACTTTTCGGGGAGTGGGCCCACCGAACTGCAGCGTGCGCCAAGCCCATTTTAGGGGTGTCTGAGGTCGGTTTCGAACGTGGGTAAACTCAATTTTCGCATTGCGGGGAGTGGGCCAACCAAATTTCAACGTGTGCGAAGACGATTTAGTGGTGTCTGAGCTCGGTTACGAACGTCGGTAAACTCAGTTTTCACATTGCGGAGTGTGGGCCACCCAAATTTCAAGGGTGGACAAAGCCCGTTTTGGGGGTGTCCCAGCTTGGTTCTGAACGTGGGGAATCTCAATATTCAAACTTCCCGGAGTGGGCCCCAAAAATTTCAGGGCTAGTCAATCCCAATTTTGCGGTGCCAGGCTCGCTTTCAAAATTCGGTCAACTCATCTCGTCAACTCAAATTTTCGGGAGCGGGCCACCCATATTTCTGAGTTGGCCAATCCCATTTAAGAGGCGTCTCAGCTTGGTTGCGAACGTGGGTAAACTCAATATTCAAATTTCTGGGAGTGAACCACCCAAATTTCAGGGCTTTGCAACCCTATTTTTTTGGTGTCCCAGTTCGGTTTTGAAATTCGGTCAACACAATTTTGAAATTTTCGGGAGCGGGCCACCCATATTTCAAAGTTAACCAAGCCCATTTAATGGGTGTCTCAGCTTGGTTCCGAACGGGGGTAAACTCAATATTAAAATTTCCGGGAGAGGGCCACAAAAACTTCAGGGCTGAGCAACCCGATTTTCACGCTGTCCCAGTTCGATTTCGAAATTCGGTCTACTGAATTTTGAATTTATTGGAAATGGCCCATCCATATTCCAGACTTGGCAAAGCATACTTAAGCAGTGTCTGAGCTTGGTTCCGAACGTGGGTAAACTCAATTTTCAAATTTCTGAGAGTGGGGCACACGAATTTCCGAGTGGGCGAAGCCAATTTTAGGGTTGTATGGGCTCGGTTTCGGACATCGATAAAGTCAAGTTTCAAATTGAGGGGTGTGGCCCACCCAAAATTCAGGGCTGGGCAAAGCCCGTTTTGTGGTTGTCCCAGCTTGGTTCCGAACGTGGGGAATCTGAATATTCACGCTTCCGGGAGCAGGCCACTAAAATTTCAGGGCTGCGCAACCCCAATTTTGCGGTGTCTCAGCTCGGTTTCGAAATTCGGTCAACTCAAATTTGAAATTTTCTTGACTGGGTCACCCAAATATCACGGGTGCGCCAAGCCATTTTTGGGTGTCCCAGCTCGGTTTAGAAATTTAGGAGCGGGCCACCAAAACTACCCCATTTTAGGGGTGTCTGAGCTGGGCTCCGAACGTGCGTGAGCTCAATTTTCAAATTTCGGAGAGTAGGCCACCCAAATTTCAGCGGTGGGCCAAGCCCGTTTTGGCGGTGTTCCAGCTCGGTTGCGAACGTGGGTCAACTCAATATTCAAATTTCCGGGAGTGGGCCACCCAAATTTCATGGGAGGGCCAAGACATTTTTGCCATCTCGAAGCTCGGTTTAAAAATTTCGTCAACTCAATTTTGAAATTATCAAGAGCAGGCCAACCAGAGTTCAGATTGGGCCAAACCCAATTTAGGAGCGTCTAGGCTCGGTTCCGAACGTGGGTAAAGTGAATTTTCACATTGCGGGGAGTGGGCCTACCAAATTTCAGCGTGCGCCAAGACCATTTTAGGGGTGTGTGAGTTCGGTTACGAATGTGGGTTAACTCAATTTTAACATTGCGGGGGGTGGGCCACAAAAATTTCAGCGTGTGCCAAGACCATTTAGGGGCGTCTGAGCTCGGTTTCGAACGTGGGTAAACTCAATTTTCACATTGCGCGGGATGGGCCACCGAAATTTCTGCTTGTGCCAAGACCATTTTAGGCATGTCTGAACTCGGTTTTGAGCGTGTGTCAACTCAATTTTCAGATTGCGGGGTGGGGGCCAACCAAATTTCAGTGTGTGCCAAGACCATTTAGGGGCGTCTGAGCTCGGTTACGAACGCGGGTAAACTCAATTTCACGTTGCGGGGGGTGGGCCACCGAAATTTCTGCGAGTGCCAAGACCATTTTAGGGGTGTCTGAGCTCGGCTTCGAACGTGGGTCAACTCAATTTTCAGATTGCGGGGTTTTGGCCACCCAAATATCAGCGTGTGGCAAGACCATTTTAGGGGTGTCTGAGCTCGGTTACGAACGCGGGTAAACTCAATTTTCAGATTGCGGGGTGTGGGCCACCCAAATTTCAGCGTCTGCCAAGACCATTTTGGGGGTGTCTGAGCTCGGTTTCGAACGTGGGTCAACTCAATTTTCACATTGCGGGAGGTGGGCCACCCAAATTTCAGCGTGTGCCATGACCATTTAGGGGTGTCTGAGCTCAATTACCAACGCGGGTAAACTCAATTTTCACATTGCGGGGGGTGGACCACCGAAATTTCAGCGTGTGCCAAGACCATTTTAGGGGTAGCTGAGCTCGGTTACGAATGTGGGTAAACTCAATTTTCAGATTGCGGAGTGTGCGCCACCCATATTTCAGCGTGTGCCAAGACCATTAAGGGGCGTCTCAGCTCGGTTACGAACGCGGGTAAACTCAATTTTCACATTGCGGGGGGTGGGCCACCGAAATTTCTGCGTCTGCCAAGACCATTCTAGGGGTGTCTGAGGTCGGTTTCGAACGTGGGTAAACTCAATTTTCAGATTGCGGGTTGTGGGCCACCCAAATTTCAGCATGCGCTAAGGCCATTTTAGGGGTGTCTGAGGTCGGTTTCGAACGTGGGTGAACTCAATTTTCTCATTGCGGGGAGTGGGCCAACCAAATTTCAACGTGTGTGAAGACAATTTTTGTGGTGTCTGAGCTCGGTTACGAACGTCGGTAAACTCAGTTTTCACATTGCGGAGTGTGGGCCACCCAAATTTCAAGGGTGGACAAAGCCCGTTTTGGGGGTGTCCCAGCTTGGTTCCGAACGTGGGGAATCTCAATATTCAAACTTCCCGGAGTGGGCCCCAAAACTTTCAGGGCTAGTCAATCCCAATTTTGCGGTGCCCAGCTGGCTTTCGAAATTCGGTCAACTCAATTTTGAAATTTTCGGGAGCAGGCCACCCATATTTCAGAGTTGGCCAAGCCCATTTAAGAGGCGTCTTAGCTTGGTTGCGAACGTGGGTAAACTCAATATTCAAATTTCTGGGAGTGGACCACCCAGTTTTCAGGGCTTTGCAACCCTATTTTTTTGGTGTCCCAGTTCGGTTTTGATATTCGGTCAACTCAATTTTGAAATTTTCGGGAGCAGGCCACCCATATTTCAGAGTTGGCCAAGCCCATTTAAGAGGCGTCTTAGCTTGGTTGCGAACGTGGGTAAACTCAATATTCAAATTTCTGGGAGTGGACCACCCAGTTTTCAGGGCTTTGCAATCCTATTTTTTTGGTGTCCCAGTTCGGTTTTGATATTCGGTCAACTCAATTTTGAAATTTTCGGGAGCGGTCCACCCATATTTCAAAGTTGACCAAGCCCATTCAAAGGGTGTCTCAGCTTGGTTCCGAACGGGGGTAAACTCAATATTAAAATTTCCGGGAGAGGGCCACAAAAACTTCAGGGCTGACCAACCCCATTTTCACGCTGTCCAAGCTCGGTTTCGAAATTCGGTCAACTGAATTTTGAAATTTTTTGGAATGGGCCATCCATATTCCAGACTTGGCCAAGCCTATTAGGGGTGTCTGAGCTCGGTTCCGCACGTGGCAATTTTGAGATTGCGGGCTGTGGGCCACCCAACTTTCAGCTTGTGCCAATACCATTTTAGGGGTGTCTGAGCTCTTTTTCGAACGTGGGTAAACTCAATTTTCATATTGCGGGGAATGGGCCAACGAAATTTCAGCGTGCGCCAAGACCATTTTAGGGGTGTCTGAGCTCGGTTACAAACGTGGGTAAACTCAATATTAAAATTTCCAGGATTGGACCACCCAAATTCCAGGTCTTGGCAACCGTATTTTTTTGGTGTCCCAGTTCGGTTTCGAAATTCGGTGAACTGTATTTTGATATTTTCGGGAGCGAACCACCGAGAGTTCAGATTAAATTAAATCACTACAGCTCTTCATTCAATAATACAGTTGCACACCGGGGAAGAACCGGGTTAAAAATTTAATGTAACCTTGGCATAGCTAACGCCCAGTTTAGGCGAAGTTGAAACAGATTCTTTGAACGAATCTTTTTTTTCTCAACGTGTTTTCGTATCCATCAGGAGTATTCTGCCAGTGGAGAGTTCTAGCATACGAGTACGCAGCGGCGACATACTCGCGTAGACGTATAGCATACCACCCAGATGCCTGCAAAGCATGCGCCGTGGCCAGGTGAGGAGGTTATCCGGAATACGCCTACTGTGCTCTCCAATATCTTCTCGCTACCTCTACACTTCATTTTCTTCGAGTCGGGAGCCTCTGATTGGTGCTTCGGGTTGGGCAGCAACACGTCGACAGTGCGCGGCAGCCAATGGGAGCGCAGTGGAAAAAAAGGTGGCACGCGTCGATAGCAGTGAGACCGGATGGCGGCCTGCGCTGCTAGCGTAGATGGGTTTTTTCCAACGCGGTCGGCGATGAATGCCTGTGCGCAAGACGCGCGACGGAAAGCATCTGGTGACAGACCGGATGGCAGAATGCGATCTCAGAAAGATATCGCCTCGCACAATACCTATCAGTCTGCCCCAGTACAAGCTGTTGCTATGGCCGCAAGAATTGCCCCTATGGGGCAATTCCGTCTTTGAGCGCTGCTCTCCTCAGCATCAGTGGCGCTCGAAGACGTACTACACCAATAGCAGCAGCATGGCTGGCAGCTTAGCGAGCAGAGCATCGATCCCTGAGCACAGCAAGCAGCTGGTTTAGCGACTGCTTAGACCATTACTGCTTATACCACGCAGGAAGTATTCTTTAGTGTTCAAAAGAACTTCCTGCTGGCATGAACTGTTCCGTAGTAATTCGTCGTTCATAGTGTGATCTTAGTTCCATAAAAGTCAAACATCACCCGCCTATCCCTAAGCACTCGAATAATCCTAGCTCCGCGAAGGTTCTGGATAATGCAGAGTTGAAAGAAAATACTGATAGATCTGTAACAATAAAATAATCAAACGGTTCATCAAAATGAAAGAATTGTTTGCTTTCAGCCGAGCGTCATCGTTTCTTTATTTGCGCTTGTCCTCGACCCGCCCATTGGTTCCCCTTCTGGGGCAGCAACACGTCGAGGCAGCTCGGCAGCCAATGGGAGCCCAGGGCAGCGCCGCTTGCGTGAGTCGGCCAGCGTGGGACCGGATGACGAACTGCATGCAGTGCCTGGCTCGGGTTTCTACCAGGACAGTCGGCGGCAAACATGCCCTCAAGACGCACAAAGGAAAGCTTCTGGTGACAGAGCGGATGGCAGAAACCGATCTCTTCCTGCAAGCGATGCACACGTGTACTGCCCGCGACTACGACTGTGCAGCACGCTGCCGCCATGTCTGCGAGAACAGCCCTGGGGATTTTCCACCTTTGAGCGCGGTTCTTGTCAGCACAGATAGTGATGTCGTATCGGGAGGGCGATTTTCTGATTAAATGATCAGAAGCTTATGTGCTGCCCGGCGCTCCAACTGCACCACAGTGTGCATCAGGCGGCAGGGATAGAAAAATTATTTGCCTTTGTCTTCATAACTAGTGCACCTGAGAACTCAGGGAGGCAAAGCTCAGCTTCATGATCATTAATGAAGGCCGATGCCGGAAACCTACACTTCGGCTAATGAGCCACGTGCTCTAGGGTTCCGTATTATATTTGTCCATCTGGGGTTCCTTAAACACGAAGGTTGAGCCTATATTGAGCCTATTTCGTATTTATAGGACCCGTTTTGTCAGCAACATAGGTTATCTCGGATTTGGCTTATTTTGTTCCTCAATTTGGCCGATTTTTACTGCACTACTAACATGGCTTTGTAGCAGATATTTTGTTTGCCGTTTATTTCTGAGACCATAATTTTTTTGCAATTTTCATAAATAAAACTAATTTTAAAAAATAAAGCCTACTCCGTAGACATGTACTGTCCTATAGCAAAGTAGCTTTGCACCTTTGTGTAGAAAATGCTGTGGGGGGGGGAATCTACCGCTTGTCTCGTCTTTCTAATAACTCAATAATTACTCGATTCTGCAAAAGCACGGTTCGAACCCAGGTCAAATCAATTTTCAAATTTTCGAGGGTAGGCCCCTCAAATTTAGGGGGTGGGCAAAGCCCTCTTCGGAGGTGTCCTAGGTGGGTTCCAAGTGTGGGTAAACTCAATTTTGAAATTGTCGTAAATCCGCCACCTAAATTTCAGGGGTGGCAAAGTCCATTATGAGGGTGCCCCAGCTAAGTTCTGCAGGTGGGTCAACTCCATTTTCAAGTTTTCGTGAGTGGGCCACCCAAATATCAGGGGTGGGCCAACCCCATTTTGGAGGTGTCCCACCTAGATTCCGAACGTGGGTCAACTAAATTTTGAAATTTTCTTGAGTGGGCCAGCCAAATTTAAGGGGTGGACCAATCCCGTTATGGGTATGTCCCGGCTGCGTTCCGAACATGGGTCAACTCAATTTTGAAATGTCATTGAGTGGGCCACCTAAATTTCAGGGGTGGGCCAAGCCCATTATGGGGATGTCCAAGCTAGGTTCTGAAAGTGGGTCAAGTCAATTTTGAAATTTTCTTAAGTGGGCGACCCAAATTTGACGGGTGGCCAAGCCCATTTTGGAAGTGTCCCAGCTAGGTTCCGAACGTGGCTCAACTCAATTTTAAAATTTCAGGGAGTGGCACCCGAATTTCAGGGTTGGGCAAATCCATTTTTGTGGTGTCCCAGCTTGTTTTCGAAATTCAACTCAATTTTGAAATTTTCTAGAGCGGGCCACCCACATTCCAGAGTTGGCGAAGCCAATTTTAAGGGTGTCTCAGCACGGTTCCAAACGTCGATAAACTCAATTTCCAAATTTCGAGGAGTGGGCCATCCAAATTTCAGGGGCCGGCAACCACATTTTCGTGGTGTCCCACCTCGGTTTCGGTATTCGCTCAACTCAATTTTGAAATTTTCGGGAGCGGGCCACCCAAATTTCAGAGTGAGCCAAGCCCATTTTTGTGGTGTCTCGGCTCGGTTCCGAACGTGGGTCAACTCAATTTTGAAATTTTCTTGAGTAGGCCACCCAAATTTCATTGCTGGGCAACCCCATTTTCGTGGTGTCCCAGCTCGGTGTCGAAATTCGGTGAACTCAATTTTAAAAATTTCGGCAGTGGGCCACCCATATTTCAGAGTTGGCGAAGACCATTTAAGGGCATCTAAACACGGTTCCGAACATAGATAAACTCAGTTTTCAAATTTAGAGCTGTGAGCCACTCAAATTTCAGGCGTGCGCAACCCCATTTTTGGGCTGTCCCAGCTTGGTTTTGAAATTCGTCAACTCAATTTTGAAATTTTCCAGAGCGGGCCATCCATATCCAAAGTTGGCGAAGCCCATTTCAGGAGTGTCTCAGCACGGTTCCATAACTCAATTTTCAAATTTCGAGGAGTGGGCCATCCAAATTTCAGGGGCTGGCAACCCCATTTTTGTGGTGTGCCACCTCGGTTTCGGTATTCGCTCAACGCAATTTTGAAATTTTCGGGAGCGGGCCACCCAAATTTCAGAATGAGCCAAGCCCATTTTTGTGCTGTCTCGGCTCGGTTCCGAACGTGGGTCAACTCAATATTGAAATTTTCTTGAGCGGGCCCCCCAAATTCAGGGATGGGCAGCACCATTTTTGTGGTGTCCCAGCTCGGTTTCGAAATTCGGTCAACTCAATTTTGAAAGTTTAGGGAGTGGGCAACCCATATTTCAGAGTTGGCAAATACCATTAATGGTGTCTCAACATGGTTCCGAACATATTTAACTCAATTTTCAAATTTCGAGGAGTGGTCCTTTCAATTTACAGGGGCTGACCAAGCCCACTTTTGAGGTGTCCCAGCTAGGTTCCAAACGTGGGTAAACTCAGTTTTGAAATTTTATTGAGTAGGTGACCCAAATTTCAGGGGTGGCCAAGCCCATTTTGGAGGTGTCCTAGCTTGTTCCGAACGTGGGCCAACTCAACTTTGAAATTTTTTTGAGTGGGCCACCCCAAATTCATGGGTGGGCCAAGCCCATTATTAGGGTGTCCCAGCTAGGTTGTTGAACGTGCATCAACTCAATTTTGATATTTTCTTCATTGGACCACCCAAATTTCAGGGATGGGCAACCCCATTTTTGTGGTGTCCATGCTCGGTTTCGAAATTCGGTGAACTCAATTCTGAAAATTTCGGGAGTGGGCCACCCAAATTTCGAGTTAGCAAAGACCATTTAAGGGTGTCTCAACACGGTTCTGAACATAAACTCAATTTTCAAATTTCGAGGAGTGAGCCACGCAAATTTCAGAGTTGGGCCAAGCCCATTTTTGAGGTGTCCCAGCTAGGTTCTGAACGTGGGTCAACTCAATTTTGAAATTTTCTTGAGTGGGCCACCCAAATTTCAGGGATGAGCAACACCATTTTTGTGGTGTCACAGCTCGGTTTCGAAATTTGGTCAACTCAATTTTGAAAATTTAGGGAGTGGGCCACCCATGTTTCAGAGTTGGCAAAGACCATTTAAGGGTGTCTCAACACGGTTCCGAACATATATAAACTCAATTTTCAAATTTCGAGGAGTGAGGCACTCAAATTTCAGGCGTTGGCCAAGCCCATTTTTGAGGTGTCCCAGCTAGGTTCCGAACGTGGGTCAACTCTATTTTGAAATTTTCTTGAGTAGGCGACCCAAATTTCAGGGGTGGCCAAGACCATTTTGGAAGTGTCCCAGCTAGGTTCCAAAAGTGGGTTAACTCAATTTTGAATTTTTTTATTTGGCCACCCAAAATTCAGGGGTGGACCAAGGCCATTTTTGTGGTGTCCTAGCTCGTTTTCGAAATTCGGTCAACTCAATTTTTAAATTTTCTGGAGTGGGCCACCCTTATGTGCAGGTTCTGCATAATGCTGAGTTGAAAAAAAAATTGATAGATCAGTAGCCCTAAAATATTCAATCTCATGGTCAAAAAGCAACAAGGGTTTGCCCTCAGCGCCAGCGTCATCGGTTCTTTATTTGCGCTCGTCTGCGACCCGCCCATTGGTTCCCCTGCTGGGGCAGCAACACGTCGAGGCAGCTCGGCAGCCAATGGGAGCCGAGAGAGGCGCCGGTGGCGTGAGTCGGCCAGCGTGGGACCGGATGACGAACTGCACGCAATGCCTGGCTCGGTTTTCTAACAGGACGGTCGGCGGCGAAAGTGCGCTCATGACGCACAACGGAAAGCTTCTGGTGACAGACCGGATGGCAGAAACCGATCTCTCCCAGACAGCCATGCGCACGTGTGCTGTCCGTGACTACGACTGCGCAGCACGCTGTCACCAGGTCTGCGAGAACAGTACCTGGGATTTTTCCACCTTTTGATGGCGATTCTTCTCAGCACAGATGGCGCTGTTGTATCGTGAAGGCGATCTTCTGATTAAATCATGAAATGATTATGTGAGCCTGGCGCTCCAGATGCACCACGCTGTGCATCAGGCCGTAGTTAGTAAAATTTTTTGTCTTTGTATTTAGGTCACCTGACAATTCAAGGCAGGAAAGCTCAGCCTAATGGTAATTAATGGAGTCTGATACCGCAAACCTACACTTGGGCTAATGAGCCACGTCCTTTAGGGTTCCGTACTATATTCGTCCACCGGGGGTTCCGTTAAGGGCGCAGGTTGGGCCTATACTTCGAACGTATTCTTCGGTATATTTACGACCCGTTTTGTCAGCAACATAGCTCAATCCAGTTTCAGATTATTTTAGTCCTCATGCACTTTGGCTTATTTTTACGGCCCTTGAATTAAGGCTTTGTAGGAAACTTTCCGTATCGCCGTTTTTTTTCAGAGCCCATAATTTTTCTTCTCTTTTCATAGAATAAAACTTATTTACGAAAAGAAATCCTACTGAGTAGACGTGTACCGTTCTATAGGGCAGAAGCTTTCCAAATCTCTGCACAAAAAGGTAGGTAGAAAATCTGCCTTTTTTCTCAACTGTTTTTCTAATAACCGGTAAAATGAAACCCAAAATGGCAATTTTAGGTATTGGAGGTCGAAGACAAAAGAAGACGCAGCACTCTGCACGAGCTTGGCTGACATATAAAGCCCCTGCGAGCAACTGACCAAGATTGTCCAAAAGTTCTTGTACTCCGGTTTTTCTTTTCATGACTTCTTGATGACTTCTTGAGTATTATTTTCTGCCTGATCAGTGTTTGTGTAATTGCTTATGTTGAATTCCTGTCCCACTGTGTTTTATGTACCACGGTTCTCACTGATATGTCACTCTGCACCATCTGCACCGACGTGTAAAGCGGGTGTTAGGCCTCGTCAGGAGACACTACAGTCTCCTTTAGCCTCTCCCCGCGGACACCATGTATTGTTGTCCGAAATAAAATGAATTGAAATTGAAAAAAAAATTGAAATACGGTTTAAAAGCAATTAAAAACGCAACTTTAGAGGAATTAATTTGCTTGGTCGTGATCTTCAATATAGGTGCAGTAACGACATTCTGCTTGGTCCCCAGACGTGCTCTTTCTATCCGTACTAGTGGCGGAAAGAATATGCTTTCGCCACAAGTTATATTACACGTATGGCTGTCCCGCTGGATTTCTTACTTCCCATGACATTCGTCGGAGGGCCTTAAGTCACGCTCCATCGCATCTCTCTACACCTACAGCGTTCAATAAAGCGTCCAGGAAAGTGAATTATTTTGCCTAAAAGCTCCTAAGAGCGCATGGTAAACCGGTCGTCTGATGGCCAGGTCATATAGCGTCCCGTGAGCCGGAATGGCGCACAGGTTGCAACGTTTATCACTTGACGTATTCAGCCTCTTTTTTTCGCGCTGCATTTATTTTAGAAAAAAAATACATTGTAAGATGGGCACTGGGGCGGTTAGAGGAGCAGGGCGCCGGTGGTAGACGCAGAGACACAGGCCTCGTAGACACACAGGTCGAACACCGAGAGCTCACACACAAAGCGATGGCAATGCCGCTCAACACAACGGTCAGAAGTTCGTCGTCGTCTTCGCCGGAACAAGAACTTCTTCGTCGTTACAACTGCCCCCCGGGAAGGAGAGGAGCCATCCTGGCGACTTACGGGGTGGGTGAGATGGCAGGGTCATAATACGGCTTTAGGCGCTGCACGTGAACAGTCTCGCGTCCGCGCCGGCGAAGATCAGAAGACGGCATCAGCGGTTCCACCACGTAATTAACAGGAGAGGTGCGCTCCACAACTCGGTAGGGGCCATGAAACTTCGCAAGAAGTTTCGAGGAGAGGCCTGGAGTACTGGATGGAACCCAGAGCCACACGAGGCTACCAGAAGAGAAGTGCGGGGACGTGTGTTGGCTGTCGTGGCGGGATTTCCGACGGTATTGGGCCTCAGTTGTGAGAGAACGGGCGATTAGGTGACACTCTTCTGCGTGTCGTGCAGCTTGCGAAATAGGAGTACACTCAGATGCGTCAGGCTGGTATGGGAGAATGGTATCGAGTGGAGCAGAAGGATGACGGCCGTAAAGAAGATAGAACGGAGAGAAGCCAGTAGTCGACTGCGTTGCGGTGTTGTAGGCGTACGTCACATACGGAAGGACGAGATCCCAGTTGGAATGGTCTGATGAGACGTATATAGAGAGCATATCGCCGAGGGTACGGTTAAATCTTTCTGTAAGGCCGTTAGTTTGCGGGTGATAGGCAGAGCTTGTTCGGTGAATGATGTTGCACTTGCGGAGCAAGGCTTGCACAACTTCCGATAAGAAAACGCGGCCTCTGTCACTCAGCAGTTCGCGCGGTGCGCCGTGGCGAAGAATGAACCGTCGCAAAATGGAGGAGGCGACGTCAGACGCTGAGGCGGATGGAAGGGCGGCGGTTTCTGCATACCTCGTCAAGTGGTCAACTGCGACGATAGCCCAACGGTTACCGGCTGCAGTGTAGGGAAGAGGTCCATACAAATCAATGCCTACGCGGTCGAATGGGCGCGGTGGGCAAGGTAGTGGCTGCAACTCGCCTGCAGAAGGGTGGGCAGGGCGCTTGCGACGTTGGCAGGGCAGGCATGAGCGGATGTGCTTAAGGATGAAGTTATACATTCCGCGCCAGTAGTAACGCAGCCGGATCCGATTGTATGTTTTGAATACTCCTGCGTGTCCGCATTGTGGGTCAGCGTGGAAATAATCACAGACTTGCGAGCGGAGGTGGCGAGGAACAACCAATAACCACTTGCGGCCATCTGCGCTGTAGTTGCGGCGGTAAAGGAGATTGTCACGAATGGCGAAGTGAGGAGCTTGGCGACGGAGAGCGCGTGATGGAGAAGCCGCCGTAGTGTTAGAGAGGAAATCAAGCAGAGACGCAATCCAAGGGTCCATGCGCTGCGCTGAAGGCATGTCGTTGATTTGAAGCAACGGAGGGGAGTCGTCGAGTGTTGAGAGGCCGGCGAGCTCAACCGGAAGTGGGCAGCGAGAAAGAGCGTCGGCATCTTGGTGCTTGCGTCCGGTGCGATAAACTACACGGGCATCGTATTCCTGCATACGAAGAGCCCATCTTGCGAGGCGGCCGGAGGGGTCTTTCAGGGAGGATAACCAGCAAAGCCCATGGTGGTCCGTCACGACATCAAAGGGACGACCATAGAGATAAGGGCGGAATTTGGTAAGAGCCCAAGCGATAGCCAAACACTCTTTTTCCGTCACTGAGTAATTGGACTCTGCCTTCGTCAGGGTGCGGCTTGCATAGGCGACAACGTACTCATGACAGCCAGGTTTGCGCTGCGCGAGTACAGCTCCGAGACCAACACCACTGGCGTCGGTGTGGACCTCGGTAGGGGCCGTCGGGTCGAAATGGCGCAGGATAGGTGGTGCGGTGAGGATGCGGCGTAAGGTATAAAACGCGTTGTCGCATGCGGGTGACCACTGTGAAAAGTCGGAGCTGCTGGATAGGAGTTGTGTTAAAGGGGCAGCAATCGATGCAAAGTTTCGGATAAATCTACGAAAGTAGGAACACAGGCCAAGGAAGCTGCGCAGTTCTTTGACAGATGTAGGCTTGGGAAAAGCAGCGACCGCTCGAAGTTTGGCTGGGTCTGGAGAAACGCCTTCCTTCGAGACAACGTGCCCTAAGATAGTGAGTTTACGAGCGGCAAAACGGCATTTCTTCAAGTTTAGCTGCAAACCGGCGTCAGAAAGGCAGTTCAAGACGTGCCTCAGGCGATGAAGGTGGGTGTCAAAATCCTCAGAAAAGACGACGATGTCGTCGAGATAGCAGAGGCATACCTTCCATTTTAATCCCCGCAAAATGGTGTCCATCATCCTCTCAAATGTTGCAGGCGCATTACAAAGGCCGAATGGCATAAATGTAAATTCGTATAAGCCGTCGGGGGTTACAAAAGCGGTTTTGGGGTGATCGGCCGCTTCCATGGGGACCTGCCAATATCCGGAACGAAGATCGAGGGAAGAAAATAGTTCGGCCCCTTGCAAACAGTCCAAAGCGTCATCGATGCGCGGAAGAGGGTAGACATCCTTCCGCGTAATCTTATTAAGGCGGCGGTAGTCGACACAAAATCGGATGGAGCCGTCTTTCTTCTTGACTAGCACAACAGGCGAAGCCCAAGGGCTACTGGAGGGCTGGATCACGCCGTCTTGGAGCATTTTATCAACTTGCTCTTCGATAACATGGCGCTCGGTGGCAGATACACGATAGGGGCGCTGCCGCACTGGTGCGTGGTTGTCGGTGTCGACACGATGGGTGACCGTGGAAGTTTGGCCCAAGGAACTCCGATGACAGTCGAAGGAGGAGCGGAACTGGTGAAGGAGGTTAAGAAGCTGCGTCCGTTGCGGGGAAGGAAGATCGGTGTCGATAGAGCGAAGGAAGAGGTCTGTAGCGGAGGAATCAGGCGCAGAAGATGGAGGGCTGAGCGCAGTCATGGCTAGATGAGGTGAATCGGCGGGGTCCTCACAGGTGAGAATGGACGCAATAGATTGTAAACTGCCGAGACATTCGCCATGGCGCAAAGCAGTAGGGAAGGAAAACGGGTTAGAGACCCATAGCACGGAAAGGCCTGCGGAAATAGTGAGCACAGCGTAGGGCAGCGGGAGGGACTTGCGGCGCAGGAAAGTGCAGGCTGGCGTGAAGAGAACAACGTCATCACAAACAGTCACAAGAGATGCTTACAAGCGCAGTGGAGCTGGGAGGAAGGATGATGTCTTCAGTGACGACGGCTTTAGCGCACGGAACAGAAGGAGCAGCGTCTGGCGAGACATTAGGCAAAGCGGAGAACCCAACTTCTGCGCGAGCGCAGTCGATGACAGCTTCGTGACGCGACAGGAAATC
Organism: Amblyomma mixtum; assembly: GCF_055824585.1. Taxonomy (NCBI): domain Eukaryota; kingdom Metazoa; phylum Arthropoda; class Arachnida; order Ixodida; family Ixodidae; genus Amblyomma; species Amblyomma mixtum. Next base: position 248,017,729 of record NC_143014.1, read on the forward strand.
CCACCCTAAAATTAAAGCATGTGAGCAAGAAGGCAGCACGACGAACTCGATGGAGTATAGTGTGTCCTGGATTCGAACTCGAGCGGTGCATGCTGCTAACGGCGTAATCGGCTGTGCGCTGGCCGTGCGCAGCGTGAGTCCCGAAACTGGCGTCTTAACTTTCTTTAAAGAAGTACATAACTTTTCGTCCATTACCGAAATCGCTGCACCGGTGTCTATCAGAGCCATCACAGACACGCCCTCAACAAAAACATCAATAAGGTTTGCAGGTGATCGATGAGGTCTTCGAAATTTCGATGGGGGCGCAGTTCTTGCCTCCGGAACTGCGGCGCCTAGTTTTCCTGCTGAGGAGAATCAGGGCGACGTCGCATGGGGGAGATAGAGCGGCGTCGAGGCGAAGGGGAGCGGCGGCTGTAGAGGGCTGAACGATCAGGGGAGTAAGGACGACTTGGCGTTTGGTCGACAGGCTCAGAATACTGACGGGTTGAAGGCCAGTACCCAGAAGATTGCGCACGTGGGGCTGGCGCTTGGAGATGGCGACGGCAGTAGCGCGCGACGTGGCCAGGCACTCCGCAAGTGTAGCATACAGGACGGTTGTCACTGGTGCGCCACGGATTGCTTGCTCTTCGAGCTGGTCGCAGGGCAGGTGCCGACGCTTGCACAGGCACCTACATGGTAGGATAGGACGACGGCGGGGGCTGTACTAGAACGTCGGCGTAAGTCCGAGGACCGGCTACAGGTCTTGGGGCGACGTCGGCGCAAGGCATGGGACTGGTGACAGACCTAGGAGCAGCATCGGCGTAAATCAAGGGTGCGGCGACAGGTGGCGGAGGATGGAAGGATGGAAGCGCCTCAGTAACCTGGTCTTGTATAGCCTGTCGAAGAGCCGGGGCCAAATAAGGCGGCGCCTGTTGAGGGCTAGGCAGAAGAGAAAGTTGCCGAGCTACCTCTTCACGGACGAAATCTTTGATTTGTTGCAGCATAGAGGTGTTGTCAGCTGCAGGCGCCAGTCCAGAAAGCGATTCAACCTAGGCTTGTTGGTGTTGCCGAGTCAATAACCGCTGTTTGCGCAGCTCCTCGAAGCTTTGGCAGAGCGTGAACACTTCCTTAACGGTGCGCAAGTCACGGGCTAATAGCATCTGAAAGGCATCATCGTCGATACCTTTCAAGATGTGTTTTATCTTGTCGGCTTCGGACATGTTCGCATTGACACGTTTGCATAAGTCAATGACTTCTTCTATATAGCTGGTGAAGCTTTCGCCGACGTGCTGCGAGCGTTCACGCAAACGCTGTTCAGCCCGAAGTTTCCGGACAGTGGGGCGACCAAAGACTTCGGCAAGCTTCGTTTTGAAGGCTGTCCATGTTCGGATGTCTCCCTCATGGTTCCGATACCAGAGGTTAGCGACCCCCGTTAGATAAAAAATTGCGTTGTTCAGCTTTGTATCGTCGTCCCATCTATTGTACAGGCTCACCCGTTCGTATGACGCGAGCCAGTCTTCCACGTCATTCTCATCGGCTCCGCTGAAGATTGCCGGATCTCGCTGGCGAAGGGAGCCGGCGCAGATGAGAGCTGGTCCCGTTTGCACAGATTGATTTTGGGCGTCTTCTGGCATTTCAAGCGTGGGAAGAGTGCGGCTACGCAGCTCCACGATGGAGATTTCTACCCGGCGACCTCCACCAAATGTAAGATGGGCACTGGGACGGTTAGAGGAGCAGGGCGCCGGTGGTAGACGCAGAGACACAGGCCTCGTAGACACACAGGTCGAACACCGAGAGCTCACACACAAAGCGATGGCAATGCCGCTCAACACAACGGTCAGAAGTTCGTCGTCGTCTTCGCCGGAACAAGAACTTCTTCGTCGTTACAACATCAACAATCCCACATCAAAGTACTTCACGCAGTACCTGAGTAATCTTCCACCGAGGTAAGAGAGCACTTTACTATCCTACACAGCCTCCTTTCTTTCTTCTTTTCTGTAGTTTATTTCCTTCCCTTTCCCCCTTCTTTCTTCAGAGGGAATGAAACCGTAACAATTCCAGCGGGCAAAACCTTCACCTCAAAAATGTGGCCGTCCAGATTTTGCGACTGTGGCGGGAGGGTTCTATCCGTGTAAGCGTCCCGAGCAAAGTCTATGCTTCGCCGTGCAGTTAAAACAGCAAGTCACCCGAGAAGACCGGATCCTTCAGATGGCCATCTTCAAGAATACCCCCTTCTTCCACCCCATCACTACAGTGCTTACCTTTAGGCCATTGGACACATAATTTCGGCGCCTTGTCGGCCGGTTTGTGCTCTGAGCATCCCTCTGGTTGGGATCTCCCTGGTGCGTCGGTATGCGCACTGTCATGTTCAGACTTTCCCGGGAACACAAGACAGGCCGCGACGATGAGTCGGGCAACGTGGCCTGGTGGGAGGGAGGACGATGAAGCGTCTCCGCCGACTCGGATATCTCGCCAATGTCGGCGGCTAATGCGCACTCACGACGACAGGGGGAGTGCGACGGCGAGCGTCTCGTGATGCCGTTGTACGTGAGGGCGTTATGGAACCCAACAAGAACAGAATGGCACGCCAAAGGCATGGAATGCTGTATAGCAGGGAGTTTCCCCGTTATAACTTATGCGAGCGTATCGCAGCTGTCGTCGGTGTAGAAGCCATCAGATCGGCGCGAGCTGTTGCCATTATGAAGCCAATCCTATCCATGACATCCAGAGGCCTCGAACTGCCTATAAACGCTCCAGATGTTAAAAGCTGGCCACGATCGCATCTGCAAAGAGTGCAGCCATGCGCGTTGCGAAAGACGGTTCAAATTCCAATCGAAGCCGTCTGCGTTCAGTCTCTGCCTCTATCAGCGCCCCAGACAAGACATTCATCTACGTCATCTTTCAGCAGTTCCTCAAAAAACCTGCTAAACCTGCTAAATGGCAGGTCCACACAAATTTTATTAGTCCATATTCTTCACAAATGGGGTCACTTGTTTAGTTTGGCGTCTGGTCGCATACTGTGGTGCCCGCGCTCTTACTCCGTGCCTCTGCAAACCAAACATACGTTACTGCGCTGCGCTCGGCCCAAGGGTGAGTTCCGTGTCGAACCGCTCTTGTACGCTGGAAGACGCCGGTGCTTATGACTTTCGAGTCAGCCCAAAGAGATTACAACGCGTTGTTGGGCGACGCCGTGCACACTCGAACTCTCTATAGCTTTGAGACTTTTACTGTAAATAATGCAGCTGAAAATCGTTCAAGTTCTACTCTAAGCTGCCCCCTCCACAAATTTTGGGGTTCCGCTACGCACTGCGTACTGGCTTCGGTTGCTCTGCACAGCACGACTGTATACGTGTGTATTTCTGCGTGTTTTCAATGTCTCGAAATTAAATCGCGACAGATCGTAATTCAAATACATAGTTGGAAGCCGGAGAATAACCGGGTTAAAAATTTACTGTAATCTTAGCATAGCTGAAGCTGAGCGTACCCAAAGTTGAAACAGATTCTTTCAACCAATCTTTCTTTTTTTTTTACTCAACGTGTTTTCGTACAAATAAGCATTACCAGTGGAGAGTTCTAGCATACGAGTATGTAGCGGCGACATTCACACGTAGACGTATAGCGTACCAGCTGGATACGTGCAACGCATGCGCAGTGGCCAGGTGAGGAGGTTATCCGGTATACGCCTACTGTGCTGCGACTACCGGAGACTCTCCAATATCTTCTCGCTGCCTCTACACTTCATTGTCTTCGAATCGCTAGCCTCTGATTAGCGCTTCGGATCGGGCAGCAACACGTCGACCGTGCGCGGCAGCCAATGGGAGCGCAGTGGAAAAAAGGTGGCGCGCGTTGACAACCGTCAGACCGGAGGGTTGCTCGCGTAGCTCGGTTTTTCCCAGCGCGGTCGGTGACAAATGCATGTGTGCAAGACACGAAACGGAAATCGTCTAGTGACAGACCGGGTAGCAGAATGCGATCTCAGAAAACAACCCCGTTGCACACTACCTATGAGTCTGCACCAGTATTCACTGTTGCTATCGGCGAAAATATTACCCTCCCGGGGATTTTTTTCGTCGTTGATCGCTGCTCTCCTCAGCATCAGTGGCGCTCGATGACGTGCACTAATAGCAGCAACATGGCTGGAAGCTTGGCGAGCAGAGCGTGGATGCCTGCGCAGAGCAGGCAGCGTGTTTCGCGACACAATCTGTCATGACATTTGCAAAGATACGGGCACCCGGGTTAAGTCCATGTACAACGTAGAACACGTTCCGCCTTGCTGCTTTGACCACGCACACGATATAGCCAATGCCTTAAACCAAATACGGTTTAGTGTTTAAAAAAACTTCCTGCTTGCGTGAACTACGTCCAGTTCTTTAGTAACTGGTTCGTAGTGTAACCTTAGTTTCATCAAAGTCAACCAGCGCCCGCCTATCACTAACCGCTCGAATAATCCTAGCTTCACGAAGGCCCTGCAGGTTCTGCATAATGCCGAGTTGAAAGAAAAAATTAATAGATTGGTAGCCTTAAAATATTCAGGCTGATCATCGAAAAGGAACAAGGGTGTGATTTCAGTGTCAATGTCACCAGTTCTTTACTTGCTCTTGTCTGCGACCCGCCGATTGGTTCGCCGGCTGGGGCAGCAACACGTCGAGGCAGCTCGGCAGCTAATGGGAACCCAGAGCAGTGGCGGTGGCGTGAGTCGGCCAGCGTGGGACCGGATGACGAACTGCACGAAGCGCCTGGCTCGGTTTGCTACCAGGACTGTCGGCGGCGAACGTGCGCTCAAGAAGCCCGACTGAAAGCTTCTGGTGACAGACCGGATAATAGAAACCGATCTCTTCCAAAAAGCGATGCACACGTGTACTCTCCTCGGCTACGACCGCGCAGCACGCTGTCGCCATGTCTGAGTGATCAGCCCCGCTGATTTTCCACCCCTGAGCGCGGTTCTTGTCAGCACAGATGGCGCTGTAGTATCGTGACGGCGATTTTCTCATTAAATGGTCAAATACTTATGTGCTACCCGGCGCTACAGATGCAACACGCTGTGCATCAGGCGGTACAGATAGAAAAATTATTTCCTTCGTCTTCATGTCTCGGCCACCTGAGAACTGAGAAATAATGCATTTTGATGCTGCAAACCTACACTTGCGCTAATTAGCGCCGTACTTGAGGGTTTCGTATTATATTCGTCCGACTAGTATTAATAAAGGGCGAAGGGTAGCTCTACAGTTTCCATGAATGCTTCGGTATAATTAGGATCCGTTTTCTGAGCAACATAGTGGGTGAGCTCCCAACGTGGGTGAGCTCAATTTTGAAATTTTGGCGAGTGGGCCGCCCTAATTTCAGCGGTGGGCCAAGCCCGTTTTGGCGGTGTTCCAGCTCGGTTGCGAACGTGGGTCAACTCAATATTCAAATTTCCGGGAGTGGGCCACCCAAATTTCATGGGAGGGCCAATACATTTTTGCCGTCTGCAGCTCGATTTAGAAATTTCGTCAACCCAATTTTCAAATTATCAGGAGCGGGCCAACCAAAGTTCAGATTGGGCCAAGCCCAATTTAGGAGTGTCCGAGCTCGGTTCCGAACGTGAGTAAACTGAATTTTTACATTGCGGGAAGTGGGCCACCCAAATTTTAGCGTGTGCCAAGACCATTTTAGAGGTGTGTGAGTTCGGTTACGAACATGGGTAAACTCAATTTTCAGTTTGCGGTGTTTGGGCCACCGAAATTTCTGCGTGTGCCAAGATCATTTGGGGTCTCTGAGCTCGGTTACAAACGTGGGTAAACTCAATTTCCAGATTGCGGGGTGTAGGCCACCCAAATTTCAGCGTGTGACAAGACCAACTTAGGGGTGTCTGAGCTCGGTTACGAACGTGGGTAAACTCAATTCTGAGATTGCGGGGTGTGGGCCACCCTAATTTCAGCGTGTGCCAAGACCATTTAGGGGCGTCTGAGCTCGGTTTCTAACGTGGGTAAACTCAAAAATTTTCAGATTGTGGGGTGTAGGCCACCCGAATTTCAGCGTGTGCCAAGACCATTTTAGGGGTGTCTGAGCCCGGGTTCGAACATTGGTAAACTCATTTTTCAGATTGCAGGGTGTGGGCTGACCAAATTTCAGCATGTGCCAAGACCATTTTAGGGGTGTCTGAGCTCGGTTACGAACGTGGGTAACCTCAATTTTCACATAGCGGGGAGTGGGCCAACCAAATTTCAGCGTGTGCCAAGACCATTTTAGGCGTGTCTGAGCTCGGTTACGAACATGGGTAAACTCAATTTTCACATTTCGGGGAGTGGGCCAACCGAACTGCAGCGTGTGCCAAGACCTTTTTAGGAGCGTCTGAGCTCGGTTACGAACATGGGTAAACTCAATTTTCACATTTCGGGGAGTGGGCCACCCAAAATTCAGGGCTGAGCAAAGCTGGTTTTGTGGGTGTCCCAGCTTGGTTCCGAACGTGGGGAATCTCAATATTCAAGCTTGCGGGAGCAGGCCACTAAAGTTTCAGGGCTGGGCAACGCGAATTTTGTGGTGCCTCAGCTTGGTTTCGAAATTCGGTCAACTCAATTTTGAAATTTTCTTGAGTGGCCAACCCAAATTTCATGGGTGGGCCAAGCCATTTTTCGGGTCACCCAGCTCGGTTTAAAATTTCCGTCAACTCAATATTCAAATTTTCGGGAGCGGGTCACCTAAATTACCCCATTTTAGGGGTGTCTGAGCTCGGTTTTGAACACGGGTGAACTCAATTTTCAAATTTCGCCGAGTGGGCCACCCAAATTTCAGCGGTGGGCCAAACCCGTTTGAGCGGTGTTCCAGCTCGGTTGCGAACGTGGGTCAACTCAATATACAAATTTCCGGGAGTGGGCCACCCAAATTTCTATGGAGCGCCAAGAGATTTTTGCCATTTTGAAGCTCGGTTTAAAAATTTCGTCAACTTAATTTTCAAATTATCTAGAGCGGGCCAACCAGAGTTCAGATTGGGCCAAACCGAATTTAGGAGCGTCTGAGCTCGGTTCCGAACGTGGGTAAACTGAATATTCACATTGCGGGGAGTGGGCCTACCAGATTTCAGCGTGCGGCAAGACCATTTTAGGGGTGTGTGAGCTCGGTTTCGAACGTGGGTAAACTCAATTTTCAGATTGTGGGGTGTGGGCCACCCAAATTTCAGCGTGTGCCAAGACCATTTAAGGGTATCTGAGTTCGGTTTCGAACGTGGGTAAACTCAATTTTCAGATGGCGGTGTGTGGGCCATCGAAATTTCTGCGTGTGCCTAGACCATTTTAGGGGTGTATAGCTCGGTTACGAACGTGGGTAACCTCAATTCTCACATAGCGGGAAGTGGGCCAACCAAATTTCAGCGTCTGACAAGACCAATTTAGGGGTGTCTGAGCTCGGTTACGAACGTGGGCGAACTCAATTTTCAGATTGCCGGGTGTGGGCCACCCAAATTTCAGCGTGAGCCGTGACCATTTAGGGGTGTCTGAGCTCGGTTACGAACGTGGGTAACTCAATTTTCAGATTGCAGTGTGTGGGCCACCGAAATTTCAGCATGTGCCAACACCATTTTAGGGCTGTCTGAGCTCGGTTTCGAACGTGGGTCAACTCAATTTTCAGATTGCGGGCTGTGGGCCACCCAAATTTCAGCGTGTGCCAAGACCATTTTAGGGGTCTCTGAGTTGGGTTACGAATGTGGGTAAACTCAATTTTCAGATTGCGGAGTGTGGGCCACCCAAATTTCAAGGGTGGACAAAGCCCGTTTTGGGGGTGTCCCAGCTTGGTTCCGAACGTGGGGAATCTCAATATTCAAACTTCCAGGAGTGGGCCCTAAAAATTTCAGGGCTAGGCAATCCCAATTGCGCAGTGCCCAGCTCGCTCTCGAAATTCGGTCAACTCAATTTTGAAATTTTCGGGAGCGGGCCACCCAAACTACACCATTTTAGGGGTGTCTGTGCTCGGCTCCCAACGTGGGCGAACTCAATTTTCAAATTTCGGCGAGTGCGCCACCCAAATTTCAGCGGTGGGCCAAGCCCGTTTTGGCGGTATTCCAGCTCGGTTGGGAACGCGGGTCAACTCAATATTCAAGTTTCCGGGAGTGGGCCACCCAAATTTCATGGGAGGGCCAAGACATTTTTGCCGTCTCCAGCTCGGTTTAAAAATTTCGTCAACCCAATTTTCAAATTATCAGGAGCGGGCCAACCAAAGTTCAGATTGGGCCAAGCCCAATTTAGGAGTGTCTGAGCTCGGTTCCGAACGTGGGTAAACTGAATTTTTACATTGCGGTGTTTGGGCCACCAAAATTTCTGCGTGTGTCAAGACCATTTAGGGGTCTCTGAGCTCGGTTTCGAACGTGCGTAAACTCAATTCTGAGATTGCGGGGTGTGGGCCACCCAAATTTCAGCGTGTGCCAAGACCATTTAGGGGTGTCTGAGCTCGGTTTCGAACGTGGGTAAACTCAAAAATTTTCAGATTGTGGGGTGTAGGCCACCCGAATTTCAGCGTGTGCCAAGACCATTTTAGGGGTGTCTGAGCCCGGCTTCGAACTTGGGTTAACTCAATTTTCAGATTGCGGTGTTTGGGCCACCCAAATTTCAGCGTGTGCCAAGACCATTTTGTGGTGTCTGAGCTCGGGTTCGAACATGGGTAAACTCATTTTTCAGATTGCAGGGTGTGGGCTGACCAAATTTCAGCATGTGCCAAGACCATTTTAGGGGTGTCTGAGCTCGGTTACGAACGTGGGAAACCTCAATTTTCACATAGCGGGGAGTGGGCCAACCAAATTTCAGCGTGTGCCAAGACCATTTTAGGGGTGTCTGAGCTCGGTTACGAACATGGGTAAACTCAATTTTCACTTTTCGGGGAGTGGGCCCACCGAACTGCAGCGTGCGCCAAGCCCATTTTAGGGGTATCTGAGGTCGGTTTCGAACGTGGGAAAACTCAATTTTCGCATTACGGGGAGTGGGCCAACCAAATTTCAACGTGTGCGAAGACGATTTAGTGGTGTCTGAGCTCGGTTACGAACGTCGGTAAACTCAGTTTTCACATTGCGGAGTGTGGGCCACCCAAATTTCAAGGGTGGACAAAGCCCGTTTTGGGGGTGTCCCAGCTTGGTTCTGAACGTGGGGAATCTCAATATTCAAACTTCCCGGAGTGGGCCCCAAAAATTTCAGGGCTAGTCAATCCCAATTTTGCGGGGCCCAGCTCGCTTTCAAAATTCGGTCAACTCATTTCGTCAACTCAAATTTTCGGGAGCGGGCCACCCATATTTCGGAGTTGGCCAATCCCATTTAAGAGGCGTCTCAGCTTGGTTGCGAACGTGGGTAAACTCAATATTCAAATTTCTGGGAGTGAACCACCGAAATTTCAGGGCTTTGCAACCCTATTTTTTTGGTGTCCCAGTTCGGTTTTGAAATTCGGTCAACACAATTTTGAAATTTTCGGGAGCGGGCCACCCATATTTCAAAGTTAACCAAGCCCATTTAATGGGTGTCTCAGCTTGGTTCCGAACGGGGGTAAACTCAATATTAAAATTTCCGGGAGAGGGCCACAAAAACTTCAGGGCTGAGCAACCCGATTTTCACGCTGTCCCAGTTCGATTTCGAAATTCGGTCTACTGAATTTTGAAATTATTGGAAATGGCCCATCCATATTCCAGACTTGGCAAAGCATACTTAAGCGGTGTCTGAGCTTGGTTCCGAACGTGGGTAAACTCAATTTTCAAATTTCTGAGAGTGGAGCACACGAATTTCCGAGTGGGCGAAGCCAATTTTAGGGTTGTATGGGCTCGGTTTCGGACATCGATGAAGTCAAGTTTCAAATTGAGGGGTGTGGCCCACCCAAAATTCAGGGCTGGGCAAAGCCCGTTTTGTGGTTGTCCCAGCTTGGTTCCGAACGTGGGGAATCTGAATATTCACGCTTCCGGGAGCAGGCCACTAAAATTTCAGGGCTGCGCAACCCCAATTTTGCGGTGTCTCAGCTCGGTTTCGAAATTCGGTCAACTCAAATTTGAAATTTTCTCGACTGGGTCACCCAAATATCACGGGTGGGCCAAGCCATTTTTCGGGTGTCCCAGCTCGGTTTAGAATTTCCGTCAACTCAATGTTGAATTTTTCGGGAGCGGGCCACCCAAATTACCCCATTTTAGGGGTGTCTGAGCTCGGTTTTGAACGCGGTTTAACTCAATTTTCAAATTTCGCCGAGTGGGCCACCCAAATTTCAGCGGTTGGCCAAACCCGTTTTAGCGGTGTTCCAGCTCGGTTGCGAACGTGGGTCAACTCAATATACAAATTTCCGGGAGTGGGCCACCCAAATTTCTATGGAGCGCCAAGACATTTTTGCCATTTTGAAGCTCGGTTTAAAAATTTCGTCAACTCAATTTTCAAATTATCAAGAGCGGGCCAACCAGAGTTCAGATTGGGCCAAACCCAATTTAGGAGCGTCTGAGCTCGGTTCCGAACATGGGTAAACTGAATATTCACATTGCGGGGAGTGGGCCTACCAAATTTCAGCGTGCGCCAAGACCATTTTAGGGGTGTGTGAGTTCGGTTTCGAACGTGGGTAAACTCAATTTTCAGATTGTGGGGTGTGGGCCACCCAAATTTCAGCATGTGCCAAGACCATTTATGGGTATCTGAGTTCGGTTTCGAACGTGGGTAAACTCAATTTTTCAGATTTGCGGGGTGTGGGCCACCCAAATTTCATCGTGTGCCAAGACCATTTTAGGGGAGTCTGAGCTCGGTTTCGAACGTGTTTAAACTCAATTTTCAGATTGCGGGGTGTGGGCCAACCAAATTTCAGCATGCGCCAAGACCATTTAGGGGTGTCTGAGGTCGGTTTCGAACGTGGGTAAACTCAATTTTCAGATTGCGGGGTGTGGGCCACCCAAACTTCAGCGTGCGCCAAGACCATTTTAGGGGTGTCTGAGGTCGGTTTCGAACGTGGGTAAACTCAATTTTGAGATTGCGGGGTGTGGGCCAACCCAATTTCAGCGTGCGCCAACACCATTTTAGGGGTGTCTGAGGTCGGTTTCGAACGTGGGTAAACTCAATTTTCAGATTGCGGGGTGTGGGCCACCCAAATTTCAGCGTGCGCCAAGACCATTTTATGGGTGTCTGAGGACGGTTTCGAACGTGGGTAAACTCAATTTTCAGATTGCGGGGTGTGGGCCACCCAAATTTCAGCTTGCGCCAAGCCCATTTTAGGGGTGTCTAAGGTCGGTTTCGAACGTGGGTAAACTCAATTTTCGCATTGCGGGGAGTGGGCCACCCAAATTTCAAGCGTGGACAAAGCCCGTTTTGGGGGTGTCCCAGCTTGGTTCTGAACGTGGGGAATCTCAATATTCAAACTTCCCTGAGTGGGCCCCAAAAATTTCAGGGCTAGTCAATCCCAAGTTTGCGGTGCCCAGCTCGCTTTCAAAATTCGGTCAACTCAAGTTTGAAATTTTCGGGAGCGGGCCACCCATATTTCTGAGTTGTGCAATCCCATTTAAGAGGCGTATCAGCTTGGTTGCGAACGTGGGTAAACTCAATATTCAAATTTCTGCGAGTGGACCACCCAAATTTCAGGGCTTTGCAACCCTATTTTTTGTTGTCCCAGTTCGGTTTTGAAATTCGGTCAACACAATTTTGAAATTTTCGGGAGCGGGCCACCCATATTTCAAAGTTAACCAAGCCCATTTAAAGGTTGTCTCAGCTTGGTTCCGAACGGGGATAAACTCAATATTAAAATTTACGGGAGAGGGCCACAAAAACTTCAGGGCTGAGCAACCCGATTTTAACGCTGTCCCAGTTCGATTTCGAAATTCGGTCTACTGAATTTTGAAATTATTGGAAATGGCCCATCCATATTCCAGACTTGGCAAAGCATACTTAAGCGGTGTCTGAGCTTGGTTCCGAACGTGGGTAAACTCAATTTTCAAATTTCTGAGAGTGGGGCACACGAATTTCCGAGTGGACGAAGCCAATTTTAGGGTTGTATGGGCTCGGTTTCGGACATCGATAAAGTCAAGTTTCAAATTGAGGGGTGTGGCCCACCCAAAAATCAGGGCTGGGCAAAGCCCATTTTGTGGGTGTCCCAGCTTGGTTCCGAACGTGGGGAATCTGAATATTCAAGCTTGCGGGAGCAGGCCACTAAAATTTCAGGGCTGGGCAACCCCAATTTTGCGGTGTCTCAGCTTGGTTTCGAAATTCGGTCAACTCAAATTTGAAATTTTCTTGACTGGGTCACCACAAATATCACGGGTACGCCAAGCTATTTTTGGGTGTCCCAGCTCTGTTTAGAAATTTAGGAGCGGGCCACCCAAACTACCCCATTTTAGGGGTGTCTGAGCTGGGCTCCGAACGTGCGTGAGCTCAATTTTCAAATTTCGGAGAGTAGGCCACCCAAATTTCAGCGGTGGGCCAAGCCCGTTTTGGCGGTGTTCCAGCTCGGTTGCGAACGTGGGTCAACTCAATATTCAAATTTCCGGGAGTGGGCCACCCAAATTTCATGGGAGGGCCGAGACATTTTTGCCATCTCGAAGCTCGGTTTAAAAATTTCGTCAACTCAATTTTGAAATTATCAAGAGCAGGCCAACCAGAGTTCAGATTGGGCCAAACCCAATTTAGGAGCGTCTAGGCTGGGTTCCGAACGTGGGTAAAGTGAATTTTCACATTGCGGGGGGTGGGCCACCGAAATTTCTGCGTCTGCCAAGACCATTCTAGGGGTGTCTGAGGTCGGTTTCGAACGTGGGTAAACTCAATTTTCAGATTGCGGGTTGTGGGCCACCCAAATTTCAGCATGCGCTAAGGCCATTTTAGGGGTGTCTGAGGTCGGTTTCGAACGTGGGTGAACTCAATTTTCTCATTGCGGGGAGTGGGCCAACCAAATTTCAACGTGTGTGAAGACAATTTTGTGGTGTCTGAGCTCGGTTACGAACGTCGGTAAACTCAGTTTTCACATTGCGGAGTGTGGGCCACCCAAATTTCAAGGGTGGACAAAGCCCGTTTTGGGGGTGTCCCAGCTTGGTTCCGAACGTGGGGAATCTCAATATTCAAACTTCCCGGAGTGGGCCCCAAAACTTTCAGGGCTAGTCAATCCCAATTTTGCGGTGCCCAGCTGGCTTTCGAAATTCGGTCAACTCAATTTTGAAATTTTCGGGAGCAGGCCACCCATATTTCAGAGTTGGCCAAGCCCATTTAAGAGGCGTCTCAGCTTGGTTGCGAACGTGGGTAAACTCAATATTCAAATTTCTGGGAGTGGACCACCCAGTTTTCAGGGCTTTGCAACCCTATTTTTTTGGTGTCCCAGTTCGGTTTTGAAATTCGGTCAACTCAATTTTGAAATTTTCGGGAGCGGTCCACCCATATTTCAAAGTTGACCAAGCCCATTCAAAGGGTGTCTCAGCTTGGTTCCGAACGGGGGTAAACTCAATATTAAAATTTCCGGGAGAGGGCCACAAAAACTTCAGGGCTGACCAACCCCATTTTCATGCTGTCCAAGCTCGGTTTCGAAATTCGGTCAACTGAATTTTGAAATTTTTTGGAATGGGCCATCCATATTCCAGACTTGGCCAAGCCTATTGAGGGGTGTCTGAGCTCGGTTCCGAACGTGGGTAAACTCAATTTTGAGATTGCGGGCTGTGGGCCACCCAACTTTCAGCTTGTGCCAATACCATTTTAGGGGTGTCTGAGCTCTTTGTCGAACGTGGGTAAACTCAATTTTCATATTGCGGGGAATGGGCCAACGAAATTTCAGCGTGCGCCAAGACCATTTTAGGGGTGTGTGAGCTGGGTTTCGAACGTGGGTAAACTCAATTTTCAGATTGTGGGGTGTGGGCCACCCAAATTTCAGCGTGTGCCAAGACCATTTAAGGGTATCTGAGTTCGGTTTCGAACGTGGGTAAACTCAATTTTCAGATGGCGGTGTGTGGGCCATCGAAATTTCTGCGTGTGCCAAGACCATTTTAGGGGTGTCTGAGCTCGGTTACGAACGTGGGTAACCTCAATTCTCACATAGCGGGAAGTGGGCCAACCAAATTTCAGCGTCTGACAAGACCAATTTAGGGGTGTCTGAGCTCGGTTACGAACGTGGGCGAACTCAATTTTCAGATTGCCGGGTGTGGGCCACCCAAATTTCAGCGTGAGCCAAGACCATTTAGGGGTGTCTGAGCTCGGTTACGAACGTGGGTAAACTCAATTTTCAGATTGCAGTGTGTGGGCCACCGAAATTTCAGCATGTGCCAACACCATTTTAGGGCTGTCTGAGCTCGGTTTCGAACGTGGGTCAACTCAATTTTCAGATTGCGGGGTGTGGGCCACCCAAATTTCAGCGTGTGCCAAGACCATTTTAGGGGTCTCTGAGTTGGGTTACGAATGTGGGTAAACTCAATTTTCAGATTGCGGAGTGTGGGCCACCCAAATTTCAAGGGTGGACAAAGCCCGTTTTGGGGGTGTCCCAGCTTGGTTCCGAACGTGGGGAATCTCAATATTCAAACTTCCAGGAGTGGGCCCCAAAAATTCCAGGGCTTGGCAATCCCAATTTCGCAGTGCCCAGCTCGCTCTCGAAATTCGGTCAACTCAATTTTGAAATTTTCGGGAGCGGGCCACCCAAACTACACCATTTTAGGGGTGTCTGTGCTCGGCTCCCAACGTGGGCGAACTCAATTTTCAAATTTCGGCGAGTGCGCCACCCAAATTTCAGCGGTGGGCCAAGCCCGTTTTGGCGGTATTCCAGCTCGGTTGGGAACGTGGGTCAACTCAATATTCAAGTTTACGGGAGTGGGCCACCCAAATTTCATGGGAGGGCCAAGACATTTTTGCCGTCTCCAGCTCGGTTTAAAAATTTCGTCAACCCAATTTTCAAATTATCAGGAGCGGGCCAACCAAAGTTCAGATTGGGCCAAGCCCAATTTAGGAGTGTCTGAGCTCGGTTCCGAACGTGGGTAAACTGAATTTTTACATTGCGGTGTTTGGGCCACCAAAATTTCTGCGTGTGTCAAGACCATCTAGGGGTCTCTGAGCTCGGTTTCGAACGTGCGTAAACTCAATTCTGAGATTGCGGGGTGTGGGCCACCCAAATTTCATCGTGTGCCAAGACCATTTAGGGGCGTCTGAGCTCGGTTTCGAACGTGGGTAAACTCAAAAATTTTCAGATTGTGGGGTGTAGGCCACCCGAATTTCAGCGTGTGCCAAGACCATTTTAGGGGTGTCTGAGCCCGGCTTCGAACTTGGGTTAACTCAATTTTCAGATTGCGGTGTTTGGGCCACCCAAATTTCAGCGTGTGCCAAGACCATTTTGTGGTGTCTGAGCTCGGGTTCGAACATGGGTAAACTCATTTTTCAGATTGCAGGGTGTGGGCTGACCAAATTTCAGCATGTGCCAAGACCATTTTAGGGGTGTCTGAGCTCGGTTACGAACGTGGGAAACCTTAATTTTCGCATAGCGGGGAGTGGGCCAACCAAATTTCAGCGTGTGCCAAGACCTTTTTAGGGGTGTCTGAGCTCGGTTACGAACATGGGTAAACTCAATTTTCACTTTTCGGGGAGTGGGCCCACCGAACTGCAGCGTGCGCCAAGCCCATTTTAGGGGTGTCTGAGGTCGGTTTCGAACGTGGGTAAACTCAATTTTCGCATTGCGGGGAGTGGGCCAACCAAATTTCAACGTGTGCGAAGACGATTTAGTGGTGTCTGAGCTCGGTTACGAACGTCGGTAAACTCAGTTTTCACATTGCGGAGTGTGGGCCACCCAAATTTCAAGGGTGGACAAAGCCCGTTTTGGGGGTGTCCCAGCTTGGTTCTGAACGTGGGGAATCTCAATATTCAAACTTCCCGGAGTGGGCCCCAAAAATTTCAGGGCTAGTCAATCCCAATTTTGCGGTGCCAGGCTCGCTTTCAAAATTCGGTCAACTCATCTCGTCAACTCAAATTTTCGGGAGCGGGCCACCCATATTTCTGAGTTGGCCAATCCCATTTAAGAGGCGTCTCAGCTTGGTTGCGAACGTGGGTAAACTCAATATTCAAATTTCTGGGAGTGAACCACCCAAATTTCAGGGCTTTGCAACCCTATTTTTTTGGTGTCCCAGTTCGGTTTTGAAATTCGGTCAACACAATTTTGAAATTTTCGGGAGCGGGCCACCCATATTTCAAAGTTAACCAAGCCCATTTAATGGGTGTCTCAGCTTGGTTCCGAACGGGGGTAAACTCAATATTAAAATTTCCGGGAGAGGGCCACAAAAACTTCAGGGCTGAGCAACCCGATTTTCACGCTGTCCCAGTTCGATTTCGAAATTCGGTCTACTGAATTTTGAATTTATTGGAAATGGCCCATCCATATTCCAGACTTGGCAAAGCATACTTAAGCAGTGTCTGAGCTTGGTTCCGAACGTGGGTAAACTCAATTTTCAAATTTCTGAGAGTGGGGCACACGAATTTCCGAGTGGGCGAAGCCAATTTTAGGGTTGTATGGGCTCGGTTTCGGACATCGATAAAGTCAAGTTTCAAATTGAGGGGTGTGGCCCACCCAAAATTCAGGGCTGGGCAAAGCCCGTTTTGTGGTTGTCCCAGCTTGGTTCCGAACGTGGGGAATCTGAATATTCACGCTTCCGGGAGCAGGCCACTAAAATTTCAGGGCTGCGCAACCCCAATTTTGCGGTGTCTCAGCTCGGTTTCGAAATTCGGTCAACTCAAATTTGAAATTTTCTTGACTGGGTCACCCAAATATCACGGGTGCGCCAAGCCATTTTTGGGTGTCCCAGCTCGGTTTAGAAATTTAGGAGCGGGCCACCAAAACTACCCCATTTTAGGGGTGTCTGAGCTGGGCTCCGAACGTGCGTGAGCTCAATTTTCAAATTTCGGAGAGTAGGCCACCCAAATTTCAGCGGTGGGCCAAGCCCGTTTTGGCGGTGTTCCAGCTCGGTTGCGAACGTGGGTCAACTCAATATTCAAATTTCCGGGAGTGGGCCACCCAAATTTCATGGGAGGGCCAAGACATTTTTGCCATCTCGAAGCTCGGTTTAAAAATTTCGTCAACTCAATTTTGAAATTATCAAGAGCAGGCCAACCAGAGTTCAGATTGGGCCAAACCCAATTTAGGAGCGTCTAGGCTCGGTTCCGAACGTGGGTAAAGTGAATTTTCACATTGCGGGGAGTGGGCCTACCAAATTTCAGCGTGCGCCAAGACCATTTTAGGGGTGTGTGAGTTCGGTTACGAATGTGGGTTAACTCAATTTTAACATTGCGGGGGGTGGGCCACAAAAATTTCAGCGTGTGCCAAGACCATTTAGGGGCGTCTGAGCTCGGTTTCGAACGTGGGTAAACTCAATTTTCACATTGCGCGGGATGGGCCACCGAAATTTCTGCTTGTGCCAAGACCATTTTAGGCATGTCTGAACTCGGTTTTGAGCGTGTGTCAACTCAATTTTCAGATTGCGGGGTGGGGGCCAACCAAATTTCAGTGTGTGCCAAGACCATTTAGGGGCGTCTGAGCTCGGTTACGAACGCGGGTAAACTCAATTTCACGTTGCGGGGGGTGGGCCACCGAAATTTCTGCGAGTGCCAAGACCATTTTAGGGGTGTCTGAGCTCGGCTTCGAACGTGGGTCAACTCAATTTTCAGATTGCGGGGTTTTGGCCACCCAAATATCAGCGTGTGGCAAGACCATTTTAGGGGTGTCTGAGCTCGGTTACGAACGCGGGTAAACTCAATTTTCAGATTGCGGGGTGTGGGCCACCCAAATTTCAGCGTCTGCCAAGACCATTTTGGGGGTGTCTGAGCTCGGTTTCGAACGTGGGTCAACTCAATTTTCACATTGCGGGAGGTGGGCCACCCAAATTTCAGCGTGTGCCATGACCATTTAGGGGTGTCTGAGCTCAATTACCAACGCGGGTAAACTCAATTTTCACATTGCGGGGGGTGGACCACCGAAATTTCAGCGTGTGCCAAGACCATTTTAGGGGTAGCTGAGCTCGGTTACGAATGTGGGTAAACTCAATTTTCAGATTGCGGAGTGTGCGCCACCCATATTTCAGCGTGTGCCAAGACCATTAAGGGGCGTCTCAGCTCGGTTACGAACGCGGGTAAACTCAATTTTCACATTGCGGGGGGTGGGCCACCGAAATTTCTGCGTCTGCCAAGACCATTCTAGGGGTGTCTGAGGTCGGTTTCGAACGTGGGTAAACTCAATTTTCAGATTGCGGGTTGTGGGCCACCCAAATTTCAGCATGCGCTAAGGCCATTTTAGGGGTGTCTGAGGTCGGTTTCGAACGTGGGTGAACTCAATTTTCTCATTGCGGGGAGTGGGCCAACCAAATTTCAACGTGTGTGAAGACAATTTTTGTGGTGTCTGAGCTCGGTTACGAACGTCGGTAAACTCAGTTTTCACATTGCGGAGTGTGGGCCACCCAAATTTCAAGGGTGGACAAAGCCCGTTTTGGGGGTGTCCCAGCTTGGTTCCGAACGTGGGGAATCTCAATATTCAAACTTCCCGGAGTGGGCCCCAAAACTTTCAGGGCTAGTCAATCCCAATTTTGCGGTGCCCAGCTGGCTTTCGAAATTCGGTCAACTCAATTTTGAAATTTTCGGGAGCAGGCCACCCATATTTCAGAGTTGGCCAAGCCCATTTAAGAGGCGTCTTAGCTTGGTTGCGAACGTGGGTAAACTCAATATTCAAATTTCTGGGAGTGGACCACCCAGTTTTCAGGGCTTTGCAACCCTATTTTTTTGGTGTCCCAGTTCGGTTTTGATATTCGGTCAACTCAATTTTGAAATTTTCGGGAGCAGGCCACCCATATTTCAGAGTTGGCCAAGCCCATTTAAGAGGCGTCTTAGCTTGGTTGCGAACGTGGGTAAACTCAATATTCAAATTTCTGGGAGTGGACCACCCAGTTTTCAGGGCTTTGCAACCCTATTTTTTTGGTGTCCCAGTTCGGTTTTGATATTCGGTCAACTCAATTTTGAAATTTTCGGGAGCGGTCCACCCATATTTCAAAGTTGACCAAGCCCATTCAAAGGGTGTCTCAGCTTGGTTCCGAACGGGGGTAAACTCAATATTAAAATTTCCGGGAGAGGGCCACAAAAACTTCAGGGCTGACCAACCCCATTTTCACGCTGTCCAAGCTCGGTTTCGAAATTCGGTCAACTGAATTTTGAAATTTTTTGGAATGGGCCATCCATATTCCAGACTTGGCCAAGCCTATTGAGGGGTGTCTGAGCTCGGTTCCGCACGTGGCAATTTTGAGATTGCGGGCTGTGGGCCACCCAACTTTCAGCTTGTGCCAATACCATTTTAGGGGTGTCTGAGCTCTTTTTCGAACGTGGGTAAACTCAATTTTCATATTGCGGGGAATGGGCCAACGAAATTTCAGCGTGCGCCAAGACCATTTTAGGGGTGTCTGAGCTCGGTTACAAACGTGGGTAAACTCAATATTAAAATTTCCAGGATTGGACCACCCAAATTCCAGGTCTTGGCAACCGTATTTTTTTGGTGTCCCAGTTCGGTTTCGAAATTCGGTGAACTGTATTTTGATATTTTCGGGAGCGAACCACCGAGAGTTCAGATTAAATTAAATCACTACAGCTCTTCATTCAATAATACAGTTGCACACCGGGGAAGAACCGGGTTAAAAATTTAATGTAACCTTGGCATAGCTAACGCCCAGTTTAGGCGAAGTTGAAACAGATTCTTTGAACGAATCTTTTTTTTCTCAACGTGTTTTCGTATCCATCAGGAGTATTCTGCCAGTGGAGAGTTCTAGCATACGAGTACGCAGCGGCGACATACTCGCGTAGACGTATAGCATACCACCCAGATGCCTGCAAAGCATGCGCCGTGGCCAGGTGAGGAGGTTATCCGGAATACGCCTACTGTGCTCTCCAATATCTTCTCGCTACCTCTACACTTCATTTTCTTCGAGTCGGGAGCCTCTGATTGGTGCTTCGGGTTGGGCAGCAACACGTCGACAGTGCGCGGCAGCCAATGGGAGCGCAGTGGAAAAAAAGGTGGCACGCGTCGATAGCAGTGAGACCGGATGGCGGCCTGCGCTGCTAGCGTAGATGGGTTTTTTCCAACGCGGTCGGCGATGAATGCCTGTGCGCAAGACGCGCGACGGAAAGCATCTGGTGACAGACCGGATGGCAGAATGCGATCTCAGAAAGATATCGCCTCGCACAATACCTATCAGTCTGCCCCAGTACAAGCTGTTGCTATGGCCGCAAGAATTGCCCCTATGGGGCAATTCCGTCTTTGAGCGCTGCTCTCCTCAGCATCAGTGGCGCTCGAAGACGTACTACACCAATAGCAGCAGCATGGCTGGCAGCTTAGCGAGCAGAGCATCGATCCCTGAGCACAGCAAGCAGCTGGTTTAGCGACTGCTTAGACCATTACTGCTTATACCACGCAGGAAGTATTCTTTAGTGTTCAAAAGAACTTCCTGCTGGCATGAACTGTTCCGTAGTAATTCGTCGTTCATAGTGTGATCTTAGTTCCATAAAAGTCAAACATCACCCGCCTATCCCTAAGCACTCGAATAATCCTAGCTCCGCGAAGGTTCTGGATAATGCAGAGTTGAAAGAAAATACTGATAGATCTGTAACAATAAAATAATCAAACGGTTCATCAAAATGAAAGAATTGTTTGCTTTCAGCCGAGCGTCATCGTTTCTTTATTTGCGCTTGTCCTCGACCCGCCCATTGGTTCCCCTTCTGGGGCAGCAACACGTCGAGGCAGCTCGGCAGCCAATGGGAGCCCAGGGCAGCGCCGCTTGCGTGAGTCGGCCAGCGTGGGACCGGATGACGAACTGCATGCAGTGCCTGGCTCGGGTTTCTACCAGGACAGTCGGCGGCAAACATGCCCTCAAGACGCACAAAGGAAAGCTTCTGGTGACAGAGCGGATGGCAGAAACCGATCTCTTCCTGCAAGCGATGCACACGTGTACTGCCCGCGACTACGACTGTGCAGCACGCTGCCGCCATGTCTGCGAGAACAGCCCTGGGGATTTTCCACCTTTGAGCGCGGTTCTTGTCAGCACAGATAGTGATGTCGTATCGGGAGGGCGATTTTCTGATTAAATGATCAGAAGCTTATGTGCTGCCCGGCGCTCCAACTGCACCACAGTGTGCATCAGGCGGCAGGGATAGAAAAATTATTTGCCTTTGTCTTCATAACTAGTGCACCTGAGAACTCAGGGAGGCAAAGCTCAGCTTCATGATCATTAATGAAGGCCGATGCCGGAAACCTACACTTCGGCTAATGAGCCACGTGCTCTAGGGTTCCGTATTATATTTGTCCATCTGGGGTTCCTTAAACACGAAGGTTGAGCCTATATTGAGCCTATTTCGTATTTATAGGACCCGTTTTGTCAGCAACATAGGTTATCTCGGATTTGGCTTATTTTGTTCCTCAATTTGGCCGATTTTTACTGCACTACTAACATGGCTTTGTAGCAGATATTTTGTTTGCCGTTTATTTCTGAGACCATAATTTTTTTGCAATTTTCATAAATAAAACTAATTTTAAAAAATAAAGCCTACTCCGTAGACATGTACTGTCCTATAGCAAAGTAGCTTTGCACCTTTGTGTAGAAAATGCTGTGGGGGGGGGGGAATCTACCGCTTGTCTCGTCTTTCTAATAACTCAATAATTACTCGATTCTGCAAAAGCACGGTTCGAACCCAGGTCAAATCAATTTTCAAATTTTCGAGGGTAGGCCCCTCAAATTTAGGGGGTGGGCAAAGCCCTCTTCGGAGGTGTCCTAGGTGGGTTCCAAGTGTGGGTAAACTCAATTTTGAAATTGTCGTAAATCCGCCACCTAAATTTCAGGGGTGGCAAAGTCCATTATGAGGGTGCCCCAGCTAAGTTCTGCAGGTGGGTCAACTCCATTTTCAAGTTTTCGTGAGTGGGCCACCCAAATATCAGGGGTGGGCCAACCCCATTTTGGAGGTGTCCCACCTAGATTCCGAACGTGGGTCAACTAAATTTTGAAATTTTCTTGAGTGGGCCAGCCAAATTTAAGGGGTGGACCAATCCCGTTATGGGTATGTCCCGGCTGCGTTCCGAACATGGGTCAACTCAATTTTGAAATGTCATTGAGTGGGCCACCTAAATTTCAGGGGTGGGCCAAGCCCATTATGGGGATGTCCAAGCTAGGTTCTGAAAGTGGGTCAAGTCAATTTTGAAATTTTCTTAAGTGGGCGACCCAAATTTGACGGGTGGCCAAGCCCATTTTGGAAGTGTCCCAGCTAGGTTCCGAACGTGGCTCAACTCAATTTTAAAATTTCAGGGAGTGGCACCCGAATTTCAGGGTTGGGCAAATCCATTTTTGTGGTGTCCCAGCTTGTTTTCGAAATTCAACTCAATTTTGAAATTTTCTAGAGCGGGCCACCCACATTCCAGAGTTGGCGAAGCCAATTTTAAGGGTGTCTCAGCACGGTTCCAAACGTCGATAAACTCAATTTCCAAATTTCGAGGAGTGGGCCATCCAAATTTCAGGGGCCGGCAACCACATTTTCGTGGTGTCCCACCTCGGTTTCGGTATTCGCTCAACTCAATTTTGAAATTTTCGGGAGCGGGCCACCCAAATTTCAGAGTGAGCCAAGCCCATTTTTGTGGTGTCTCGGCTCGGTTCCGAACGTGGGTCAACTCAATTTTGAAATTTTCTTGAGTAGGCCACCCAAATTTCATTGCTGGGCAACCCCATTTTCGTGGTGTCCCAGCTCGGTGTCGAAATTCGGTGAACTCAATTTTAAAAATTTCGGCAGTGGGCCACCCATATTTCAGAGTTGGCGAAGACCATTTAAGGGCATCTAAACACGGTTCCGAACATAGATAAACTCAGTTTTCAAATTTAGAGCTGTGAGCCACTCAAATTTCAGGCGTGCGCAACCCCATTTTTGGGCTGTCCCAGCTTGGTTTTGAAATTCGTCAACTCAATTTTGAAATTTTCCAGAGCGGGCCATCCATATCCAAAGTTGGCGAAGCCCATTTCAGGAGTGTCTCAGCACGGTTCCATAACTCAATTTTCAAATTTCGAGGAGTGGGCCATCCAAATTTCAGGGGCTGGCAACCCCATTTTTGTGGTGTGCCACCTCGGTTTCGGTATTCGCTCAACGCAATTTTGAAATTTTCGGGAGCGGGCCACCCAAATTTCAGAATGAGCCAAGCCCATTTTTGTGCTGTCTCGGCTCGGTTCCGAACGTGGGTCAACTCAATATTGAAATTTTCTTGAGCGGGCCCCCCAAATTCAGGGATGGGCAGCACCATTTTTGTGGTGTCCCAGCTCGGTTTCGAAATTCGGTCAACTCAATTTTGAAAGTTTAGGGAGTGGGCAACCCATATTTCAGAGTTGGCAAATACCATTAATGGTGTCTCAACATGGTTCCGAACATATTTAACTCAATTTTCAAATTTCGAGGAGTGGTCCTTTCAATTTACAGGGGCTGACCAAGCCCACTTTTGAGGTGTCCCAGCTAGGTTCCAAACGTGGGTAAACTCAGTTTTGAAATTTTATTGAGTAGGTGACCCAAATTTCAGGGGTGGCCAAGCCCATTTTGGAGGTGTCCTAGCTTGTTCCGAACGTGGGCCAACTCAACTTTGAAATTTTTTTGAGTGGGCCACCCCAAATTCATGGGTGGGCCAAGCCCATTATTAGGGTGTCCCAGCTAGGTTGTTGAACGTGCATCAACTCAATTTTGATATTTTCTTCATTGGGCCACCCAAATTTCAGGGATGGGCAACCCCATTTTTGTGGTGTCCATGCTCGGTTTCGAAATTCGGTGAACTCAATTCTGAAAATTTCGGGAGTGGGCCACCCAAATTTCGAGTTAGCAAAGACCATTTAAGGGTGTCTCAACACGGTTCTGAACATAAACTCAATTTTCAAATTTCGAGGAGTGAGCCACGCAAATTTCAGAGTTGGGCCAAGCCCATTTTTGAGGTGTCCCAGCTAGGTTCTGAACGTGGGTCAACTCAATTTTGAAATTTTCTTGAGTGGGCCACCCAAATTTCAGGGATGAGCAACACCATTTTTGTGGTGTCACAGCTCGGTTTCGAAATTTGGTCAACTCAATTTTGAAAATTTAGGGAGTGGGCCACCCATGTTTCAGAGTTGGCAAAGACCATTTAAGGGTGTCTCAACACGGTTCCGAACATATATAAACTCAATTTTCAAATTTCGAGGAGTGAGGCACTCAAATTTCAGGCGTTGGCCAAGCCCATTTTTGAGGTGTCCCAGCTAGGTTCCGAACGTGGGTCAACTCTATTTTGAAATTTTCTTGAGTAGGCGACCCAAATTTCAGGGGTGGCCAAGACCATTTTGGAAGTGTCCCAGCTAGGTTCCAAAAGTGGGTTAACTCAATTTTGAATTTTTTTATTTGGCCACCCAAAATTCAGGGGTGGACCAAGGCCATTTTTGTGGTGTCCTAGCTCGTTTTCGAAATTCGGTCAACTCAATTTTTAAATTTTCTGGAGTGGGCCACCCTTATGTGCAGGTTCTGCATAATGCTGAGTTGAAAAAAAAATTGATAGATCAGTAGCCCTAAAATATTCAATCTCATGGTCAAAAAGCAACAAGGGTTTGCCCTCAGCGCCAGCGTCATCGGTTCTTTATTTGCGCTCGTCTGCGACCCGCCCATTGGTTCCCCTGCTGGGGCAGCAACACGTCGAGGCAGCTCGGCAGCCAATGGGAGCCGAGAGAGGCGCCGGTGGCGTGAGTCGGCCAGCGTGGGACCGGATGACGAACTGCACGCAATGCCTGGCTCGGTTTTCTAACAGGACGGTCGGCGGCGAAAGTGCGCTCATGACGCACAACGGAAAGCTTCTGGTGACAGACCGGATGGCAGAAACCGATCTCTCCCAGACAGCCATGCGCACGTGTGCTGTCCGTGACTACGACTGCGCAGCACGCTGTCACCAGGTCTGCGAGAACAGTACCTGGGATTTTTCCACCTTTTGATGGCGATTCTTCTCAGCACAGATGGCGCTGTTGTATCGTGAAGGCGATCTTCTGATTAAATCATGAAATGATTATGTGAGCCTGGCGCTCCAGATGCACCACGCTGTGCATCAGGCCGTAGTTAGTAAAATTTTTTGTCTTTGTATTTAGGTCACCTGACAATTCAAGGCAGGAAAGCTCAGCCTAATGGTAATTAATGGAGTCTGATACCGCAAACCTACACTTGGGCTAATGAGCCACGTCCTTTAGGGTTCCGTACTATATTCGTCCACCGGGGGTTCCGTTAAGGGCGCAGGTTGGGCCTATACTTCGAACGTATTCTTCGGTATATTTACGACCCGTTTTGTCAGCAACATAGCTCAATCCAGTTTCAGATTATTTTAGTCCTCATGCACTTTGGCTTATTTTTACGGCCCTTGAATTAAGGCTTTGTAGGAAACTTTCCGTATCGCCGTTTTTTTTCAGAGCCCATAATTTTTCTTCTCTTTTCATAGAATAAAACTTATTTACGAAAAGAAATCCTACTGAGTAGACGTGTACCGTTCTATAGGGCAGAAGCTTTCCAAATCTCTGCACAAAAAGGTAGGTAGAAAATCTGCCTTTTTTCTCAACTGTTTTTCTAATAACCGGTAAAATGAAACCCAAAATGGCAATTTTAGGTATTGGAGGTCGAAGACAAAAGAAGACGCAGCACTCTGCACGAGCTTGGCTGACATATAAAGCCCCTGCGAGCAACTGACCAAGATTGTCCAAAAGTTCTTGTACTCCGGTTTTTCTTTTCATGACTTCTTGATGACTTCTTGAGTATTATTTTCTGCCTGATCAGTGTTTGTGTAATTGCTTATGTTGAATTCCTGTCCCACTGTGTTTTATGTACCACGGTTCTCACTGATATGTCACTCTGCACCATCTGCACCGACGTGTAAAGCGGGTGTTAGGCCTCGTCAGGAGACACTACAGTCTCCTTTAGCCTCTCCCCGCGGACACCATGTATTGTTGTCCGAAATAAAATGAATTGAAATTGAAAAAAAAATTGAAATACGGTTTAAAAGCAATTAAAAACGCAACTTTAGAGGAATTAATTTGCTTGGTCGTGATCTTCAATATAGGTGCAGTAACGACATTCTGCTTGGTCCCCAGACGTGCTCTTTCTATCCGTACTAGTGGCGGAAAGAATATGCTTTCGCCACAAGTTATATTACACGTATGGCTGTCCCGCTGGATTTCTTACTTCCCATGACATTCGTCGGAGGGCCTTAAGTCACGCTCCATCGCATCTCTCTACACCTACAGCGTTCAATAAAGCGTCCAGGAAAGTGAATTATTTTGCCTAAAAGCTCCTAAGAGCGCATGGTAAACCGGTCGTCTGATGGCCAGGTCATATAGCGTCCCGTGAGCCGGAATGGCGCACAGGTTGCAACGTTTATCACTTGACGTATTCAGCCTCTTTTTTTCGCGCTGCATTTATTTTAGAAAAAAAATACATTGTAAGATGGGCACTGGGGCGGTTAGAGGAGCAGGGCGCCGGTGGTAGACGCAGAGACACAGGCCTCGTAGACACACAGGTCGAACACCGAGAGCTCACACACAAAGCGATGGCAATGCCGCTCAACACAACGGTCAGAAGTTCGTCGTCGTCTTCGCCGGAACAAGAACTTCTTCGTCGTTACAACTGCCCCCCGGGAAGGAGAGGAGCCATCCTGGCGACTTACGGGGTGGGTGAGATGGCAGGGTCATAATACGGCTTTAGGCGCTGCACGTGAACAGTCTCGCGTCCGCGCCGGCGAAGATCAGAAGACGGCATCAGCGGTTCCACCACGTAATTAACAGGAGAGGTGCGCTCCACAACTCGGTAGGGGCCATGAAACTTCGCAAGAAGTTTCGAGGAGAGGCCTGGAGTACTGGATGGAACCCAGAGCCACACGAGGCTACCAGAAGAGAAGTGCGGGGACGTGTGTTGGCTGTCGTGGCGGGATTTCCGACGGTATTGGGCCTCAGTTGTGAGAGAACGGGCGATTAGGTGACACTCTTCTGCGTGTCGTGCAGCTTGCGAAATAGGAGTACACTCAGATGCGTCAGGCTGGTATGGGAGAATGGTATCGAGTGGAGCAGAAGGATGACGGCCGTAAAGAAGATAGAACGGAGAGAAGCCAGTAGTCGACTGCGTTGCGGTGTTGTAGGCGTACGTCACATACGGAAGGACGAGATCCCAGTTGGAATGGTCTGATGAGACGTATATAGAGAGCATATCGCCGAGGGTACGGTTAAATCTTTCTGTAAGGCCGTTAGTTTGCGGGTGATAGGCAGAGCTTGTTCGGTGAATGATGTTGCACTTGCGGAGCAAGGCTTGCACAACTTCCGATAAGAAAACGCGGCCTCTGTCACTCAGCAGTTCGCGCGGTGCGCCGTGGCGAAGAATGAACCGTCGCAAAATGGAGGAGGCGACGTCAGACGCTGAGGCGGATGGAAGGGCGGCGGTTTCTGCATACCTCGTCAAGTGGTCAACTGCGACGATAGCCCAACGGTTACCGGCTGCAGTGTAGGGAAGAGGTCCATACAAATCAATGCCTACGCGGTCGAATGGGCGCGGTGGGCAAGGTAGTGGCTGCAACTCGCCTGCAGAAGGGTGGGCAGGGCGCTTGCGACGTTGGCAGGGCAGGCATGAGCGGATGTGCTTAAGGATGAAGTTATACATTCCGCGCCAGTAGTAACGCAGCCGGATCCGATTGTATGTTTTGAATACTCCTGCGTGTCCGCATTGTGGGTCAGCGTGGAAATAATCACAGACTTGCGAGCGGAGGTGGCGAGGAACAACCAATAACCACTTGCGGCCATCTGCGCTGTAGTTGCGGCGGTAAAGGAGATTGTCACGAATGGCGAAGTGAGGAGCTTGGCGACGGAGAGCGCGTGATGGAGAAGCCGCCGTAGTGTTAGAGAGGAAATCAAGCAGAGACGCAATCCAAGGGTCCATGCGCTGCGCTGAAGGCATGTCGTTGATTTGAAGCAACGGAGGGGAGTCGTCGAGTGTTGAGAGGCCGGCGAGCTCAACCGGAAGTGGGCAGCGAGAAAGAGCGTCGGCATCTTGGTGCTTGCGTCCGGTGCGATAAACTACACGGGCATCGTATTCCTGCATACGAAGAGCCCATCTTGCGAGGCGGCCGGAGGGGTCTTTCAGGGAGGATAACCAGCAAAGCCCATGGTGGTCCGTCACGACATCAAAGGGACGACCATAGAGATAAGGGCGGAATTTGGTAAGAGCCCAAGCGATAGCCAAACACTCTTTTTCCGTCACTGAGTAATTGGACTCTGCCTTCGTCAGGGTGCGGCTTGCATAGGCGACAACGTACTCATGACAGCCAGGTTTGCGCTGCGCGAGTACAGCTCCGAGACCAACACCACTGGCGTCGGTGTGGACCTCGGTAGGGGCCGTCGGGTCGAAATGGCGCAGGATAGGTGGTGCGGTGAGGATGCGGCGTAAGGTATAAAACGCGTTGTCGCATGCGGGTGACCACTGTGAAAAGTCGGAGCTGCTGGATAGGAGTTGTGTTAAAGGGGCAGCAATCGATGCAAAGTTTCGGATAAATCTACGAAAGTAGGAACACAGGCCAAGGAAGCTGCGCAGTTCTTTGACAGATGTAGGCTTGGGAAAAGCAGCGACCGCTCGAAGTTTGGCTGGGTCTGGAGAAACGCCTTCCTTCGAGACAACGTGCCCTAAGATAGTGAGTTTACGAGCGGCAAAACGGCATTTCTTCAAGTTTAGCTGCAAACCGGCGTCAGAAAGGCAGTTCAAGACGTGCCTCAGGCGATGAAGGTGGGTGTCAAAATCCTCAGAAAAGACGACGATGTCGTCGAGATAGCAGAGGCATACCTTCCATTTTAATCCCCGCAAAATGGTGTCCATCATCCTCTCAAATGTTGCAGGCGCATTACAAAGGCCGAATGGCATAAATGTAAATTCGTATAAGCCGTCGGGGGTTACAAAAGCGGTTTTGGGGTGATCGGCCGCTTCCATGGGGACCTGCCAATATCCGGAACGAAGATCGAGGGAAGAAAATAGTTCGGCCCCTTGCAAACAGTCCAAAGCGTCATCGATGCGCGGAAGAGGGTAGACATCCTTCCGCGTAATCTTATTAAGGCGGCGGTAGTCGACACAAAATCGGATGGAGCCGTCTTTCTTCTTGACTAGCACAACAGGCGAAGCCCAAGGGCTACTGGAGGGCTGGATCACGCCGTCTTGGAGCATTTTATCAACTTGCTCTTCGATAACATGGCGCTCGGTGGCAGATACACGATAGGGGCGCTGCCGCACTGGTGCGTGGTTGTCGGTGTCGACACGATGGGTGACCGTGGAAGTTTGGCCCAAGGAACTCCGATGACAGTCGAAGGAGGAGCGGAACTGGTGAAGGAGGTTAAGAAGCTGCGTCCGTTGCGGGGAAGGAAGATCGGTGTCGATAGAGCGAAGGAAGAGGTCTGTAGCGGAGGAATCAGGCGCAGAAGATGGAGGGCTGAGCGCAGTCATGGCTAGATGAGGTGAATCGGCGGGGTCCTCACAGGTGAGAATGGACGCAATAGATTGTAAACTGCCGAGACATTCGCCATGGCGCAAAGCAGTAGGGAAGGAAAACGGGTTAGAGACCCATAGCACGGAAAGGCCTGCGGAAATAGTGAGCACAGCGTAGGGCAGCGGGAGGGACTTGCGGCGCAGGAAAGTGCAGGCTGGCGTGAAGAGAACAACGTCATCACAAACAGTCACAAGAGATGCTTACAAGCGCAGTGGAGCTGGGAGGAAGGATGATGTCTTCAGTGACGACGGCTTTAGCGCACGGAACAGAAGGAGCAGCGTCTGGCGAGACATTAGGCAAAGCGGAGAACCCAACTTCTGCGCGAGCGCAGTCGATGACAGCTTCGTGACGCGACAGGAAATCCCACCCTAAAATTAAAGCATGTGAGCAAGAAGGCAGCACGACGAACTCGATGGAGTATAGTGTGTCCTGGATTCGAACTCGAGCGGTGCATGCTGCTAACGGCGTAATCGGCTGTGCGCTGGCCGTGCGCAGCGTGAGTCCCGAAACTGGCGTCTTAACTTTCTTTAAAGAAGTACATAACTTTTCGTCCATTACCGAAATCGCTGCACCGGTGTCTATCAGAGCCATCACAGACACGCCCTCAACAAAAACATCAATAAGGTTTGCAGGTGATCGATGAGGTCTTCGAAATTTCGATGGGGGCGCAGTTCTTGCCTCCGGAACTGCGGCGCCTAGTTTTCCTGCTGAGGAGAATCAGGGCGACGTCGCATGGGGGAGATAGAGCGGCGTCGAGGCGAAGGGGAGCGGCGGCTGTAGAGGGCTGAACGATCAGGGGAGTAAGGACGACTTGGCGTTTGGTCGACAGGCTCAGAATACTGACGGGTTGAAGGCCAGTACCCAGAAGATTGCGCACGTGGGGCTGGCGCTTGGAGATGGCGACGGCAGTAGCGCGCGACGTGGCCAGGCACTCCGCAAGTGTAGCATACAGGACGGTTGTCACTGGTGCGCCACGGATTGCTTGCTCTTCGAGCTGGTCGCAGGGCAGGTGCCGACGCTTGCACAGGCACCTACATGGTAGGATAGGACGACGGCGGGGGCTGTACTAGAACGTCGGCGTAAGTCCGAGGACCGGCTACAGGTCTTGGGGCGACGTCGGCGCAAGGCATGGGACTGGTGACAGACCTAGGAGCAGCATCGGCGTAAATCAAGGGTGCGGCGACAGGTGGCGGAGGATGGAAGGATGGAAGCGCCTCAGTAACCTGGTCTTGTATAGCCTGTCGAAGAGCCGGGGCCAAATAAGGCGGCGCCTGTTGAGGGCTAGGCAGAAGAGAAAGTTGCCGAGCTACCTCTTCACGGACGAAATCTTTGATTTGTTGCAGCATAGAGGTGTTGTCAGCTGCAGGCGCCAGTCCAGAAAGCGATTCAACCTAGGCTTGTTGGTGTTGCCGAGTCAATAACCGCTGTTTGCGCAGCTCCTCGAAGCTTTGGCAGAGCGTGAACACTTCCTTAACGGTGCGCAAGTCACGGGCTAATAGCATCTGAAAGGCATCATCGTCGATACCTTTCAAGATGTGTTTTATCTTGTCGGCTTCGGACATGTTCGCATTGACACGTTTGCATAAGTCAATGACTTCTTCTATATAGCTGGTGAAGCTTTCGCCGACGTGCTGCGAGCGTTCACGCAAACGCTGTTCAGCCCGAAGTTTCCGGACAGTGGGGCGACCAAAGACTTCGGCAAGCTTCGTTTTGAAGGCTGTCCATGTTCGGATGTCTCCCTCATGGTTCCGATACCAGAGGTTAGCGACCCCCGTTAGATAAAAAATTGCGTTGTTCAGCTTTGTATCGTCGTCCCATCTATTGTACAGGCTCACCCGTTCGTATGACGCGAGCCAGTCTTCCACGTCATTCTCATCGGCTCCGCTGAAGATTGCCGGATCTCGCTGGCGAAGGGAGCCGGCGCAGATGAGAGCTGGTCCCGTTTGCACAGATTGATTTTGGGCGTCTTCTGGCATTTCAAGCGTGGGAAGAGTGCGGCTACGCAGCTCCACGATGGAGATTTCTACCCGGCGACCTCCACCAAATGTAAGATGGGCACTGGGACGGTTAGAGGAGCAGGGCGCCGGTGGTAGACGCAGAGACACAGGCCTCGTAGACACACAGGTCGAACACCGAGAGCTCACACACAAAGCGATGGCAATGCCGCTCAACACAACGGTCAGAAGTTCGTCGTCGTCTTCGCCGGAACAAGAACTTCTTCGTCGTTACAACATCAACAATCCCACATCAAAGTACTTCACGCAGTACCTGAGTAATCTTCCACCGAGGTAAGAGAGCACTTTACTATCCTACACAGCCTCCTTTCTTTCTTCTTTTCTGTAGTTTATTTCCTTCCCTTTCCCCCTTCTTTCTTCAGAGGGAATGAAACCGTAACAATTCCAGCGGGCAAAACCTTCACCTCAAAAATGTGGCCGTCCAGATTTTGCGACTGTGGCGGGAGGGTTCTATCCGTGTAAGCGTCCCGAGCAAAGTCTATGCTTCGCCGTGCAGTTAAAACAGCAAGTCACCCGAGAAGACCGGATCCTTCAGATGGCCATCTTCAAGAATACCCCCTTCTTCCACCCCATCACTACAGTGCTTACCTTTAGGCCATTGGACACATAATTTCGGCGCCTTGTCGGCCGGTTTGTGCTCTGAGCATCCCTCTGGTTGGGATCTCCCTGGTGCGTCGGTATGCGCACTGTCATGTTCAGACTTTCCCGGGAACACAAGACAGGCCGCGACGATGAGTCGGGCAACGTGGCCTGGTGGGAGGGAGGACGATGAAGCGTCTCCGCCGACTCGGATATCTCGCCAATGTCGGCGGCTAATGCGCACTCACGACGACAGGGGGAGTGCGACGGCGAGCGTCTCGTGATGCCGTTGTACGTGAGGGCGTTATGGAACCCAACAAGAACAGAATGGCACGCCAAAGGCATGGAATGCTGTATAGCAGGGAGTTTCCCCGTTATAACTTATGCGAGCGTATCGCAGCTGTCGTCGGTGTAGAAGCCATCAGATCGGCGCGAGCTGTTGCCATTATGAAGCCAATCCTATCCATGACATCGAGAGGCCTCGAACTGCCTATAAACGCTCCAGATGTTAAAAGCTGGCCACGATCGCATCTGCAAAGAGTGCAGCCATGCGCGTTGCGAAAGACGGTTCAAATTCCAATCGAAGCCGTCTGCGTTCAGTCTCTGCCTCTATCAGCGCCCCAGACAAGACATTCATCTACGTCATCTTTCAGCAGTTCCTCAAAAAACCTGCTAAACCTGCTAAATGGCAGGTCCACACAAATTTTATTAGTCCATATTCTTCACAAATGGGGTCACTTGTTTAGTTTGGCGTCTGGTCGCATACTGTGGTGCCCGCGCTCTTACTCCGTGCCTCTGCAAACCAAACATACGTTACTGCGCTGCGCTCGGCCCAAGGGTGAGTTCCGTGTCGAACCGCTCTTGTACGCTGGAAGACGCCGGTGCTTATGACTTTCGAGTCAGCCCAAAGAGATTACAACGCGTTGTTGGGCGACGCCGTGCACACTCGAACTCTCTATAGCTTTGAGACTTTTACTGTAAATAATGCAGCTGAAAATCGTTCAAGTTCTACTCTAAGCTGCCCCCTCCACAAATTTTGGGGTTCCGCTACGCACTGCGTACTGGCTTCGGTTGCTCTGCACAGCACGACTGTATACGTGTGTATTTCTGCGTGTTTTCAATGTCTCGAAATTAAATCGCGACAGATCGTAATTCAAATACATAGTTGGAAGCCGGAGAATAACCGGGTTAAAAATTTACTGTAATCTTAGCATAGCTGAAGCTGAGCGTACCCAAAGTTGAAACAGATTCTTTCAACCAATCTTTCTTTTTTTTTTACTCAACGTGTTTTCGTACAAATAAGCATTACCAGTGGAGAGTTCTAGCATACGAGTATGTAGCGGCGACATTCACACGTAGACGTATAGCGTACCAGCTGGATACGTGCAACGCATGCGCAGTGGCCAGGTGAGGAGGTTATCCGGTATACGCCTACTGTGCTGCGACTACCGGAGACTCTCCAATATCTTCTCGCTGCCTCTACACTTCATTGTCTTCGAATCGCTAGCCTCTGATTAGCGCTTCGGATCGGGCAGCAACACGTCGACCGTGCGCGGCAGCCAATGGGAGCGCAGTGGAAAAAAGGTGGCGCGCGTTGACAACCGTCAGACCGGAGGGTTGCTCGCGTAGCTCGGTTTTTCCCAGCGCGGTCGGTGACAAATGCATGTGTGCAAGACACGAAACGGAAATCGTCTAGTGACAGACCGGGTAGCAGAATGCGATCTCAGAAAACAACCCCGTTGCACACTACCTATGAGTCTGCACCAGTATTCACTGTTGCTATCGGCGAAAATATTACCCTCCCGGGGATTTTTTTCGTCGTTGATCGCTGCTCTCCTCAGCATCAGTGGCGCTCGATGACGTGCACTAATAGCAGCAACATGGCTGGAAGCTTGGCGAGCAGAGCGTGGATGCCTGCGCAGAGCAGGCAGCGTGTTTCGCGACACAATCTGTCATGACATTTGCAAAGATACGGGCACCCGGGTTAAGTCCATGTACAACGTAGAACACGTTCCGCCTTGCTGCTTTGACCACGCACACGATATAGCCAATGCCTTAAACCAAATACGGTTTAGTGTTTAAAAAAACTTCCTGCTTGCGTGAACTACGTCCAGTTCTTTAGTAACTGGTTCGTAGTGTAACCTTAGTTTCATCAAAGTCAACCAGCGCCCGCCTATCACTAACCGCTCGAATAATCCTAGCTTCACGAAGGCCCTGCAGGTTCTGCATAATGCCGAGTTGAAAGAAAAAATTAATAGATTGGTAGCCTTAAAATATTCAGGCTGATCATCGAAAAGGAACAAGGGTGTGATTTCAGTGTCAATGTCACCAGTTCTTTACTTGCTCTTGTCTGCGACCCGCCGATTGGTTCGCCGGCTGGGGCAGCAACACGTCGAGGCAGCTCGGCAGCTAATGGGAACCCAGAGCAGTGGCGGTGGCGTGAGTCGGCCAGCGTGGGACCGGATGACGAACTGCACGAAGCGCCTGGCTCGGTTTGCTACCAGGACTGTCGGCGGCGAACGTGCGCTCAAGAAGCCCGACTGAAAGCTTCTGGTGACAGACCGGATAATAGAAACCGATCTCTTCCAAAAAGCGATGCACACGTGTACTCTCCTCGGCTACGACCGCGCAGCACGCTGTCGCCATGTCTGAGTGATCAGCCCCGCTGATTTTCCACCCCTGAGCGCGGTTCTTGTCAGCACAGATGGCGCTGTAGTATCGTGACGGCGATTTTCTCATTAAATGGTCAAATACTTATGTGCTACCCGGCGCTACAGATGCAACACGCTGTGCATCAGGCGGTAGAGATAGAAAAATTATTTCCTTCGTCTTCATGTCTCGGCCACCTGAGAACTGAGAAATAATGCATTTTGATGCTGCAAACCTACACTTGCGCTAATTAGCGCCGTACTTGAGGGTTTCGTATTATATTCGTCCGACTAGTATTAATAAAGGGCGAAGGGTAGCTCTACAGTTTCCATGAATGCTTCGGTATAATTAGGATCCGTTTTCTGAGCAACATAGTGCGGTAAGGTTTTCGCATATTTTATTCCTCACTTCGGCGTATCTTTACTGCACTATAATTATGGCTTTGTAGCGAATATTCGTTTTGATCGTTTTTTCCAACCACCATAATTTGTTTGCTTTTCTAATAGAATAAAACTCATCGACAAAAACAACCACTCCGCAGACATGTACCGTTCTAATGTTGAGTAGAAGTGCGCCTTTTTCTAGAAAAGGCTGGGGCGGAAAATCTGCTATTTGTCTTGTTTTTCTAATAAATGCTAAAATTTAACATAAAAATGGGATTTTGAGGTATTTGAGATCGAAGACTAAACACACATTTACTTCGGTTTCTTCCCATCATCCACTGAAACATCTGATTAGCAGCCGCTATCCATGTAAGGAGTACACGTTTCATTTTTGTGCCATTTTGCTTGTCAGTTTGCTCCTTTCTGGTCATTTCTGTGTCTGCCCCCACTGAAGGACTTTTAGCGAAAGAGCCCCTTAAGCAACCACATCGCGATATAGAGACCGGTGATACGTACCCTAGATGCCTATAGGATCTCCCAAGCGCCAAGTCGCGCAATGCTGCAGTCACTGAACGTGATCACTGCGTCCAGATTGGTAATATGGAAATGTGCAAACTAATGAACGCATTCTGTTGGGAGCGCGCTCTCCCAACAGAATGCCTATATTT
This sequence comes from Amblyomma mixtum, assembly GCF_055824585.1. NCBI lineage: Eukaryota > Metazoa > Arthropoda > Arachnida > Ixodida > Ixodidae > Amblyomma > Amblyomma mixtum. Next base: position 248,053,471 of record NC_143014.1, read on the forward strand.
AATGCCTATATAGAATGCCTATTAATTTAACTATATATTGTGGGAGCGCGCTTCCAGAATATATAGTTAAATTAATTGTCGGCATTTCGCTTTCGCCCTTGGTGACACTTCATGAGAAGGTATAGACGTGCAAGCTAGAGGCCTTTCGTCACTCTCGTCCAATGAAATTCCAGGGCCGTATTCTGTAATGATCAATTTCATTTGGCCATGACGTCAATGTGACCAAATCAAGAGCAGGTAAGAAGGCAAACGGCCAATTCACAGCCACTGCCGATGTGGTCGTGGTGCCGCCGCTAGCCAGACTCCTGCCGCCGCATCCAGTTCGGCCGAGTCTCAGGGACCACGCTGAACCAATTCGTTGCACAAACGGCGCCCAGTTTCTTTGCCAAAACTAGATTAGCGGCGATTAAGCTCGTCAGGTGGGCTGAACGCGTCGTCGTGGTCGGTCATTCGAGTGCGTTGGCGCTAGTCCGCCAGTGCGACATGTAATGTACGCGGAACGCGCCTATGGGCGTGTTTCTGCCACGACCAGCATGGCGTCTTCGCACTCGGCCTACGTCACTGGTAGCAGCGACTAATGGAGGAGGACCAAATGAATGAAAAGTGAAATGGCTGGTTAGAAAATACTGCCGTTGGTTTTGCAAACCCGCCTTTTCTGCCTCTTACAAAAGCCGAAAGACCGTGTAAGCCACTGAATATGATTACCAAAATCATATTCGAGGTTTCGAGATTAGTATAAAGCCAGAAATTCGTTGTTTGTATTTTAATTTTAGCTTACCCCGTGCCTTAAAGGGCGACTGAAGCGGTTTTAGAATGTGATGAATTTAAGGTTGCCGAATGTGCTAAATGAACAGGTAAAGCCAGCGAAATCGTTTTGCTCTAGCATTTGATATGCTGGCGTAATCGCCGAATAAAGTCGTCGTCGGCGTTCAGGCTTCTCTAAAGTGCACAGCGACGGGCAGAGGCCCCGATAATGATGTCACGTATGACGGCACTACTTTTCCAGCGAAGAAACGGTTATTCCATGGAAGAAAACCGACGCCATCGAAGGTGAAGCTCACGATGCATTGTTTGTCGCCATCTGACGGCGCACAGCAGCATGCAGGCGTAAGCAGCGGGCATCTGAAATTTCGGCAACAATGACGTCACTGCCGAGTTTCCTCGCACTCCTCCAACGTAGTGAGGAGAAGCCTAAACATCATCGCGGTTTTAATCGACGATTATGTCACCATTTCAAATGGTAGTGCAAAAATACTTTGCATGCTTTATCTAGAAGCTTGATAGATTCGAATTCTTGAATAACCTCAAATTCTCAAAAAACCGTTTCAGCTTCCCTTTAAGCGTAGACTGAAATCTCAGTAAACGAAAATTTTTTTCCACTTCGCCGCTGCCGTACCATCGAGCCCTGCGACCCGGTGTTTAGAACATCATCGATCTAAAACCTTACAGATTTCGAACTTTCCAGATTAACAAAAAAAATGGCTGGTGGTTGAGCTTTGATTAGCTCTAAATATTGTGCGAAAGCCCGGTTCCGAAAGTGGGTCAGCTCGATTTTCAAATTTTCGGCAGTAGGCCACCCAAATTAGGAGGGTGGTCAAAGCCCATTTCGGAGCTGCCCCAGGTTTATTTCTAACGTCGCTAAACTCAATTTTCACATTTCCGGGGATGGATCATCCAAATATTTGGGGTGGGCCAAGCCCATTTTTTTTTGGGGGGGGGGGGGGAGGGGGGAGGGGGGGGAGCCCTAATATTCTTCAACTCAATTCTTAAATTTCTGGTGTGACACCTAAATTTCAGGAGTGGGCAACCCCCTTTTTGGAGATCGGCCAATTCCATTTTAACCCCCGAATGCAGAAATCTAACTTCACTCGAACTTGTATCGCGCTTGGACTCGACTACGGTAAGTCGACTTGAAGCACCAGGTCGACTTCAGAACCCTCAAGTTCGGTTTCGTGTTTCATAGATGCTCAACCTGACTTGCTTCGTCAAGTCGAGGGCGTGCTTCGATGCGAGGACACACTGGTCGTCTGTGATCGAGATTAACAATTGATTCCCTACCATAACGCATGTTACGTGACCAAAAAAGTATATAGTTCACTGAACATTCGCAAGCACATAAATAGTATGAGCGCTTTTTGGAGAAAAAGCTTCCGGCGGGCACTGCAAATCAGTGCTCTCCGCATCTATGGCGCGAATGAGGTTTTCGGTTGGCAACGTGCGTCACAGGTGTTCAGCCATGTGCTAAGGAAAACACGCCGCTCACGCAGTTTTCGTCGTGGTGTTGTCGCATGCAGTAGAAGAAAATGTCGCAGCCGACCCAGGTACCTTTGTCGGCGATAGACAATGCGCCCTCGCAACGCAAGGCAGCACCGCGATTCACGGCGGAAGAGAAGTCGCTGCTAACCTCGATCGTGAAGCAGCGCGCACATGTTTTGGAATGTAAAAAAACGGACGTCGCGTCTTTAGCAAAAAAGAAATCAAGCATGGAAGGAGGTGGCGAATATATTCAATTCCCACCACGGTGTTACCCGGCGCGACTTCCTGCAGCTCAAGAAGTGCTGGGCGAATCTCAAATAGAAGTGGAAGGAGGAGAGTGCCAAGGGAAAGCGGGAGCGCCACAAGACCGGTAAGCACACTTTGCAAATCGCACACGATTGCCGCATTTGGGCTATGTTTACATTTCACTTGCCTGCATATTTTGTAGGGAGTGGCTATTCTCCCGCAGCCGTGAGAATTCCGCTCCCATAACTCTCACGTAACTCGCCTCTGATTGGCTGTACACGGTCACATGATAACTGCCGGTAGAATAAGATTTTGTTATTCTCCCGGCAGCCGTGAGAATTCCGCTCCCACAATTCTCACGGCACTCGCCTCTGATTGGCTGTACACGGTCACATGATAACTGCCGGTAGAATAAGATTTTGCTATTCTCCCGGCAGCCGTGAAAATTTCGGCAACGCAATTTTTACAGCTGTGCGTGATCAAATGATAATTTAAGATTTTGTTGCTCTCTCCCGGCAGCCGTGAACCCTGAACATCTTTTCCTACCTTTTTTATTATTTTAATAAAACTACTACCACCGGTTGAGCGTTCCTAGACTTCTGCGGGCAGGCGCCTATAATTATCATTCATGGTTTCAGCGTTTCAGTAGTTTATGTGGTTGGAGGAGCAATTGCAGCGTTGGTGCAGAAGTCGACCCCGTCAGCGGAACGCTGCTGGCTTTTCACCTCTCGGTCCAGCCATACATGTTGCCTCACGTACTTTTCTTTTTCCTACGTAAGTGGTAATAAATAGTATTATTATTAGCACTTTTAGGCGTTGCGCGAAGTTTTCATCTAACCAAGAACCTTAAGAACGCGTTTCAGCGGCCTTGGGCGCATCGCGCTGCAAATTATCGTCACACGCGGTAGTGCTTCCCGTTTACTATTTATAGGTCGACTGTTTAGTACTCGGTTCACAGAAAAAAACAATGACCTTGAGTAATTACGTGAGATCCTGACCGAGTTACCGACACTCCAGTGAAACAAACATCCTCGATGGCACAGAATTTTATTCCAAGTAAATTACGTCGTCGTGTGCCTTGTTTAGGCACCCTGCGTAGAAAAGAAGTCTTTTGACGACCAAGAGAAGCGAGTCAGCCACTCAAAGTATTGACATTACAAGGGAGCATTACATTAATGAGCGCAGTTTTTTCAGTTTATTCACACAATTTCCAATTGCAAACATAAGGACAATTACTGATTTGTCGCTGTACTGCTACAGACTGTACATTTCCATAACTTGGTCTTTCGTTGGCTTTTTAGTCCAACACAGGGCAGGTGACTCCAAGCCAGGCACCAGTCACAGCTTACTGAGTCTTCATCTTCTAAATTTGTGTTGCACTCACTACACTCCCACTCTTTCTCTTTTTTGATTTTTACAACCATCTCCACAGCTTGTCATCCATCTTCGGTAAAGTAACGCCGCACAAAGTTGATGTCCACACAGTAGTTGCGAATACCACTATGGACATATTCAGGCCTTTGCTCGACTGAATTTTCATCGAGAAGCTTCCCTTTCAAAGCATCAGCTGCATTTCCTGCCCTTGTTAGCCACGTCAACACTTTCAGTTTTTTCTCCCTCACAGTAAGCTGTCCATAAGGCCTGTCAGTCCTTTTTCGTTTTTTTGGGAAGCCAATGACGGTCACAACTTGCCCTTTTGGCCGACCAAACTTTATCATTGGAGCTGGCACTTTAATCATATCCAGTGTGTCTGCATCTTGCACGGTTTTACCTTGGCAGCCAGAAGACGCAGCAGTGTCCGCTGTGCCGTGTAGGACCTCTCCACGTGACAAATGTGTGTCCCTCGTTTCTGCTTCAGCACTTGTACACAATGAATTGGAATTTCCAGCAATTCCCTGCTGACCTTGACAGGCAACCTCAGTAGTGTCAGAGCTGCCTAGTGAACCATTTTCATGCGAGAGATGCGCGCTGCTCATATCTGGCCTGGTGTTAGTGCCCAGTGCAATCGGCGTCTCAACATTTTCCTGTTGCAATTGTTCAGGCTGAATACTTTCATCATAATTATCGAAGGACTCCTGCTGATTGCACTGTTCCGGCTGTACTACCTCATTTCTGGTAACTTCATTCCCAGCATTCCAACATTCCAGAATGGTTTCTAGAACATTCAGCCTCCTTGTGAATGTTGCTGTTGAGCCCTCTGATGCACGGTCTGCCAGCTGAGATGCAATGGCTGCTGCCTTTCTAAATTTCTGGTGCGCAGAAAGAATTTTTTTATTTTTGCGAGTGCTCACCTGCACTGGCTGTCCACCATAATCATCAGTGGCTGTCATGCCACAACCTTCCACGTACTGATCTAAACACCACCGTTGAGCACATAGGTTTCTGTCAAATCTTAAAAGATCTGCAGACTCTCGGAGGGCAAAAATATGGCGATAAGGCAGCAACATAGCTTTCCTGAAAGGGCATGTGCAGTGCTCCACCGTAGCACAGAATTTACTTGCCTCAGCCAGTGCATCAGTACTCTTCTTTACGGCGATAGATGCAGAAAGTTCCGCTTGAACGCGATCATAGGCGCACGGTGTTAACAACCTTGAATACAGTTCACTGGCCTCGTCTTCATTTGGCACAACTCTTCTCTTTTGTAGCATAACAGCTGCTTTATGCGTTTTGTTTTCATTTCGTTGAGCATAGATGATTGAAAAGAACTTTTCAAAAAACATCTCAAGAGAGCTGAAATGTTCAACAAGTTGCTTCAGCTTTGCATTCATGCTTTCAGCTCGGTTATTTGTTGAATTGAAGAAGTTCCCGGACTCCCATTTCATACCCATTACCCATTCTGCATGAATGAAGTGCCAGTTGGTGTCAAAGTGCTCCACTACTGGAGGTGCAGTTGATGTCCGCAGCATGGCATAAAGCTCCTCATAAGCCTCTTCCTTTTTTGCATACACCATGCGTTGTAGGATATCCAGAGCTGTTTCCTGCTCTCCTCTCGTAATGCCTAATTTCTGCACGCTCACTTCCCTGCGAAAGGCCTGCAATGTGCGAAATGCACATATGTGCAGTGCAGATGATGGGAAAAGCTCTTTCACAATGGTTCTTTCTTTTACATCTTTGTCAGCCATTGTGACTCGCACTGCTTGCCATCTTGGGTTGAGGCTTTTAAAGGTTTAAAAGAACCATCGAAGGGTTTCACCGTCTTCTGTTGTGAACAGCCCAACAGCTACAATTTCACTTTCCCCATTGCCATTTTCAATAATTACCAAAAAACAAGCCATTCTGGTCTCGAGGAGTTTGTATGTTGCATCTACAAAGAGCACCTCTGGAAAGTCTTGAAATGACTTCTTCATTTGATTATCTTGAAAAAACACTCCCTGCAGTTCATCATCCTCATCTGTAAGGAGGCGTACAGTTGATTTGTATTTTTCAGTTAAAATACGCACAACTTCTGGCAAGTCGTTTCTTGTATTAGCCGCCCTTCCTTTAGCTGCTATATTCGATAAGTCTTTCAGGAGCACAGCATTTCCACTTTTATTCTGCATTTCTTCCCTTACCAACACTTTATTAGCCTTGAGCCGCAAAAGGTTACGCGCCTTCTCCTGCAAGTCGGGCGCAAGTCGGCTTTGTTGGGGCAGGTGCCTGAACAGTTCTTCAGTGATGGTGTGATTGTGTTGGAGGTTCAGTGAGCGCACTTCAGGGCGAGTGCCTTCCTTGTTGGCAGCAATATAAATGCTGAATGTGCAGTCTTGCTTGAATGTTCTGGAATAATGAGAAAAACAAAATAAGTGACGATACTATAAATTTAAGAAACAGGCCAAAACATAATTGAGCTGAAAGGCGAAACAAATGACCAAATAACATCCTGAATTGCACACCACAAACATTTAACGATATTGTGTGTAATCACAGAGAGCTGACACACAAGAATACTTGTTTGTAAACGCTAGGGGCCATGAACGGTACAGATTACATTCAGCTATGGGAACTGAGGCTTTCTGTAACAAAGGAGGGAGGGGTAAAAACATAGATACTGCCTTCAAATAGAGGCCAGCTATGCTACTTTCGATAACAACTCTAGGTCTGTTTGAATGGGGCTGAACTTGCTGCATCAGTTCAAGCAGTCCAGTATTTTTGCATTTTGTTTGCCAGTGCAGCGGCGGAATGCCAAGTTACATTTGAACATCCTGAACTGACCGTGTAACCATGCGACATCACCGCGGAACTGATCCAGCCAGTGCAACCAAATCGAACAGACTTTCTTATGGCATGAGGTGTCGAGAATGACAGTTACTCCATCAAGAACGATACCAATTGGTCTCTTCGATTTGTCATCCCAGTCTGTCAGTGTAGACAAGAATCCGCACTGACAGTGAAAGCACTCACGAAGACAAGGACGACAGAATAAAAGAGACATACAAAGCGTTTGCTTGCAACTGATTTTGTTGCACGCAATTGATTTCAGTTTGCGATTTAAAATAATTTTCAAAAGCAAATGTCCGATAACGCGAGAGATCCTGGAGGCTTTTGATATAGCACGAGCGGGGGCGATGGTTGCGTAAGCGCTCCATCAATTTTGTTGTCCGAAAAAGAGATGCCATATCTTACATCGGGCATGTGGGTTCCCGATAAAATGTGCCAGTCATCATTCGTTGGTAATGGTCTTTTAAGCATGCGCAGGTGATTGCAAAGAGTGTAAACTGTTTTTCGCGTAAATCAGTTGCAAGTAATCGCTTTCTATGTCTCTCTTTCACTGTCAGCATGGAAAACTAACTCGCCCACTCACTTCCATTGTTCAAGAATTCGCTACAGTCTCAAGACGTCGGGACAGTTCAGAACTTAGCTACCAAACCGAAGACACCGGATGACGACAACAAACTTGTTTAAAGCAGTTCTCAAGGTCTATGCCAAGTGATAACGTGCATCAAAGCAGGGTACTTACGATGACTTCCGCGTGCCTTTGGTGCTGCTCACAAATTTCATGCCGCCGTGGATGCAGCAGTAGCGCACTTGATAATACTTCAGTGGTTCCGGCATCTTGTTGGCGATAAGACCAACGCGCTTTTTTGCCGCTTCGATTGTCCGCGTGTCCCTTTTCCACAGCTGCACGCACTTCGTGGCACTGAACTTATTTATGTTGTCTTCAAGTTCCGAAAACGAAGAAAAACGGTCGCCGACTGCGAAAACCACTTCGCTGTCGTCAATGTGCGTTTGCGGCTGTCCGCAATTGGGCACGTTCGCCATGTTCACTGATAAACCGCGCACAATAGAAATAAACGCTGCAGGTCACAACACATCCGAAGCAAGACGGAACAACACGTGCGAAGCAAGACGGGGAAACTATCCGCGCATCGACGCACGTGCATCAGTGCCGCATCGGGCAGTGGTCACGTGGCAATGCACAGCCAATGAGAAGCGAGTGCCGTGAGAAATTCGCAAACACAATTCTCACGGCTGCCGGGCAGTGGTCACGTGACAATGCACAGCCAATGAGAAGCGAGTGCCTTGAGAAATTCACAAACAGAATTCTCACGGCTGCCGGGCAGTGGTCACGTGACAATGCACAGCCAATGAGAAGCGAGTGCCGTGAAAAATTCGCAAACACAATTCTCACGGCTGCCGGGTGAGGACCTCTGTCAGGATATCACATAATTACTCAAGGTCATTGTTTTTTTCTGTGAACCGAGTACTAAACAGTCGACCTATATATAGTAAACGGTAAGCACTACCGCGTGTGACGATAATTTGCAGCGCGATGCGCCCAAGGCCGCTGAAACGCGTTCTTCAGGTTCTTGGTTAGATGAAAACTTCGCGCAACGCCTAAAAGTGCTAATAATAATAATAATATTTATTAGCACTTACGTATCAAAAGAAAAGTACATGAGGCAACATGTATGGCTGGACCGAGAGGTGAAAAGCCCGCAGCGTTCCGCTGACGGGGTCGACTTCTGCACCAACGCTGCAATTGCTCCTATAACCACATAAACTACTGAAACGCTGAAACCATGAATGATAATTATAGGCGCCTGCCCGCAGAAGTCTAGGAACGCTCAACCGGTGGTAGTAGTTTTATTAAAATAATAAAAAAGGTAGGAAAAGATGTTCAAGGTTCACGGCTGCAGGGAGAGAGCAACGAAATCTTAAATTGTCATTTGATTACGCACAGCCGTAAAAATTGCGTTGCCGAAATTTTCACGGCTGCCGTGAGAATAACAAAATCTTATTCTACCGGCAATTATCATGTGACCGTGTACAGCCAATCAGAGGCGAGTGCTGTGAGAATTGTGGGAGCGGAATTTCTAACGGCTGCCGGGAAAATAGCCACTACCTACTTTTGTATTCGCGGATTTTACTCGTGACAGTTCAGCGCACTGAGCAGGAATACGCTTGTAAGCACCAAGTGCTGGAATGCGTTATGGAACTGTAGGGCACGCTTATACGGTGGAGATCGTGCTTTCAACGAAATGTGCTGTTTGCTTCTTTCTTCATGATTCCATGTGCCGGCTTTGCGAGAAGTACTCAGGCTGCCATGAGAGTGTAAAAAGCGGCCGGCGACGAAGCGGCGACGCCGCGGTCACCAGTTAACAGGATAACCTGCGTGACGTGAGCGCGCTCTGTACCCCTCTGGGTTTCCTGACAGCATGAGAATCGGAAAGGGCATCCTTGTTGCTTTTCGCGTAGATGGTGCATGCATCCTGTGTTTGTGTCAACAGTTCTCTAGGAGCGACATGCACAGAGAGCAGCCAGCCTTTACTGGTTCTTATTAATTCTTTCGAGTATATAGGCACGAAAACAAGTAGGAGCACTGGCTAGTGTGTACAATTTTTCGTATGCGAGCAGTTTAAGAGAGCTAGTTTCCAATAAACGTGAGGAAGATCATTCTTTCCACGCTCAGCCAAGGACTGGAAAGGCCTTCCACACATCACCGCAATCACCTGCCCATCAACATCTGCGAACTGTTTAGCAGCGACCTTTAACAGCGGATAATATTTGTACCTTACGTTTTTTCTTTGTTTATTCAATCTGCTTTTCAATGTAACCCACCCGTTATGTAATACCCCAAATCCTGGGGTCCTTTAAGGTATTAAAGTGAAGTGAAGGAAGGAAAAGTGGTGGAGGATAATTTATTTTTAATTGAAATACTTTATTTTTCAAAGCTGGCTTCCCTGTGTGCTAAATCACTATTCTTGTTTAGGGGGAGGACCCGCACCGGCCGACATGGATCCTGTCACTGAGCAGGTAGGAGCAGTGGCAAGCCATATGAGCACCAGAATTCGGAATGAATGTGATTCTGGTGGTGCACCTGGGGTGGTATTCTCCCGGTGTCGCCTTTTGCGACATGTCGCATTCGCTCTTCGCTGATTGGCTCGAGCCGCGGTGACGGCGGCGTGACGACACGGATCCGCCTTCCTGCTACGTCATCGTGACGTCGCCCCAATTTACTACGCTTAGTCGAACAACGGAATGCGCTGAAGCGATTCGCGCGGGCGACGGGCTACCGTTAGCGTACGAACGCAATCGGCAGTTGCGGCTTTTGCGCCTTTGGCGTGAACACATGGCGACGTCCTTTCAAGCGAGAGCCGCCCGCTTCAGCCAATTCAGCAGTCCTTGCGATTCCGGTCGGCATGTTTACCGGCAACTACTGGTGTTGTTGCTTTTCGCTATGACTTACCTTGCTTCGACGATAAAGTTTAAGCTGCAATTCAGCCTAGTTTTTTAGATACGCTCTCAATTCTGGAGCGCGCAAGCCTAATGGAACCGCCAGCTACACTGCTACCGTCTGCAACTGCCCGAAACGCAGCCGAAACCTAGCACAACCGTCCGGAACGAAAGAAAAATAGAGTTGGAGCTTTTTCGCGGTGTTTTATAGACTTAAATGAAGTAAAGCGAGCTTATATTAAATTTGCAAATGTTTTTTTGAACATTAGACGTCATGTGATGGCAAATATTCTTGCTATAAAAGATACGAAACTACTGCTGCTAATGAATCAGCAGTGGTAAATTGTCGCTTCTCGGAGTGAATGAATGCACCGCAGACGAAAGTGCCGGCGGCTTTTTCCGTTTGTTCGAGCATCTGTAAGCAGTCTTTTAGGCCCCGCCCATATGCGACATGTCGCAAAAGGCGACACCGGCAGAATACCACCCCTGACCTGCCCCCCGTCCACACTCTGCCCGTCGTGAGGCTGCTTCAGCCAATGATCGACGGCACAGATGACATGGAGTTTGACTACACAGGTAAGGTATTCTGCATAAGTAATGTACTGGAGTAGCAAGAAAAGCATTTCTTTCCCTGTGCACTTCTTTTAATGCCACATACAGCATGCAATTTCACAGTAGACACTGTGTTGAGTGTTCCTCGTGAACACTATGGGTGCTATGCAGGACAGAAAGGGTTGAATCTTTCATGGGTAATAAACAGTAAAGCATGACTGGAAACAACACTGGATAAAGGTGTTGTGCATGGGGTTGCAAGTGTTTGGGCAGGTAGAGAAAGGCTGCATCAATGGGCATTATAATGGTAGGCTGCTCAAAGCAACGTCTGTACACAGAGGACACATTTGCCTTGGCTCCATACAAGCATGTCAGTGAAGTGCTGCTGTTCTGCACCAGAAGGTGGGGAGTAAGCTCAGGTGGTGTGGTACGTGGCGAGCGTTGTCAGTGCTGCGGTGTTAACTGCAACATTCTCACATCTGGATGTTTTTTATTTGTGCGTCTTGTTTAGGCATTCTTGCATCACTTTCTCAGCAGTAACACAGTTTTCATTTGGGTGCAATTCTTTGAAATGTGTGCTGCTTATCTAGTGCAGTGTCATAGCGATGTACTTGCATGCCGCAATGCCTGACTTCTTGCCCCAAATACTTACTGCAGCCGATCTGTTTGCAATGCTCAAAGCCTTCTTCATAACCTGGCTGCTTCTTTAAGCATGTTTTTAGTTTTGTATGCAGAGATGTTACTGCACAGTATTTGATTTTTTGCATCTTAGAAAGTTGCTTTCTAAGCTATGGTCCTTCCTCTTATATAGTAGGCTGCTGTTTACCTTGTGTATGTAGCATGAACTTGGAAAGCTTCTGGGCTTTTGAAGATAGCATCACTGATGGCAGTGCATTTGCTCACAGGGTAACTGTGGAGCAATAGTTTGTGTGGGCAGCATCGCCACGAAAAATAGAGCAGCGCAGAGAGGTGAAGCAAAGAGCTTTGTTACTGCTTTTATTCAGTCATTCATTTAGTTGCAATTGCCTGTTGTGCACGCATTATTTCCAACACAGCTGTGTACGCATTTGCGACGCTGGTTACAAGAATGGTGCTGTATGTGGCAGTGTAAAACAAGAACACTGCAGGTGTTTTGAATTGCTTTTTGATGCAGGACGAACATCTGAAGTCATGAGAAAAAAACCGTGGTACACTGTAGTTTGTACGTGAAGCTAGCAAACGCAATGGATACTGTTTCATAACCTTGCATTTATCTTGTCTCGCATATTTTGGTCTTTTTGGTTGATTGCAGACGACCAGTAGGAGCCAACCAGCCTTGATGGAGGCCAGTCACAGCCATCAGTGACCCCTGCTGGAACAAGTGGGACAGCTGCAGCAGCTCCAGAGGCAACTGAGGACGACAACAGCATCTCGTCACCCATCGTTCGGCCTGATGCTGCTTCCAACACAGTTGTATCTGGAGCTGATGCAAACTGCACCATTGCTGCAGGAGTGGCCACTGGGGACAGTAGGGCTCCGAGAGGGCGGATGGCCCTTTTGGAGAGAACCCTATCGGACGAAAATGATGTTCGAGTTGCTCTCCTTCGGGAGGAGCATGTGCTCCGCCTGCAACTCATGGAGGAGGACCATAAGGACATGCTTTCTGAGCGGCATCGCAAGAAAACTTTTTATGATGAACTCAACGATTTAAAACTTGAAGCGCAACGAAAAAAAAAACAAGTTTGAAGAACAAGTTCAAGAAATGGAGATAGAAAAAGTGAAGCTTGACCTCGAAATCCTGCAGACTGAGAAGGCGATAAAGCAGGAACAGCTTCGCAGATTGCAAGAGGCTCCAAATTGAACAGTGCCCAGCTTGGGCGAAATTGCAGTGCTGTTGGACAACTCCAGAACCAAGCGGCTTTTTCCCGTCAAAGGATGCCCTTCCAGCAAATGGCGTCGGCCAATTCTCATGAACCTGCTAGCGTGACACTGCAGAGAGAAGACTATCCTCATCCATGGAAGGCCGGGACTATCCCCTTTCATTGCCACTGCCTGCATTGCCACGCTAGCAGGCCCATGAGAATTGGCCGACACCATTTGCTGGAAGGGCGTCCTTTGACGGGGAAAAGCCGCTTGGTTCTGGAGCTGCATCGCGCTCTGAAATAAACAGTGCCCCAGCTGACGTGAAAATGGAATGCTGTCTGAATGTTTGCGCTAGTATGTGGCAGTTCATATAACTACACCTTGTTTCCACACGTGTGCCTTTAAGCACATGGCACAGTGTGGACAAACATGCTGCCCAGCCACTTCCTTGCATGCTAGACAAGCTATCGCACAACAGTAGGTCGGTCATGTGGCAAACAGGATTGTTGTCTGCACCTGCTGGTATCACTGTGTGGAGCCTGCAGATGTGCACTCAAATTGCACTTTGTGTTTATATTTTGAAGAAGCTGTAATGCTATAGAGGAACGGCCAGAACCTTATATGGCTTCACAAAATGCGCTGTAGGGAACAACAGCAGGACGCATGGCAAAAGTTCCTATCAAAACAGTTCAATATCCTGTGCAAACAGACCACAGAAGAAGTTAATACATGCATCTGATGTCTTTAACTGTGCAGCAAAAGAAAATGAGCAGTTTGATGAAGCAGTTCAGCATACCTGCTGAAGCAATGAGAAAAATGCACCTTGATTTGGAACCATAATGTTATAGTATTAAAGATGCAGCACAGTTCTCGCAGCCAAAGCAGCAATATTTCGCACTGTTCAACAACGCACAAATTGCACACCTGCCGTGCCCTACGATCATGACTGTTACACCTGCAGCAAATCCGAGCAGTATTTAATGCATGTTAAAGCAAAGCCAATGAGGTAGGAGGTCCTAAAAAAGTTAATTGTGTTCCTTGAAAATTCTTTACAGCAGGATGAGCTGAAATATTTTTCCTGGTATGCAACCACCTTGACATCAATCGCACCTTGGAATGCATGGTGAAAGCATCAGTTTCAAGCTAGATGTTAGCTACAGCAAGAATAGTGTGAACTTGCACGCAATGTGACTTCCTGGATAAAACCTGCTAGCTCAGCTGTCTAGGTCCAAGAGATCTCTACAAGACATAGCATACAGCATGTGACAACTAATTAGAGCCATCAGTGCCTGCAAAACATAAGAATAAAGTGAATGCAAAACAATAAATGAGATGCAGTGAGAAAGCACAGAAGTCAAGAAACCCTTCATTATTGAGAAAAAAAACAGTGAATAAAATTAGCACGGCATTCAACCTACAAAGAAATACATTCAAGAAGGGTACAGAGGTAAACAACAAAGTGAACAATAATAATAATCATAACAGCATATAATACATTTCACTAATTGAAGCATTGGTTAAAAGCTGTGAATCGCATCAAAGTGCCATCTGTCAGCCGTATCAGTGTGCCAATTTTCACCAGTCTGACCGGGATCAACATGACATCTACATTGATGTAATAAACTGCACTGCCAACAAATATTTTAGGCTATTGCGACTTTGACAGAAGACCGTGCTTCGTTTCTTCTGCTGCAGCGTTGTGCTGTTTTGTTCCGCTCCCATCCTGAGAGGGATGTGCCCTGCGTTTCACTGCCTACAGCCTGAGGGATGGGCTGGACCTCAGGGGATTAAACAGTAATGTTGAGTGAGCCAAGATGCTCTGAGCCTTGGCAAAAAGGCTGATCCAGTCGCTCGTCACTATGAGCTTTCCATTCCTGGCCCTTTGCTCGTGAAACCTTTTAAGTATGTAAATAAGTTTTCGTAAAAGTTCTTTTAAACCTGTTTCTTTTTGTTTTCGAAAGTTCAAAGCTTCAGTCCTTCCTCAGCCTGTAGACTCGAGACATGCTACCAAATAGAGCCTGGGTTCGAAGAGATGTCCAGAGAGACAACTCGGCGAAAAACAGAACAACTCCACCGCCTTACGTAAGCTAGAGCACTGCAGCTAGCGCCGGCTATGTAACAAAATCTACAGCCTAACTCTGAATACACAGTTGCTTTCCTGTTCATGAATGAACGGGTCTGCACCTTGAGTCTTTCCAACAAAGTGCCCAAGCATAACGATAGCGAGAACATTAAAGGTTATAGACACGCAATTTGAGTTTGCCGCCGCGGTGGCTCAGTGGTTACAGTGCTCAGCTACTGACCGAAAAGACACAGGTTACATCCCAGCTGCGACGGTCAAATTTCAGTGGAAGCGAAATGTTAGAGGCCTGTGTAGTGTGCGATGTCAGTGCACGTTAAAGAACCTCAGGTGGCCGATATTATGGAGCCCTCTGCTACGGCGTCCCCCCAGCCCTAGCCGCTTTGGGATGTGAAAAACCGCGCAGAAAAAAACAAACGTGATTTTAGTTGCACGTTTCCTTCTTTAAATGATGCGTTAGACATTAAAAAATACATGGAACAGCGTGTGGCATTTGCCTACGACTGTGAAATAATTTATAATTGAATTTGTTTTTTCATGCTCTTTTGGTTTCATCAAACGAACGATGGCTGTGACGTATAGTTGGCCTTTAGGCCACGTGAGGCACAAAAAAGCCTGCAATATAAACACTGATGCGTAGTTTTAAAAGTCTCTACAATACTCGCCAGCCTGCTTCAAGACCTGGAATGACAACAAACGACATATCGGCAGTTGTAATGCCAATTTTTTTCCTGTCTCTCGTCACCTAGAGGTCAACAATACGCTACGGCCATCTTTTGGTTGATAAGCTGAAACAGCCTCAAGAAATTCTATTATAAATTAATTAGCAGTAATATGTGTATACCATAAGGTGATTCATGTATCGCGTGTTGCGGAAATATACGCGCCCCGTAAAATGATTCTTTCAGCTAAACGGGCTCATTGTTCGAGCTCAAATTTCGCACAGAAATGGCATTTGGTCGGCAGAATTGTTTAATACCACGTTTGCTTGGGGTACTTACCTGATTCGAACAGAATAAGTCGGATATTCACATCGTCTGCGGCGACGACGAAGGAAATTAAGCCGCTCTGTCAGCGATCGCACTGGTGGCGCCATCTCGTTTGTTCGCCGCGAAGTTTAAGCAAATGTGGGGGGATGTTTGCGGGAAGTTTGAAGGCTCTCTTTCAAATGTTTTTTAATTGGTCACAAAAAACGCAGTTTGGCAAAAACTGCGCGAAATTCGCAACGTTTCGAATGCCTTTAGCAATAAATCTTTTCGAGCTTCGAGTGTCGTCTGCTTTCGTCTGTTCGCTACCGACTGCAGCTTCTGAGTCTGTGCTTTCAGTCTTGCCTTCTTTCGTAAAGTACGGAAGCTTACTACCGACAAATGAGACCGTACACTGACGAAGAGAAGGCCATGGCCGTGTCATGGATGTGCGCATCCAATTCCATGCGCTTCGTGCGTAAGAAGTTTCGTGCGGAGTTCCATCGTCGACCGCCGCATCGAGAATCTCTGAAAAGGTGGGTCGACAAGTTTCTGTCAACTGGAACTGTCGGAAGAACGAAAAGATGCGA
The DNA here is from genome assembly GCF_055824585.1 of Amblyomma mixtum. Classification (NCBI taxonomy): domain Eukaryota; kingdom Metazoa; phylum Arthropoda; class Arachnida; order Ixodida; family Ixodidae; genus Amblyomma; species Amblyomma mixtum. The sequence goes on from NC_143014.1 coordinate 248,069,655, forward strand.
TGTTGGAAGCTCCAGGAGTTTTATTGCTGATGCAATTGAGGGCGCTTTCGACTCAAACCCACGGCTTTCCTGCCGACGCGCAGGTTTGCTATTCGGCACCACAGCGTCAACAGTGAGCCGACACCTTAGGAAGAAAGGGCTGCGTCCTTTCAAAGTTCGCGTGCTCCAAGAGCTTACCGCCCAGGACCTGGCACAACGATTGGAGTTCTGTCGCGCAGAACAGAGAAGAATTGCTGCAGACCCTGGACATCTGCAGTTCATACTGTTCACTGATGAATCTATTTTCCATCTTGACGGCGCAGTGAACAGGCAAAATACGCGCCAGTGGTCCCGGGAAAACCCCAGGTTTTCAACAACACGTCCTGTTCACTCTCCAGGTGTGGCAGTTTGGTGCGGGATTTGGAGAGAAGGGGTCGTAGGACCATTTTTTTTCAGTGATACTGTCACTGCCGACTCTTACCTGTCGCTGCTGCAGAACGATGTTCTGCCTGAACTGAACGAAAGACACATGCAGCAAGAGGTGTGCATTTTCCAGCACGACGGTGCCCCAGCGCACTACGCCTCAAAGGTTCGGCGTTTTTTGGATGAAAATTTCACGCGCAAGTGGATGGGCCGCGGGTCCGAAAACATGCCCTGGCCTCCGAGGTCACCTGATCTCACCCCGTGCGATTTTTTTGTTTGGGGCTTCATAAAATCGCTTGTATACAGCGCCGGCACACTGACGAGCATCGCTGCGCTCAAGGCCCGCATTGAGGACGCGTTTGACCAGATCACTGATGAAATGCGGGCAAACGTGTTCAGAAACTATGAAGAGCGCCTGGAGAGGTGCATCCAAGCCAACGGCGGCCACTTTGACGTCTGAGCTGCACAGGATCTCAAGAACAAGTCGCGAAACGGCCCTTATCAGGGCCACCAAAATCCTGCCTGGTGGGAGCTAACGCACCGCCGCTACTCCTTACCCGATCCTCTGCAAATAAAGGAGAACCAAATGGTATCTACACAGATAGCATAATGCAAAAATGCTTTCTGGAGGGTGTCAGAGCGCTCATAGCGTTTATTCTGTGGCAGTGTACGACATCAAACCGCACCGGTAGCGGACAGACGAAAGCAGACGACACTCGAAGCTCGAAAAGATTTATTGCTAAAGGCATTCGAAACGTTGCGAATTTCGCGCAGTTTTTGCCAAACTGCGTTTTTTGTGACCAATTAAAAAACATTTGAAAGAGAGCCTTCAAACTTCCCGCAAACATCCCCCCCCCCCCCCATTTGCTTAAACTTCGCGGCGAACAAACGAGATGGCGCCACCAGTGCGATCGCTGACAGAGTGGCTTAATTTCCTTCGTCGTCGCCGCAGACGATGTGAATATCCGACTTATTCTGTTCGAATCAGGTAAGTACCCCAAGCAAACGTGGTATTAAACAATTCTGCCGACCAAATGCCATTTCTGTGCGAAATTTGAGCTCGAACAATGCGCCCGTTTAGCTGAAAGAATCATTTTACGGGGCGCGTATATTTCCGCAACAGTCGATATATACGTAACGCATCATTTGAAAGAAGAAAACATGAAAGCAAAACTTGTGTCTATAGTCCTCTAAAATGGCAGCCACAGAAGATCAGCCATGACAGCCACACAAGCAAAAGATAATTACAGCAGCACATATTTCTGCAGTGTGAGCGCCAACAATGTCCTCAATCCTGCTGCAGAAAGATGCAGAAATAGCGCGGCAGTCACTCCAGCAGTGGCCATTAATGATGGAGCTCCCATAGAACGGGTCGCCCATTTGGAGACGTTGCCCTTCTGTAGAAGCAGCTTGATTGTATTCTCCTCCTGCAAGGTCAATGCAGCACTCTTGAAGAATGGCATGAGAAAAACAGACGCTCTGTCAACAAATTCAGTAGCACTAACAAGGAAAAGAGCTTTGTAAAGTGGTACAAGCTGAGAAGAAATCTGAAGGCTTTCTCCTTGCAAAATTAAATGCAGGGTGTGGGCAGTACATGTACCTGCACTTTGCAAGCATGTTTAACTCCAAATGCATGGAACAGTGTGGAGAATTCTGCATTTCTTACCTAAGTGAAGCTCTTCTGGATGAGAAGCTGCCGTGCTTGCATCCCTGTTGTGCTGTCAATCAGGTCATTAACAGGTGGCAGGTGCAGCGGTCGCTTTGCCGCTGTAGTTCTGGTGGGGTTCACTGCAGCTCTGCCATTAGGAGGTTGCGGCTCCTGTATCAAGCAGCCAAAGTTGTGGAGTGCTGCGCAGGCTGTTATGATGCAGGCCGCTTTTTCTGGCTTGTGCTGCAGCCCCATGTCCAGGCAAGGGAAGCGGCGCTTCCACACGCCAAAGGCCCTTTCGACACTGTTGCGTGTCTTTATGTGGGCCTTCTGGTACCTGTTCGAATAAAGGAATATTACACACTGCCTTGTACAATCATACCTGGTTAATATGGACACTTTAGTTAGCATGTAAAAGTCCTGCTAAAGCAAGTCGTTGGGAATAAAAAATCATGGATAAAAATGTTCTGAAAAGAAAACGCTTCGTGATTATGGACTACTACTGTGCATAGTGGCAGGCAGCAAAGTGGAAACCGGAAAACCTTGGGAGCTCCAGGCACATTATTCTGATTGCCTTTATCTTTAAAACCATGCAGTGCAGGCTGAAGCACGTTTGAAGCACCTAGTGGCCCATGAGATGAGTGATGGCTTCTCTTTGTGAGATGAAGTATCTCCTAATACGACTGTTTGCATGCCAAAAAACTCTGCTCACTGTGCTGACAGCTGCTGATTGTGGTTTTCAGCATAGCGCATGGAGAGAATTTTTTAGCACCCATTCAAGCAATGCAGGGGGTGGTAACGCGCATTGACTGCCACTGTAAAGCATGAAAACACACGTGCATAGACGCGTGCAGCCAGAAAAAATGTTCATAGTTCGAGTCGTCCATATTAATGAGGCCTCGATTGTATGTGCAACGACTCGAAGCCGCACCTCAAAGGTGTGGTCAAAGTATGTGTCATGCAACGTCACTGTCAGCTTATCCTTCCTTCTGGTGTGTTTGCCGGCCCAGGGTTTGAGAGCGGTGTCATTAGGTATGGCTGGCATCCATACCCAGCGTCTCCCAGCAGCACACCAGGTACCCGGCTCTCCTCATACAAAACCCGCAGGCGGGAATTGTCAGAGATGCGACTATCGTGCACCGAACCTGGCCAGCTCGCAACGATGTCGTAGAACTGAAGCTGTGGTCCAGTGACAGCCTGCATCAAACCAGCAATACACCAGTCAGCAAAACTAGGGCGCGTACGGCGCGTTTTATTTTGTGGGTCCGGGATAAACTACCTGCGCAGTATGGATGCTGTTGACACGGTAGTGTTTCATTGAAAAAATCCAGAACACTTGTGAAACCTGCTTTCGAGTGCTACAAGCGAAAAGAAACACATTGCAGCGATACGACGGTGGGCTGCATTGTGAACAAAGCTACATTCTAAAGCAGTCACTGTGTTTAAAAGGAAAAGCTGGACCTCGAGCGCAGTAATGTACACAGCGCTATATTTCGCATTATTTCACCCGCCAGCACTCTAGACAAGCAAGATCACGGTAGTACGTTCATAGCATCGCGAAAAAAAAAACAGCACACGCGTTGCAAGAAAAAACTGCGCAGAAAGCTACAATTTTCATTGCTTACCTGCACGTTGATTGAAAAGTAGCCCTTGCGGTTACGGAAGACTTCCGCGTCTTGACCGCCGGGACTCTTTATTCGTACGTGCGTGCAGTCGATGCAACCCGTTACACCTGGAAACTCGGCCAGTTCATAGAAATCCCGCATCACTTTTGCAAACTGGGACACGTCGGGAAAGCGCACAAGCATTGGGCACAGGTGCTTCGCTATAAGCACTGTCATTTTGCCAACTGCGCGGCACACTGTTGACTGCGGAATACGCACCAAGTCCCGGTGACTGTTTGGAACGTGCCAGCGGCATAAAACCTGAGTGCCATCAGCAACTGCAGCATGGGAGGCACAGGCTGTCCCCGGTTGTCGGCACTTTCTCGTAGAGGCAACATAGCCAGTAGCTGTCGTACGGCGTTCTTCGTGAACCTGTACCGCGCGAGGAATTGTTCCTCATTGTAAACCTACATGGGGTTACCCCGATCGCAGAGTGCCGGTCGCGGAACCTTCGGGATAGAATGCGCCTCCGAAAAAGCAACATCCATGGCGTAGCACGCGAACTCAAAGGCAGAAATCCTGCGTGCGACTTTACGGTTGGCTGCCATGTTGGAAAAGAACGCAGAAAGTCGGTTCCAAGCTAGCCCAGACGCTGACTTGAAACTTGGCCGCCTTCGGTCAAGTCAAGCACGGCGCAAGCCTCGTTCCAAGTCGAGTAAGGTTTGTGGCACACGATGAAGCTGTCATGAGACCAGCGCAAGTCAAGTACGAGTCAAGTTACATTTCTGCATTCGGGGGTAAGACTAGGTCACGCCTGTCTTCTTCCCAAGCACACCCAAGCTCACCTTCAGTCAAATTCAGCCAAGGTCATTTCAGCTTTAAGGTCAAAAGTCAAAGGTCGATGCTTCAAAAACCCATCGGCTTCTTCAGGAATGCTGGTGAAGTAGTGGTTTCACGTTTATTCAATCAACCAATCAATAAATCAATCAATCCATCAATCAATCAATCAATCAATCAATCAGTTTATTTTCAACGTCAACGGTGTTGAGGGATCGCAGACAAAAAGCCTCAATATGGGCTTGACAGGGTCCGCTGCCCCGTGTACATGGCAACGTACAGCAAGCATAGGTACACGATCATACAGTTTCACACATCTGATAAATCACAAGTACTTCGCTTAGTCAGAAAAATCGGGAGAAGATATTTCAGGATTTGTTGCCCATAATTAGTGCGCAGGGGTGGAATTTCGCATTGCTGAAGTTGGCGAGTGTTGCGTGTGAACAGTTTAGGTGGTAAGTTAGCGATACTACTAAGAGCTTTGTTGTTTCTTTTAATACCTGCCTGGCAACGCTTTCTTAACGTCGTCTTGTAGATTGCATGGATATGTGTTATATTCAGTTCTGTGAAGATAGGCTCTGTGCGGCTGTCATATGGAGCATTCGTGATTATTCGAACTGCATTTTTCTTCCATCTGTAAAGTTTGATGATATTCGTGTTAGTGGTAGTGCCCCACACCAAATGACAGTAATGTATAATTGACAGAAATAAAGCTTTATATTCTAAGAGCTTAACGCTTTTTGGTAAGCACGATCGTAGTTTAGAGAGGACGCCAGTAACACGTGAAATTTTAGAGATAACAAAATTGGTATGTTCGTTCCATGACATATGCTGTTCAAACATTGCACCAAGGCATTTGACAGCAGGTACAATGGGAATATGTGCATTATTTAGAACCAGTGAATCCTGTATCTGCACATTGCGGTTTTTGGGCGTGAACAGGACAGCCTTAGTTTTATTAGTATTGATAACGAGAGAATTACAAAAAGGCTTAAAGCTCCTGCCTTTATCCTTGAGGTATTCTATTTGAATGACATCATCATCAGGGTCATAAGTTATGAGTCTGCGCAGTGTTTGTCAACTTCTCTGCTCTTTTCCGGTCCAAGCTGCGTTATGTCATTCCATGCTTGAGCTGGAAAGGTTGCTCCATGTCAACCGGCGGAAATCTTCATTCAAGAGTCTAGTCAGTGTGCTGTAGTCAGAGCCTTCTGCGAATTTAATACAAATACTTTTGCCTACTCACTAAAAGTTCTGTTACTAAAGGTGGTGCCGCAATCTCAATCACAGCCTTCTCTCCCGTTAAGTTCTCACCTGGTGCCTGTACCATAGCGACCTTAGCCAAACAAACTGCAATACTGGACATTGCGCCCTTGTGTCACCGTGCGTGCTCAAAGAGCAAAAAAGTGCCCGTTGAGTTGAACGACCATGGTATCAGCCCTCAGCGACAGGTGTTGCCAAAAGCTGTCACTGCGCTATTGAGAATCACTAGTTAGCTCAAAATTACAAGTGATCCTCGCTCATCTGTATCCGGTTGGCCCGCTTGCCTTCGTCAAGCTTACCCGCTACTGACAAGGGATAAATGAAAGAAAAAAATGCTGAGGCACCATATGAGTATCGAGCGTTAGCAAAACGAACGAACATTGCGTCATCAGCCATCTCGCTATATGCGGTACAAATTTCTCGTTATGCCTGAATATCTACTTTTTTAGATGGCAACGTATACAGCGCATAATGACCAATTGTTTAGCGCCCGCTTCTATTATGCTACGCCAGTTTTTTTCACCGTAATGGGCGTCTGAAGTTCCAAGAAGCCAGGGTTTGAGGAAAGCAACGTTCTTTTGTGTCTTGTCCTCCCCTGTGGTTGTCGTTTTTGCGCTGCCTTCTATACCAAGTAAGAAAGAAACGTCGCCGATGCAAATCCCTGTTACACGCTACGCTTTGATTTGGCCATTATTATTACGCTCCGTAACGCGCTGCATCTTTTGATACCACTCCGAGCATTCTACGCCAGTTAGGTGCTCCACAATCTGTGTACCAATGGTACCACCTAATGGTCCCACTTGAATGACCTTGCCTTTCATAATAACGCGACCTAGAGTGATGCGAGTTTTTGAGCCAACACTCTGAAGCGGGCCGTTCTTGAACTACTCTCGCCCCCACGATGCTTTGTGGAGGCCACATTTTTAGAGCATACGTAACCAAATTTTGGCGCCTATTGGCTTGCCGCGAGGGCAATCAAGCAAGGATGGGGAGTTTTCTCCTACGGCGCTTATCACCAAGTGAAAGGCTTTTGCGCTGTGAACAAACATTCTGAAACACCTTGAGCCGCCTGAAAGATTGGGTCATCTGGCCTTTCGAAGCTCGCTACCTCAAGAGCTTTTGTTTTCGGTGAATGCCCGATTTTACGAAAAGCAGCATTCAATGCATATCTGTCAACCTATTTTCGTCAGAACACCCCAGTCCTCCGTGTGATTAGATACACTTTAGCAAATACACATGCATGGCTCGCATATAACGGTCGGGCAAAACGAGGCACAAATTCACTCATCATCGCTTTCTTTTTCTCAGTCGCAAACAGCGACAAACAAATATGACATAATCATTCGCTACCGCCCTGCCGTCGCGCTCAGTAAATATGGAAAGGACAGCTGAAGCAGACCACAGTAAAATTTTATATTACAAAATGTAAAATGTATTTTGCCCCGACATGCGGGGAAGATTGAGACATGCTTATAGAAAATTGCTTTACTCATTGCAAATAATCTCCAAAAACATGCTTTCATGGGTGTATAAACAATGTTTGTCACCCAAATCCGCAGGATAAACACAGCAGCCGGGCAGAAACCGGCACTGCTCTGCTCTATAACCCGCTACAGTCTACAGGCGGTTCAACAGCCAGGCTTTGCGTATATATGCTGTCTACGCAGTCGTTTTGAATTCCCTGCCTTCCTGGAAACTATTTTTTCTCTTTTAGCGTCGCCGCTGCAGCTCTCTCCCTTCATCTCCGTCGAATGGACGTGCGATTAGGTTCGATCGCAGAACGTAAACGGAAGCTTTTCGACGTGATTGTAGGACAAACTGAACCGAGCTTGCTCTCTTTTCAGAATTTACTTGCACAATAAACCATTATTGCTCGTCTAAAAAAGTGCAAAGCTCAGTTTTCAAAGAAACGTTGTGCAGTTCCTGTTTTCCACGCTCCCTCATTTTATTTACAGTTTTGCCCTGGGCGTCTTTAGGGGCCCCAAAAGGCTTGGTTGCGCCGGCGCTTCTTGGTGCTCTCCAGAGCTTCCTTCTTGTCTTCTTTGCGCCAAACGTCAGTCCCTGTTTTTTTTTTCTTGCACGTTGGGACAATCCAGGAGGTCGAAAAACGAGGGTAGTGTTTTGTAGCGAGCAATAAAACCATTATTCTTACTATTGGCCCCGCATAAAACCACGACGTCGCATTTTATCCCACTTGTATCATGCTGCTAAAAGAATTTCAGTCGCGAGGCATGATGGAGTGGAGAAAACTTGAGGTGAGAAAGCCTAAGTGGAGAAGTGAAGGAGTGGAGAAAATCTAGTAAACATAATCTTATTTCTAAATGTACTTATTTCGCAATAATTGCATTTCCGTGTCTTCTCCCGGTTGTCCTGGAGCGTTGCATAGTGAAACATGGAAACGTCAAATTTATTTTCGTAGGAAATCACGGAGCATACAGCTGATATATAATAGCAACCATCGCTACCAGCCTTTGAAGAAACTGCTTCCTAAACCGGCGCCTTCGTGTACTAATCATAGCCGTTTCTGACAGCCGCTCTACAGTCTTATTTTATGTATTCATCCAAATATCACAAATACACAAATATAATGCCGGGGTCACTTGTGGAAATAACCGACCGAAACATGTTTAAAAAAGTAATTGCATCTTCTCTGATCACCGCATAATACACAATTCGGCCGCACTTTTTCACACTGTATTTTTCTGAAATTGTTTTTTTTTCATTCTTGGCTACCACTGATATCTGTAACGTCTTCGAGCCTTCAAGGATCTGCGACACATTGAATACACTTTGATCAAATTAAATTCAATAAATTTCCGAAGCAGGGTCCTTGGGTTGTGTTTAAATTCCGGTACTTGGAATCGTTCAGGTTTCAATTGACTCCGTGTTGCGACTTAACGTTGATGCCATCTCAACACCTTTTATGGCGCGGCTCGCACGCTGCAGCTAGTTTTGTTATTGAAGAATTACTATACATTCCTTCAAAAACGGACCATTCTAGCATGATACAACTTAAACAGATAACAAAAAGATGGCATAGCTTTGCGACATAAGGAGCCATTGTTATGTTTAATAAAAACAATTACAAAAGTAATTAATACCTTCTGCTGGAATTTACTGCTCCAAAGTGACTCATTGCCTTATTAAATTGCTGGACAAGATACGTAAGACCACAATTTACGGAAACAAATTATTGAAATAATGCCACTGTGTTAACGCAATTTGACTGCTGTCATGTTTATTATTGAGAAACTAGGGTGCGTGTGCGACTCAGGGGATGTTACTGTCTTGTGAAAACGAATGGCAGCATCATTCAGGTTCATGAGTCGCTCCATACCGAGCCCCTAAATATTCCTCGGTATGTGGACCGAAGAGGTCGAGTGGCACACACTGACCTTAAACCGATTGCAAGATAAGAGGCCTGGTACGACTAGCGAGATAACACACCAAGGACCTCTCAGTGACTCGTCGTAGCAGGTGAATGACTCCAAGGGCATCGGTTCGAATCCCGATTCCAGGTAGGAGTAGTAAGGCTTTTGGGGCTTCCATCTACCGCATCAACCAATTTCACACAGGAAGTCGCATGACCTGAGAGCAGCACGTCTGATCAAAGACGGATTGTCTGTGGCTTCAGATAGTGGTTCAGTACCCAATGTTCTCGTCTGCAGAGTGAATAATCGAGCCCGAGGGGACGTTGGTATCTTCTTCAATAATGCGCCTACGAATAGTTGACGCAGTATGAGGTGAATGGTGGCGAAATAGGTCGTTCTTGGCTTTTTCGTCGTCCGGTTGCACAAATTCCCACGGAGGAATAACCAGCTGAAATAAAGACAGTTAGGCGGTGACGGGGATAACCGATGAGCACACGCATCGGAACAGTGCGGTGAGAGTGTGGTGAGAGGGTTCTGTGCGTATAAGAGTCCCGTGCAGAGCCTAACCTTGGCCGTGGAGTTAAAACAGCAAGTCGTCGCTAGGAGAGTCGCTCATCGAGATGTTCACTTTCGAGCATAAACCTCCCCCACAGAGCTTATCTTTAGGCCACTGGATACATGATGTCGGCGGCTTGTCGGCCGGTTTGTGCCCTGAGCGTCCCTCTGGTTGCGATCCCCCTGGTGCGTCGGTATGTGACGCGTAATGTTCAGACTTTCTCGGGAACAAAAGGAAGGCCGCGACGGTGAGTCGGGCAACGTGGCCTGGTGGGAGGCAGGACGATGACGCGTCTCCGCCCACTCGGATATCTCGCCAATGTCGGCGGCTGATGCGCTTGCACGACGACAGGGGGAGTGCGACGGTGAGCGTCTCGTGACACCGTTGCATGTGACGGCGTTATCTGCCCCAAGAAGATCAAAATCGCGCGCCAAAGGCATGACAGGATCTTGCTCTATTAGGGAGGCTCTCCATTATAATTTATGCGAGCATGTCGCAGCTCTCGTCGGTGTAGACGGTGTCATATCGGCACGAGCGGTTCCCATTCTGAAGACAATCCTATCCATGACATCAAGAGGAACCAAACTGTCTTTATACGCTCCAAATGTTAAGAGCTGGCCACGAGCGGATCTGCAAATAGTTCAGCCATGCGCGTTGGGAAAGACATAAAAATTCAAACCGAACCCACGTGCGTTCTCACTCTCTCAACGCCCCAGCCAAGCCCTTCCGGGTTTAGGCGGCGTCGCTAAACCCGGTACCTCCTCTGCGCAGGGATCCACGCTCTGGTCGCTGAGGTGCCAGCAATGTTGCTGCTATTAGTATACGTGTTCGAGCTGCAATGATGCCGAGGACTGCAGCGCTCAACGGCGGAAAATCCCCGGAAGGGAAATTCTTGCGCCCATAGCAACAGCACGTACTGAGGCACCCTGATAGGAAGTGTGCGACGCGATTGCTTTCTGAGATCGCATTCGGCCATCCGCTGTGTCACCAGACGCTCTCCGTCGCGCGTCTTGCGCATATGCATTCGTCTCCGACCACGTTGGAAAAAACCCAGCTACGCGAGCAGCCCATGCCGCCATCCGGTCTGACGGTTGTCGGCACGTGGCACCTTCTTTTCCACTGCGTTCCTATTGGCTACCGCGCACTGTCCACGTGTTGCTTCCCAAGCCCAAGCACCAATCAGAGGCTCCCGACTCGAAGGAAATGAAGTGTAGAGGTAGCGAGAAGATATTCGAGAGTCTCCGGTAGTCGTAGCACAGTAGGCGTATGCCGGACGAGCTCCTCATCTGGCCGCTGCGCATGCGCAGCAGGCATCCGGGTGGTATGCAATACGTCTACGCATGTATGTCGCCGGTGCATACTCGTATACTAGAACTCTCCATTGGCAGAATACTGCTCAACATGAACTGGTGGGTGAGTTGGTCTGACATATCTTAGTGAAGCAGCGCAACGGCACAAGGCCAAGGGAAGAAGAGGACAAACACAGCGCTGAACTGACAACAAATGTTTATTCCGGATGCTAACAGCATATATATACTCTTTTGCACCTTTGAAAAAACAAAGAAACAGAGAGCAGCAGAAAGTATCAATCCCAGTCATTATGCGCATGCAGCTGTATCGCGTGTACATCGATCATTTGAAATCAGGAAGTTGTGCTCTTTCACCGAGATGGCAACGGAAGGAGTGCTGATACAATTCGCACCCAGCTTCATGATCTCAGATGCCTCAATAATCTCTCGTGTAAGCTTATCCTTGTGTTTGGTAACTACTTGGCTGTTTTTGAATTCTGGGTAACATGAACAGTCACGACAGTGAATACCTATGTGGCGGGCCGCGTTCTTGACATTGTTTGCGTGCTCTTTAAGTCTTTCATTTAGACACCGGCCAGTTTGGCCGATGTATGACCCACCACACGTCAACGGGACTGAGTACACCACGTTGTCTTGGCATGGCACATACTTCATCCTGTGGTTTTTCTTGCAATTATGACCAGATTCCGATCTTTTATCCGGGCGATTAACTCTCGCACACAAGCCACTCAGTCTGACAGGAGCCGAAAAAACAACATCTACTCCAGCCTTTTTGCCTATTCTCTTCAAATTGTGGGATACAACATGAACATAAGGTATTACTGCCAGATTTTTTTGTTTGGAATGGGGGACAGCTTTTCCCTCCTTCAGCTTTTTCAATATCCTGCCCACACAAGTTTGAATTTAGTTTCTCCAATCAGGTTGATAGGCTAACAGACGCAAAATACCCGCTTCATATTCTGGCATCAGTAGCAGAAGGGATATTGAAAAAGCTGAAGGAGGGCAAAGCTGTCCCCCATTCCAAACAAAAAAATCTGGCAGTAATACCTTATGTTCATGTTGTATCCCACAATTTGAAGAGAATAGGCAAAAAGGCTGGAGTAAATGTTGTTTTTTCGGCTCCTGTCAGACTGAGTGGCTTGTGTGCGAGAGTTAATCGCCCGGATTAAAGATCGGAATCTGGTCATAATTGCAAGAAAAACCACAGGATGAAGTATGTGCCATGCCAAGACAACGTGGTGTACTCAGTCCCGTTGAAGTGTGGTGGGTCATACATCGGCCAAACTGGCCGGTGTCTAAATGAAAGACTTAAAGAGCACACAAACAATGTCAAGAACGCGGCCCGCCACATAGGTATTCACTGTCGTGACTGTTCATGTTACCCAGAATTCAAAAACAGCCAAGTTGTTACCAAACACAAGGATAAGCTTACACGAGAGATTATTGAGGCATCTGAGATCATGAAGCTGGGTGCGAATTGTATCAGCACTCCTTCCGTTGCCATCTCGGTGAAAGAGCACAACTTCCTGATTTCAAATGATCGATGTACACGCGATACAGCTGCATGCGCATAATGACTGGGATTGATACTTTCTGCTGCCCTCTGTTTCTTTGTTTTTTCTAAGGTGCAAAAGAGTATATATATGCTGTTAGCATCCGGAATAAACATTTGTTGTCAGTTCAGCGCTGTGTTTGTCCTCTTCTTCCCTTGGCCTTGTGCCGTTGCGCTGCTTCACTAAGATATGTCAGACCAACTCGCCCACCAGTTCATGTTTTACAACTTTATTTCTTGTGCAAGGGGCTCTATCTATTCGTCCTCTGTTGTTGAACCGTCCCATTTCGTCCCAGCCATTGCTAAGGCGTCAAGCAAATCGCGAATGCTTGGTTTCTGCATTCGAAAGCGGATCCTTCCTCCTGAAGTGCTGGCGTTGTTTGGAGGCTTTTTGCCTTCTGTTAGCCACGGCATAAGGATGTGCAAATTTCTAAGGACCGAATGGCAACGACAAGTGAGGCTGTGCAAGGATCATCTAAAGCTTCTTCTACAGTTCCGCAACGAGCCGGGTGTTTGGTTACGCCAGTGGCACGGATTTAGCCGCATCATCAACAGCACCACCGAGTTCCTGTGGCAACAGCTTCTCCCAAGCCTCCGAGGGCTTGTCCCAAGAAAGCCTAGAGGGACGCCCAACCAACTGCACAATGTTGATGGAGTTCACATTCCGGAGGAAGTTCAACGAGTCCTTCGCCTTGGCCCAAAGTTTGCTGTTGAGCCTAAGATGAGGCTACCGGAACTACTGGCAATGGTAAGGCGCGTGTCTCGACGAGCTGATGAACCAAATGCCAGTAGGTGCGTTTCGGATGGAGTAGATGTTGTGACGCGCCCGAGAGTACGCGGAATAGAATTGCCAATAGATAACACCGTTAGATACCTGCGTGAAAATGCTCTAGTGCTGTTGACGGCAGACAAAGAAGGGGGTTTTGCTGTACTTTCCAAGGATAGCTTCCAGCAAAAAGCAGGTGATGCGGTCTCTTCACTTTTCAAAGAATGCAGACGAGCCTGCCTGGCAAAAGCCAAATTAAAGGCGAAACGGTTGTGCAAACAGCTACATTTAGAGACGCGTTTTTCCTCTATTGACAAGTGCGAAAAATGCAGCCTCGACATGTGTGTTAGCGCGAAAACGCACAAAATAGACGTGCCTTTACGAGTGATAGTTTCTGAGAAGGGCTCGTGGCAGAAGAGCCTGGGGAAGTTTTTACAAAGTAACCTAGCTCACCTAACTATTGACGACCCTTATCAGGTAAAGAAGTCGGACGAAGTAATTGAATTTCTAAAAACAGACCAGGCCAAGCCACTACGCGCATTTTCCATTGATGTAAAAGACCTATATTATTCCATCCCTCATGACAAGCTCTTAAAGTGCATTAGTGAAGCAATTGACGACTACATAGTGGTAGCATTTCAGAACGCTAGTGGCATTTCCTCAGAAAGCTTTTTAGACCTGTTGCAAGTGTACCTTCAGTCAACCTATGCAGAATGGGAAGGTACTGTTTTTATTCAAAAGAATGGAATCTGCATAGGATCTTGCATCGCTCCATTGCTAAGTGACATGTTTCTTGCTAAGCTTGACAGGGCACTCGAACAATCACTCATGAGCTCAACAGTTGCAAGAGTGTTCCGATATGTAGATGATTACCTAATTTTACTAGATTGTGACCCGGCTAGCTTCGCTGCGGAAGTGAATGACCTGTGCGCGATATTCTGTGAAGTGATTTCGCCGCTCGAAATTACGCATGAAGTGGCTGTGAATGATCGCATTAAGTTCCTTGATCTGACCATATATTTTAATGATTTCCATGTATGCTGGGCATTTGATTCTAGGGGTAAAAAGCCCTTACTTCCGTACAGCTCAGCCCATTCGAAGCTTGTTAAAAGAGGCATTGTGGCGTCATGCTTTCAAAATGCCATGCAAAAATCCTGCCCACACAAGTTTGAATTTAGTTTCTCCAATCAGGTTGATAGGCTAACAGACGCAAAATACCCCCTTCATATTCTGGCATCAGTAGCAGAAGGGATATTGAAAAAGCTGAAGGAGGGCAAAGCTGTCCCCCATTCCAAACAAAAAAATCTGGCAGTAATACCTTATGTTCATGTTGTATCCCACAATTTGAAGAGAATAGGCAAAAAGCTGGAGTAGATGTTGTTTTTTCGGCTCCTGTCAGACTGAGTGACTTGTGTGTGAGAGTTAATCGCCCGGATAAAAGATCGGAATCTGGTCATAATTGCAAGAAAAACCACAGGATGAAGTATGTGCCATGCCAAGACAACGTGGTGTACTCAGTCCCGTTGAAGTGTGGTGGGTCATACATCGGCCAAACTGGCCGGTGTCTAAATTAAAGACTTAAAGAGCACGCAAACAATGTCAAGAACGCGGCCCGCCACATAGGTATTCACTGTCGTGACTGTTCATGTTACCCAGAATTCAAAAACAGCCAAGTTGTTACCAAACACAAGGATAAGCTTACACGAGAGATTATTGAGGCATCTGAGATCATGAAGCTGGGTGCGAATTGTATCAGCACTCCTTCCGTTGCCATCTCGGTGAAAGAGCACAACTTCCTGATTTCAAATGATCGATGTACACGCGATACAGCTGCATGCGCATAATGACTGGGATTGATACTTTCTGCTGCTCTCTGTTTCTTTGTTTTTTCTAAGGTGCAAAAGAGTATATATATGCTGTTAGCATCCGGAATAAACATTTGTTGTCAGTTCAGCGCTGTGTTTGTCCTCTTCTTCCCTTGGCCTTGTGTCGTTGCGCTGCTTCACTAAGATATGTCAGACCAACTCACCCACCAGTTCATGTTGAGCCGTATTCTGCCAATGGAGAGTTCTAGTATACGAGTATGCACCGGCGACATACATGCGTAGACGTATTGCATACCACCCGGATGCCTGCTGCGCATGCGCAGCGGCCAGATGAGGAGCTCGTCCGGCATACGCCTACTGTGCTACGACTACCGGAGACTCTCGAATATCTTCTCGCTACCTCTACACTTCATTGCCTTCGAGTCGGGAGCCTCTGATTGGTGCTTGGGCTTGGGAAGCAACACGTGGACAGTGCGCGGTAGCCAATAGGAACGCAGTGGAAAAGAAGGTGCCACGTGCCGACAACCGTCAGACCGGATGGCGGCATGGGCTGCTCGCGTAGCTGGGTTTTTTCCAACGTGGTCGGAGACGAATGCATATGCGCAAGACGCGCGACGGAGAGCGTCTGGTGACACAGCGGATGGCAGAATGCGATCTCAGAAAGCAATCGCGTCGCACACTTCCTATCAGTGTGCCTCAGTACGTGCTGTTGCTATGGGCGCAAGAATTTCCCTTCCGGGGATTTTCCGCCGTTGAGCGCTGCAGTCCTCGGCATCATTGCAGCTCGAACACGTATACTAATAGCAGCAACATGGCTTGCACCTCAGCGACCAGAGCGTGGATCCCTGCGCAGAGGAGGTACCGGGTTTAGCGACGCCGCCTGTCATGGCATTTGCCGAGGTGCGGGCGTCAGGGTTCAGTTCATGCACAACGTAGAACATGTTTTAAGTACTGCTGGGACCACGCAGGACGCGAGTATGATGCAACCAATGCCATAAACCAAGTACGCGTTAGTGTTCAAAAAAAGTTGCTACTGGCGTGAATTATGTCCAGTTCTTTGGCAATTCGTCGTTCATAGTGATATTTTACTTCCCTGAAAGGCAACCAGCACCCACCTATTCCTAAGCACTCGAATAATCCTAGCTGCGCGAAGGCCGTGCGGGTTCTGCATAAGCCAGACTTGAAAAAAAATTGATACATCTATAGCCCTAAAATATTAAAGCTGATCATCGAAAACGAACAAGACTTTTATTTCAGCGCCAACGTCACCGGTTCTTCATTTGCTCTTGTCTGCGACCCGCCCAATAGTTCCCCGGCTGGGGCAGCAATTCGTCGAGGTAGCTCGGCAGCCAATGGGAGCCCAGACCCTTACGAAAATGGCAGATATGGGCCAGATATATTTTATATATGGCTGTATATACTCATATATGGGATCATATAAAGTTAAATAGGTCCATATATGCTCGTATATACGGCCAGATATGACCATGGGAAACCTGATATGCCGCTATATACTGCTATATATGGGCGTATAAGACCACAAATACGGGCAGATACGGCCATAAGGTACCTTATATAGTGCCATATACTGTTATATATAGTCGTATTTGCGTCCTTATATAGATGCTCTTTCTTTATATGGGGACCTTCAAATCCTTATATGGAAACAATCTCGCAGATATGGAACATATCCTACCTCATATATGGGATGCTTGTGCCATATACTTCCGAACTTAAATAATTAACTTTGTGTCAAACATGATATTGTTGGTCAATTAAGATGGTGAAACACACCGCACAACAAGGTACTAAGCTTTGTATGATTGAGGCTTCAATCAAGTTAGACTGCTATTACATAGCGGTGTTTAATTAAGGTGAATTAAAGTACAGTGCAATAAATCACCTTCAACTTTTCTATGATTTAAATGCACTTATACATGCATATACGCGCTTTCTATCTTGGGTGGACCTCGAACCTTCATGACGAACTGAACCTTCCTGACTGGGTCTAAATAAGTGGATTACAAGTCCAGCGAGTTGGTTGCGATCGAAATCATAGTTTTTAGGAACATAGATAGATTATAGAGTCCTGAACGTACAACAACCGCTTGGGGATCGAACTCAGCCCCTTCGCAAACGGCCGCCGCGGTGGCTCAGTGGCTATGGTGCTCGGCTGCTGGCCCGAAAGACGCGGGTTCGATCCCGGCCGCGGCGGCTGAATTTCTTTGGAGGAGAAATTCGAGGCCCGTGTACTGTGCGATGTCAGTGCACGTTAAAGAACCCCAGGTGGTCGAAATTTCCGGAGCCCTCCACTACGGCGTCTCTCATAGCCTTAGCCGCTTTGGGACGTTAAACCCCATAAACAAACAAACCCTTCGCAAACGTGATGAATACTCAAACCATCAAGCCGGTGGTGCGGTGTACGTTCCTTCTTTGGGCGCTGTTCCCCAAAACTATGTCGTTCTGAAGGACTGGGAAATCTGCATTAATTGTTTGCGGTAATGCCGTACAACAAACGTTTGCAAAACCGCTGCAGCATACAGCCATTTCTTGTCCAGGAGCGTAAATAACACATCGCTCCTTGCGGCACAGGGATGAAGATTAAAACGCTCTAGTATAATTATCAGAGAAAAAATACAAAATGTTTGTAAATTCATCTATCTAGAGTTGCCAGCAAAACGTTTACAATGCAGACGAGAAAAACTCCACAGCTACACGCAAATCTTTTACCTATCGCCTTTTCCGCGCCATCGAGTCTCCGTGGTGTACTGACCAAGCTCGCCATTCTACTCCGACTGTTGTGCCAAGCTGAACAGTTTGTAAAAAATCTTCTGCAAATAGTTCTTGATACTATGCGCGTTGGTCTGTTTCTTTTCGCCTCAACTTTTTCTTCCCTTGATAATCCAACCTCCCCTGCCGGCCGATATTCAGATGCCAGTTCTGAGACCGACCGTCACGGGAAAGCAAGACATCCCTTATTTGCGTAATAAATGAGTCGCCGCTGTGTCCACGGTCAGCCACCACTCACGGCAAAATGTTCCTTACCCTACTGAGCGAGAGATGGCGTTGCTGAGGCGGTGAAAAAGCAGACCTTCGAGACCCGCCCAGAATAGCAGAAAAGCGACACATTGCCGCCTTCGGCGGTGCTCAGAAGGTAGCTGGAGGGTGGGTAGTCCAGGTCCGTGTCACTTTCCCCCTTTCTTTCGCTCCGAAAGGCACGCCGAGGGTACCGAGGGAACCAGAGCTTTGCAGAGGGGCGTTGCAAGCGCGAGTGAAAAGCACCATAGCACCGTCTCCCGCGACTCCCCACAATTGACCGGACAGACCTGTCACCCCTCCCATTGAGAAGTTGCGCGTAACGCCCTTTCTCTTGAAAAAAACCAGTTCCGCACATACTTTGCACGTGTTGGACTAGCTGGAAATCTGTTTGCGCTGACGCTTGCTTTTTCCTTCGTGCTAGAACGCTGACGAGATTAAGAGGATTAGGAAAATGTACAAGGGCGATAGAAAATAATGTGAACAGCATGTTGCCTACGCACTGCGAAATTGGAATTCATGTCTGTAGCGTACTTGCGTTCGAATTAGGCGCCGCGCTGTTCGCATTTCTTTCTATCGCGACAGTACCCTCTTAGGTGCAGGTTCCAAGAAAGAGTGGTCAGCGATTTTTTTTTTCTGCGCCGAACCTGAAAAAAAAAAAAAGAGAGAACTGACAGTGCATCAGGTCCACTTCGTGGAGCAGATTGTTGACGAAACCGCCGTTACCGTTGCGGCGAAATGTGTGTCGCAAGTAATTGGCAAGTTCATTTAAGACGTGTAATTCGAGCCTAATACCTTTTTTTTGTGGCCGGGACATTTTCGCAAAATACTTAATTTCTTTGGGTAGCTGAGCAGTTCGATGTACGCAACTTTTTTTGCCAAATAGTTGGAATTTCTTTACGTTTTTCGCTGAATAATAACGAGTATGTGTTTATTTGGACGTAAAATGAAAATATTCGAGGCTGAAAAGAAAAACGAAAATACGCGCGAAATGCGCTTACCAGCTGCTCGCTTACGGCTAACAGAAAAAATGCTATAGTTTGGTCGATCACTACGCAGTGGTAGGTACATTAAATTTAATGCCGATTGCAGCGCATGTGCATTCCCAAAACAATTTATTTGCAAAGCCATCTCTTATATTCAAATGCTCACTCATGTGCAAGCTAATACCTTTACTACTTTTACTTTGAGACATTTTTTACATCTAGCAAAATAACTTCGGAAATTGAGCCGGGCGTCACACAAAGGAACAATGAGGCGATCACTGACCTTGCCTCACACGCGTCTGCCTAACGCAGCTGTTGATGTCAGCCTCCAAAATATTTGTTTGCATTACCTTACCGGCGGAGGGCTTTAATGGCAAAAAAAAAATAGTTTCGTTAGCGCGAGCTCTACGACTAAACACTGCATGCTTAGTGAATTACAATGAAAGTTCGTCAGAAATAATATACACGCGCAACATACCAAACCAATTTAGCAAGAGAAAACCGCCTACTTCAGCTTGCGCAAAGAAGTTATCCAGGCTTGCCGTCTCTCGTTCTCAATCATTTCACAGACAGCAATTCCGGGGAAAACCTATTCTTGAATGGGAAAAAGTGCATGAACGTATTTTTTTTGTACACTCGAAGATTTCATCAGACATGGCAGTTGCGCGAAACACACACACACAAGACAGGTTACTGATTTTATTCAAAATGCAAAGCACATAATTAAAGGAAGCAAATAGAATGCACTAGAATGGAAAATAGAATGGAAGATTTCACTACACCAACTTCCCGTCGACATAATTGCATTGTTTTTTTTTGTCTTGCTATTAATGTTTTTGTTATCGCTCGATGCGAGCGATGGAAAAGTTCTGCAAGATTTTGCTACACATCGATAAGATTCACCATTACCTCCAAAATTTCCTTGGCAGGTGGTGACAAATTTTGAATATTGAATTTTTTTTTCCAGGAATGTGGGACATATGTCCAGGAAATCTATAGAGTTGCACGGGCTGCTCTTGGCCGTTGATGTTGTGAGAACTATTTTGGCAGCACCCGAGACAACAATACGTTTCTCCACTCTCTCAACGTCGCGGCATTCCAGTCATGACTCACAACGAGCGGCAACCCCTCTTTTGTGCACCCACGAGCGGCAACCCCTCTTTTGTGCACCCATGAGCAGGAAGGCACGTGTTCACAATGAAAGAAAGAGTGTCAGCAGCGCGAGCAGCACGCGGGTACCAGTCGAGGCGTTGCTGACTCCATGCGCTCCGCCGGCGACGTGCCCACACAGAATTTCGGAAATGACCAGCAGGCATAAAAAAAGTGCAATATAATCGCTGTTTTACATTCCGGATACATTACAAGTCCGGATAGCGAAGCTGGTTGACTGGCTTTAGCATTGTAGTGAATTAAAACGAGAACGCAGGGATTATATTGCAGTTTTTCGTGCCTCACTCATTGACGTCCCACTCATAGTTAAGTTATTGAAATTTAAACAGCAAGAGAAAAAATCGATAACAAATTATTTAGCAGTTGTAGGAACACCACGTGGTACTCCATGTATAATAATGCCTCATGCATGCAAAGAAGAAAACACGCATCCAAAAGTTAGGTGTCCATACTCCTTTAAGTGCCCTTACAGTTTGAAGAACAGGTGTCTAATTGGCTCACATAATGAAATCAGCCGCATACCTAACATGGTCGGCTGGAATTGCGAAAAAAGCATCGTTACTATACACAGACAATGGTAGTGCTATATACTGGATGTCTTCAGGATGAACACTGCTTTGCTTTATGTAGATGTATCCCGCTCAGAGAAGCATGGGTGTAAGGAAACAAAAAGTCTAAGCATTTCTTGCTGAGTATGTTACAGGACTTTTGTGTTAGGCATTTACTCAGGGCTTAGGGGACAGCAAAGGAATTTTGCCGTGGTGTATCGCATTGTGATGGTAAACTTCAGGAAGGGTTTAGCGATGTGACATGCAATAAATTACTTTACAAAATGTAATGCACTTTATAGTTTTCTATCTATTGATCCAGAAAAAGGTTTTACATGGCGGGAATTCACCAATATCAATATAAGAATTTTAAACCGCTCTATGCAACGTGATAAAAATCAATACAGAAAAACTTATAAGCGAAACATCGTGAAAAACTACGTAAGCACACACAGAAAAACGACATCGTACCCACAACGCGCACGCACGCATGTAAAAAAAACTGCCCTAACCCGCTGAACCACACAGATGTATAAAAACCGTAGTCTGAAACTACAGATGCCCGCTCCAAGAACGCCCCAAAAAACCTTCTCTTTACACAAAGAAACAAAGCAACTCCTAGGACTCCTACCAGTGATGGCTCATTGAAAACACCCCAGACTATGCAAATCCGTTCCCATTTTGCTCTCATGAATTTAGTTCCAAAATAGACTCTGTCTCCATAGAAAGAGATGAAATTTTATCTTCGATATATAAACACAGCAGCAGGTCGAGCCACCCATAATTAGCGAAGTTTGTTTTCGCTTTCGGAGGGAATATCTTGGCGCTCTCCTAGCTGACTGCAAACTGAACGAGAGAGCGACGTCCACCTCCCCTCCCCCTCCCTCTTCCCTGTTACCCAGATGACGTCACTCGTGCTCGCCAAACTGCAGCGCATGGAGCCTATACCTAACTTCGACACCACAGCTGTCGTTCGGCTATTAAAACCCTATTCGAAACACCATGTGAAAAAAAAAATGCAATGTAAATTATTTACTGGTCACATGTTAACAGTTAAGCCCACTTTGTTCCGTCTACAGCAAGGCAAGCGAACAGCGCATGGGAACAAAACAAAATATTTCGCCTGTCTACTTTCAGCTGTCGTGCAGAACTAGCCTGATTCCTGTGTCTGGGTGAAGGGTCTACCGAAGTATATATTTTTAAACTGGCTGCAAGTGAATACCTCTCTGCAATGTAGAAAAAGAAGGCGATATGCGTGTTCGCGCTTCATTCCGGCTGGATTGTACATCCGATCCTACTTATAATGAACCTGACGCTCACGCTCATTATGTTTGCTTCTTAGTATGATGACTCCCCATATTACCGCAAAAAATACTAAATCAGAGAAAGATAGCTTTTGTCTCTTGAATTGAAGTCCATTGTGCACGCAACCAGAACATATCACGGCGCTTTCCGAGCTCTCCAGCGCCGTCATGAGCTGCTTCGATGAGACCCTTGCTTTCGACGAATAAGCGCTAGTCCGCATTGTTCGCGTATGTGGTCTCGGCTTTTGTGGAGTGTGAATACGCAAGTTTTGGCGAATGCAAATTGTCACAAGTGAAGTTTTGGAAACTGTAACCCTTAGCGGAGGATTGCTGATATCGCAGGACGAATAGAACGAGCAGGAAGCGCCGGTGTCACCCGGCATGCCGAGCATTGCTTTAGGGAGCTGTCAACTGTCGACCACTGGCGCCGCTCGTGGATAACAAATCAGATCATTTTCATTGATGCGATCAATCGTCGAACATGCTTCTGAATAAAGCAGTTCAGCACCGAGTATTTGTGGTATGGAAGAAAGCGGATCTGCCACGACCGAGAAGCGCCAGTTCTCCGGCTATCAAGTGTTTCGTCGCAATCATCCGGTCTTCTTGCAGTGATCATGCTGTGTAAACAAGTATAGTTACAATCCGCGCATCAGAAAGAGAATATTTAACATAGCTTGCGTTTTATGCCATACAAACGATCACAGGCAACGGTGGTACTGCAGTGCAGTTGACATTTGTGTATTCCCGCTGAAATTTCACGCACACGCTGTAAATGCTGAATGACGAGTCATTAACTTGAAGCACTAAATTAGCGACAACGCAAGCAGTGTGCTAAACAAAGAGGAGAAGAAACAAGTCAGCAGCAGATGTCGAAATCAAGAGGGCCGAAGCAGTTGCGGGACGCGGCTCTGAGGCAAGATAACGGCCACCGCCAATGACAGGGGCGGTCTCTGTTCGCATTTCGTAAGCATTTGAAACCGTCGAATGTCGGCCGGACGCCGAAGAGCCTCTGAGTGCTCAACTTTCCGCTAAGATATCTTTTTCCCATTTTCCGCAAAGCTCTGTCGACTCGAGTGGCGATCGGTTCGACGGGATTTCAAGCAGCCGTGTAGCACGCATTGGGCCTGGCAAGGAAAATACTAGCGATAACGTCAAGGGGAGCGATTAGAGTATTACTGAACAAACTGGTGTCATCCATATCTTAGCACTAACAAAATGCGGAAAAATGAGCTTAGGGTGGCCAAGTAACGAGCCGAACAAAGGTCGGCGTTTAGAGTGGCAGAGTGGACTCCAAGGGCAGCGAGTCACAGTCAAGGCTTATGGAATGTCTGATGAGCAGATGTGACAAAAAACAAGGGTAGCCTCACCCTGCCCGACTGAATTCAACAGCAGCTAATCGGTGGTCGATGGGAGGGTTCTTTGTCTTGTAAAATTGATCACGGATGACGATGATGGCGATCCCCGTCCTCAACTTTGGAGTGAAAAGCGACCCTCAGATCAAGCAATTCGGTTCTTATAGCCGTTGCAGCCTTCTGCTTCTCCTTAAAGAACTACAACATGTTGTTGTGTGCTGCAATGGAGTACAGCGCACACAAATCCCCCCCCCCTCAAAAAAAAAAATTCCGACCCAATCCGTGCAATAATGCATGCAAAACAGTATATACCAGCGATCTAATTTTTCCAATGAAGTATGCTAACTGCTGTTCCCTGGTAGAAGGCATTTGTTGCTGATTTTTGTGTGTTCATGACGACGAGCACTAGAAGAAGCTGAAAAGTGTTTTGTTTCATTCTAGGCAAGAGAAATCGAAGAAACATCACGAGATGCACCTGGTCATCACACCAGGGAAAAGTTTGGCGCCCTTGGTCACTCTAGTCAGGTCGTAATCACGTCGATTTAACCGGACATTGAAGATACCTCAGAACGCCGTCGTTTTTTTGAAAAATTCAGGCAAAGATAACGCACTAACACAATGACTGCCTGTGTTTTCACAAAAACAAGCACTTAAGCCTCAACAAGTAATTAGAATTTTAAGAGGTTTGTTAGGAAATTAACGGTGATAATTCCACCACACTATACGGCCGCTTGGCCGAATAACTTGCATACAGAAACCGCTGTGGTGTACCGCTAATCATTTCTTAATATAAATTGTGAAACCGCACCTTCACAACATCATTTATGTGTGAAAAAAACACATGAAACCTATTTGTCCAAAACGGAAATTGCCGTTTGACTAGCTACATATTTGATAGAGAAGGCGCGCCGTTACCTTTGATAACCAGCTGAAACTTTCCCGTAATCTACCCTGTCCTAAAGCAACAAACATGTAAAATGACGTGATTATGTGCCACAACGGGCAGCTAGTATATGCATTCAAGAAGAGAAGACCGCTCACGCATGGGGTGCCGAATCTGCGGAACAAGCAGATGCTAAATCTGCGAGCGAATGCAAACGTCAAGCTGCGCATCGTATCAATCTCTAGGAAAGGCGATTGGGACCTTTGTGATGTATCTGACGTGATGTATGGTCGAATTCATTGCGCAGTGTCCAGCACAAGGAGCAGAGAGCTAGCGATTTTCGAAATTCGCTTTAACAATCACTTCGAATATAACAGGTTTCAATCAAGCCTCTCTTTGGTTTATGTAGATAGGACGAAATATTTATTCGGTTCAGTTTACATAATACGTCCTACAGAGTGATCCGAAAACACGACGCAGCAGGGGTATCGTTAGTTATATTTATTTTGATCAAGATACACGCGATATAAAGCCCCATCTCGATGGACACTTCCAAGGCATACACGCGAAGCGCCTGCGCGCCCAGCACGCGCCGCGACGGGCGTCGAAAAGTGGCATGAACCTCCATGCTCCTGGTGCTGGCTCGCTCTCCCTCGGGAGCCGACTGAAAAAAATGTCAAGCCGTGAACAAGAGATGGTTGGGGAGGTGCAAGGATTCCAAGAAAATTTAGGGGAGGAGAGCTTCAAGCCATGAAGAAAAAGAGTCCCCGACAGCCCCCGCGGTCCTCCCATTGTTGTAAACCGGACCCCGCTTCTGACGCGCGCGCGAGCGCCCGTGCGCAGGTGCCGATATCTGACATGCACAGATATGCACAGATATCTGCTAAGGAAGGCATTGGTGGCGCCATCCTTGACTGTCGTCTGTTGCACAGAGCTAGAAGCCGGACTCTGCAGTGTGCTACGCACTTTCGTGCCGGGCGAGCAATTTCCGGTTATACCCGTTGTTGCATCCACTTGTTTTTCCTTTGAAATCATGGTACAGCGCCACACTTGTGCGTTTTGAGGAAGAAGACACTTTTGACGTCGTGAAAATGACCTGCGCCAAGCATGCATGGGATGATGAGCCATCGGAAGGATCCAGGGTGCAAGTGAGCGGGAAATACCAAGGTTTCTGTGAACCTGCAATCATGAATATTTCAGGTAAGCGTGAACAACCATTTACTGTTTTTCCCGTATTGCTTTGTTGGTTACCTTTGTCAATGCCGTCGGCAGTTTTCGATGATAGGGCTATAAATTAAGCTAAATGCTATCATAATGCATAATTTATTTCTATGTGCAGTCGGAGAGTAATCTCTCATTTTTCAGTAGCTAAATTTTTACCGCCACCGAGTTGCGTTCCTGCCAGCGGTAGTTCAAGTGCATGATATGAATTGTGTAACGCAAAAAACATAGACTAACCTCGCTAAGCACATTGCGGGGCTAGTTAGGGATGTATTTTCTAAGTAACGAGACGTAGACAACAACCTGTCATGGATTCTGTCATATGCACGTATCATTGTCGTAAGTAATAGTGCTAATTCTATTTTAACACGGGATCAGCATTGCTGCGTTCTGCGTATCCAATTAGGCTACAATGGCCCCATTACATTTGCCACAAGGCTTGCGCTCTACAGCTAAGCAGGAGCAGTGGAATGAAGAGCTGGTACGCGTTTTATTTCGGGTGGTTAGTGCGAACGAACGTGTTTCAGAAACAATTGGCGTATACCTGTTTCCGTTCGCGGTTGTGCCAGGAAACTTGAATGGTAAAGCCCAAAAAAAAGCACGAGGCTAAGCTTTTAAAGGGGCATCGCGATGATTTGCTCTGTACCAGTTAATATTATTAAATAGATTCATCATGCGTTCCAGAGACCAGAGCAAAAAGAATTATTGAAATCGGAGCATGCAAGCGAAAGTTATTCCACTCTAAAAATTCGAAATGAAAAGCTCAGACGAAAACGCATTTCCCTCTCCCATTTCACTCACCCAGTACCGAGATTGGGCGCTACAAATCAGAACCGCGCCTAGCGCCCACGCAGCGGAAGCGTGCATGCAGTTGTTGCTTTGTCGGGGCTGTAGACAGCCGCGCATTTTGACGGCGTCTTCCCCCCGTGTACGCGACACCGTAGTAAGGGCAGGGGGGACTAACGACAAAGGAAGCTTCCCGAAGTTTCTTTTTTAGTCGGACTCTAAGGCTGTCAGCGGTAGCCCCCCTCCCCCCCAAACTCGACTCCCGTCTCCTTTCCCGCCTTTCTCTTCACATTTTGGGCAAGGTGTATCGACTGGCTTTTTTTTCGCTGCCGTCTTGGTATGGTCACGGCCGGTCTCGACGCGCGCGCTTTCTGGTCTGAGCCAACGTTTTTTGAACAGCGCTGGCCGCCATGAAGGTTTGAAGCGGAATGGAAAGTGTCGCCCCTAGCTGCATTCTTGTTAGTTTTCGTTCGCTTTCCCTGCTTCTTTCCAGTTTTTGTGGCATGCGAAAAAGCTTTCAGTACTCAGAGACATAATATTTTGGATTCATTTCACAAGTATGAAGGAACAATATGCAAACTGGACGCCCAATCAATGAGAAAGGCAGCGCTCTATCTAGATGCCACCTCATTTCCGCTGCCGCAAATGGCCGCCGCGTTGCGACACCATCGGCTCGAAACAAGCATTTCTAGCGAAGATTAAAATATCAAATATTATGATTTCGGTGATCTCATTGCGCGTTCAGGACTCACAATGTCCCTTACTCTGCATACAAAGATTAAAGAACCCATGCTTTATGTACGTCGCAGGGCACCTTTAATATCCCACAATGGATTTTACGGTAGGGTGTCTCGGATTCAGTTCATAATTCTTCAACTTATGCTACTGTGGCCATGTGCACAAGTTCTGCGCAGGTTTATATCATGATCGCTCTAAATTATCTCCCACGCAGCCTACACAACGGCCCTGCCGACCAAGAAGGGGCGGGAGCTCTCCGGAAAGCTGCTGTTGCTGGCCGTGGGCACTAAACTCAGCGAAATAAGGAGCGAGAAAGAAAAGCATCGACGATAAGAAGCATACAGAACTATAGAACCACAAG
This sequence comes from Amblyomma mixtum, assembly GCF_055824585.1. Taxonomy (NCBI): domain Eukaryota; kingdom Metazoa; phylum Arthropoda; class Arachnida; order Ixodida; family Ixodidae; genus Amblyomma; species Amblyomma mixtum. Next base: position 248,097,172 of record NC_143014.1, read on the forward strand.
AGCATTAAATGTACCCCAATAAAATTTCGTGCGCAATTTCTATGTGGTAATTGTGTTACTTGTGTTACCTATGCTATATGATTATCAGGAGCTTTAGAGCAGCATAAAACCGAGTGGTTTTTCAATTTAAAGCAGCACTTAGAGATATGTATTGGATGACATTTTTTAACGTTTACAGATTTTTATTTTACAAAGTGCGAGAGATGTCGGTCTGGTCAGTGAAGGTGGACCGTACAGCAAGACGGGCATTATGTGCGTAATAGAGCTCAATAATCTGAAAAATGATTAATTATATTTAACTAATCAGCTTTCATAATTTAGATTTTGGGGCGTAAGTCTGTATCGCGAAAATGAAGGCCGTCAGTAAAAAAAGATAACCTTAGCTTTTAAATTTTCGTAATCGTTAATGTGGTTCGAAATACTGAACATACACACTTGCAAGCTCAATGAATTGCCTTGTCCGCTTCGGATATTCATAAACGCGTCGCTGCGCGTCGTATCGTCGCCGAATTCAAAGAAACTCTTTCTACATCACAAAATACACAAACGGTGTCCGCGTTTGATGCATAAAAAAAGTGACCGACAGTTTTATGCATTTTCAATGTGGGTAAACCAACTCAGCGAGCTTTGAAATGCGCAAAATCTGGCGCTCGATATTTCAAACCCCTATACCAATTAAAAAAAAAGTTAGAAACTGGTCTCACCTTTTACGATGACGGCCTTTAATTTGGCAACATAATATTGCCCCTTAGAATCAAAATGAAAGGTTCATTAGTTAATGTTAGTTAATTAATCGTCTATTAAATCAGGTTTATCGCTTACATAATGTTAACCATCCTGTATAACCCCCCACACAGCCCCAACGTATCTCTCAAAGTTTTAAAATAAAAATCTGCGTCAAAAATTTAAGCTGTATTACATATATGAAGTAGTAGCGGTAAGGACGTACTGCACAGTCGCTTACGTCTGCATGTGGCGATAACGGCATATGTATGACAGCATTCTGCAATGGTTGTAGCTAATTTCATTACATATTTTGTTTGGCCGCCCTCCATCACTGTTTGGAGACGCCACGCCCCAGGCTCACTCTTTATTGGCTAATGTGATAGAAGGCCGCGTCGCTGTTGCAGGCAGTCACTGAGAGCGAGCAGTACAGAACTCGAATGAGAAAAGTTTTACTGGCTGTGATGCTGGTGTTGTTCTAAAGTAGCAGCCTGAAACATTGGAAAAGGCCGGAGCCTAGGTGCTTGCAGAGATTGCAGATGAAGCGCGCCGCAAATCGTTGGATTTCTTCAATTTGTTTTTTGTACCGTCTCCTTCGGTATAGATCTCGCCGTATGAGGGCACATATACATAGGCTGCCATTTATTATATATTTCCATATGAAAGCTTATAAGGTTTTAATAAGGGAGTAATCACTCGTTTTCATTCCGCCAAGCAGTCACATGGCTACAAAGGGACCCGACACAGCTTCCACAGAAACTTTTGCTCTTTCGTAAAAAGATTCGTCCTGGTCTGGGGACATGGTGTATGACTGTGCTTGGATGGATGCGAATAAGTAATTAATAACTTAATGGAAGTCTGCTCTGCCTTAGGGGAAATTTCCCTTCAACATTTAACCAAAAGTATATAAGGTTATGTGCAGATCTGTCAGTATATGTTCGTATATAGAACCAGCTCCATATATAAGCTCCAACCAAATATGGACATATACAGATTTATCTATACTTGGCCATATATGGCCCATATAAGTATATTCATCCATATATGACTGTTCGCAGATATGGCTATATACGGATTTGGCCGTATCTGGGTATATAAAGACCATATATAGAAATCCCATATATGGGCTCCATCAGATATGGTCATATAAGGATAGGACATATCTGGCTATATAAGGACCATATATACATATATTTCCATATATAAGTTCAATCCATATATGAATATATAGGGAATTGGGCATATCAGGCCATATATGCCAGATATATCCATATATGAGTTCAATCATGATATGGATATATAGGGAATTGGGCATATCAGGCCATATATGCAAGATATATCCTTATATGAGTTCAATCATGATATGAATATATAGGGAATTGGGCATATCAGGCCATATATGCCAGATATATTCATATATTGTCATATATGAGTTCAGTCATGATATGGATATATAGGGAATTGGGCATATCAGGACATATACGACCATATATACATATATTTCCTTATATGAGTTCCATTCAGATAATGGTATATAGGGAATTGGGCATATCAGGCTATATATGCCCGTATATTCATATAAGACCTTATATGCCCAATTCCCTATTTGTACATATCTGGATTTTTTCATATCAAACCAGATATGACATTTCCGTACGGGGAGCAGCGCCGCTGGCGTGAGTCGGCCAGCGTGAGACCGGATGGCGAATTGCATGCAGCGCCTGGCTCGGTTTTCTACCCGGACGGTCGGCGGCGAACGTGCGCGCAAGACCCACAAAGGACAGCTTCTGGTGACAGACCGGATGGCAGAAACCGATCTCTTCCAGACAGCGATGCACACGTGTACTTACCGCGACTGCCACTGCGCAGCACGCTGTCGCCCTGTCTGGGAGAACGGCCTAGGGGATTTTCCACATTTCAGAGCGGTTCGTGACAGCACAGATGGCGCTGTCGTATCGTGAAGGCGATTTCTTGATTAATTAATCACATGCTTGTTGGCTGCCCGGCGCTCCAGATGCACCACGCTGTGCATCAGGCGGCAGGGATAAAAAAAATTATTTCCTTTGTCTTCGTACTTCGGTCACCTGACAACTCATGGGAGTAAAGCTCAGCTTAATGATAATTAATGGAGTTTGATACCGCAAATCGACACTTGGGCTAATTATCCATGTTCTTTAGGGTTCCGTATTATATTTGTCCACCTGATGTTCCTTAAGGGCGCAGGTTGAGCCTATACTTCATAGTTATAGGACCTGTTTTCTCAGCAACATAGGTCATCCCGGAGTAGGCTTATTTTAGTCCTCACTTTGGCTTATTTTTACTCCACTACAAGCATACTTGGTAGCAAATATTTAGTTTTCCCCGTTTTTTCCCAGACCATAATTTTTTTTGCTCTTTCACCGAATAAAATTCATCAGCAAAAAGAAAACCCACTCCGTAGACATGTACTGCTCTATAGCTCAATAGCCTTGCACATTTCTGTAGGAAAAGCTGGAGGAAAAAATCTGTCTTTTGTTTGTTTTTCTAATAACTGGTCAAATGTAACAAAATAAAGGCATTTTCAGGTATTTGAGATCGAAGACTGAACCCACATTTACTTCTTTTTTTTCCCCATCATACACTGAAACAACGTTTAGCAGCCACTATCCATGTAGGGAGTACAAGTTTCATTTTTGTGCTATTCGGCTTCTGAGTTTCCTCCTTTTTGATCATGTCTGCATCTGACCCCACTAAAGCACTTCCAACGACTCTGCCCCTTAAGCAACCAGACCGCGATGTAACGACCCGGTGATAGCCCAGTTGCCTACGGGGTCTCACAGGCGTCAAGTCACGCTATGTTGCAATCACTGTACCCGAGTTCTCCGTCCAATTCGGTAATATGGAGACGCGCAAACTAACAAAGGCATTCTCTAGGGCGTTCTTTAAGACGTGGTTAAATTAATTGTCTGCATTTCGTGTTCGCCCGTGGTGACACTCCGTGAGAAAGTCTAGATGTGTACTTGCAGACCTTGCCTTACTATCGCGTAGTGAAATTCTCAGGGCCGTGTTCTGTAATGATCCGCTTCATTTGGCCGTGACGTAAATGCGATGGAAGCAACAGCAGATGAGAAACCAAACGGCCAATCACAGACACTGCCTACCTGGTCGTGGTGCCGCCGCTAGCCAGCCTCCTGCCGCCGCATCCAGTTCGGCCGAGTCTCAGGGGCTACGCTGAGCCAGTTCGTTGCGCAAACGACGCCCTGTTTTTTTGTTGTTTTTTTGCCGAATGAGGATTAGGGGCGATATTGCTCGTCAGGCGGGTCGAACATGTCGGCAGCCGTCTGCACACAGCTGGAAACTGACACTGCGCGCCGTGCCCTTCCGCCCCCCTCCCTCCCCCCTTCGTAGTACCACAAACCGTTATCCAGGAAACTAGCTTATTGAAATTATTATAAGCCAAGGAGGTGATATATTATTAAAGTGATATGGAGGATAAATTAGAAATTAGAACGGAAAATTGTTTCCCACGACGAACGAGTAGAACGCAGCACTCGCATGTGCCTTCTCCTACTGGTCGCGTTAGTTGGCCGTCGAATATGTTTTTTAGCGAATTTATGAAGGTATTGTTGCACCCTGTAATAGGGGAAGGTCCAGCTATTTTTGGGCGCCATGGATGCCCATGAAGAAGGCGTCTTGGTGACAACGTGCACAACTCTACCGGAGCCGTCGGACCGCCCCCGCTTTCCTGACGGGAACGCGCCTGCCGCCGCGATCGGCGCGCACGTTGGGCCGGAGTTAGATGCCAAGGGTTTTCACTAAACCCTTAAGACGGTCGGGATGGCGAGGTCTATGTGTGCGTGTGTGTGTGTGCGTGTATGAACAAGTGCAGACCAGCAGCAAGCAACCAATGAATACAAAAAAAAATTGAGAGGGAGTTCGCAGACACCCCTGATGGGCTGAGCGGCGAGTGATCGTCAACGTCCGGCTGGCGTGCAGAACAAGTGAGCTCCGGATGCTTAGCAGTCTTCAATCACCAGCGCTTCAATCACCACCATCCCCGAGAGCTGAAAGTTAGCTACGCCATGAGGCTGGGCTCCGGGCGGCCGTGTCGGCAATGTGACAGGAGACGCAGCGCGGACCCTCCTATAGGATGGAGAGCGGTTAAAAAAGGATGCCGCTGGACCTTCCCGCGCCCTTGTTATCCTTGGCGAGTAAAACGTGCTGTATTGAGATTCCGGTTGGAGATGCTGCCGCGCTCGGACGCATTTGCGTGAACTCCCTTTTTTGTAGACTGAACTATGTATTCCATCAGTGTAAATAACTGTAATTAAGCCATATCCTCTCTGCCCTCAGCCGCTTTTATCCTTTCCCGCGCCTCAGCGGAGAAATCCCGAAGAATACTTCAAAACCCCCAAGTAGTGTCGAATGCATGTTCAAGCTTGCCATGAATGAGTACCTGCCATGGTACGCGAGAAGCATATATAACGTACAAAAATACAAAAAGTGTAAAGAAAGGTGGGTGGTAACAAAGAATAAGTGGGGAAAAACACAGATCTTGCGTCTTACGACGTCCTCCACCTTGTTTCCAGAACATCAGCTTCGTAATGCTTCAAAATATGTGCGTGTGTGTGTGCGTGCGTGCGTGCAGCGCACGCTGCGCAGGCAACACCCGCCAGATGGAGCACGCACGCACGCACGCACGGTTAGGAAACGCGTACCCAGGTGTGAAAATGTCACTCAACTTTCTCAAGCGCTTGAACTCCGTCATGCGTTTAATCACATGCTTCATCTCGCGTGTGTTGCCTCCGAAGCGTGCTCCCACATCTCAGGGTGTGCAGTGCCTTCTGGGTCTCATACGAGCACCCTCTGCGGTCAGCCCATACTGCTTGCAGTGTCTAATACCAAGCACAAAAAGCCGACCGCCGACGACTAGTAACTGACTTTTCAAGAACAGCCTGATGCAACTCAAGAATCAAGCGGGAAAATGCCCGCCTGTGCAGACCATTCAACCATTCAAGACTGAAAAAGAAATAGGTGCCGTAATGAAGAAAATGAAAATTGTATTTGAGGAAAGGAAATGCTGTCTCACATATCTCGCAGGGCACCCGTCATCCGTTTGAGTGACAGCTTGCGCCGGACGGACGGGAGATTGAGCAATTAAAGGCTTTCGGCTTAATATGGCGACGCCCAGGGACAGCTTGCTGCAAAGATGCGCAACCATCTAGTCAGGAGAGAGTCACCGCGACGAGGTTTATGCTTATATTTAGTTCGAGGGCTCAGGATATTCACCTCTGTAACTAATAGACACGTGGGTATGGCGGTCGTAACGGGTTTATAGTTGGCTTGCTTTGCGACGCACCTACCTCTTGCTTCGCGGTTCTAGAAAAGAGTAAACTGCAAAGCAACGGCTTTAGTCAGGTAAGCTCGCATGGGGTAGGTACGGTCTGCCGAGTGACTCCCGAGTAGCCGACCACTCCCATGCCATCTCCGCGTATACACTCCCACCGTTGCCGCTCACCATCTTCACCTACCACGGATCGTTGCCCGGTACATCCAAACCGTTAGAACTTCCTCACTGACTTGTTAGCGGAAGAATATGTCCACTCCTGGCAACCTTGCCCCATCTATTTGTAAACATCTACTTGCGCATCTGTAGTAACTGCCCACATGTAATCACTTTCGTTTTGAATCACTACATTTTGCAGCTTAGTAGTCGTTTCCTGTACTGCATTGCTCATATCACGGGCCCCTGTTTTGTTCCTTAGTTAGCCTGTGTCGCGACCATATTTGTGCTAGTCTTTAGTGTTGTCATTGTAATTTTCGGGTAGCTCTTATAAGTAACTCGGTGTTTTGGTGTAAAAGAGCCTTCCGTCAACTTCTTCAACCTCTCATCGTCAAGCGTGCGTTAGGAGGATTTCACAATTCACAACTCGCGTTATAGGAGCGCCGTGTAACATCGCACCCCTCTACCCACTGGTTTATTATTTTTCAATCCTTTTGGTAGACCAGCTTACTCAGTGTAAATGCAGAAGTTTGAGACACTTTCGGTGTTTTTTTTTGTAGCGATAGCTTCACTCTGCTAGGTAAAGTCGGGTGACTGGCAGCATGACTGCATGACTGGCAGGTGGCGCCAAGAGGGCAACCTAGGCGACAGGTTGGCCACCTAGGTCACGTGACCGTGCAGCGCCATCGGATAGTGAGCAAACTGCCCAGAGTGGTAGTTGACCATTAAATCAATCATTGGTCGCTCGGGAAGAGCAACATGGGCCACACAAAGCACACCGCTATAAGCGCCTGCCACCCCAGAGCAGTGGCGCATCGCTTAACCCCTGCACCACTGCGCTAGGAAGAGCATGAGGACTCCCAGGAATCTATGAATGTATAAAATATGGAATGACCTTCTGCATATATGGGAATTACCATAACAGATCATCGAGACATGCTCTTAAGGCGGAGCTTAAGTGTCCCCTCTTTTCTACTAATGTGTACGCTGTCTCCAAGTGCACCGTCTAACCGAGCTTTGAAGAGCCTAAAGTCATATGAAACCAAGATGCAGCATTTACACCATTGATTTCGGCGCAGAAGTTAAACTTGAGTACGACTCAAGAAGTTCCCGGTGATGTGCACCTGTTGCGTGCACCTGTTGCGATCGTTGTGGCAACCTGGTCTGCAGGTCTCACGCTTTACTGTAGGCCGTCGGTATTAACAAAAGACAACGAGCAATAAGAAGACAGCTTTTCTGAGTTTGGCGTATTACAAGGCAGAGCGCAACTACTTAGGATATTTTCGTATGGATCGCTCTAAACTAAAGCGACTTAGGGAAGCGAAACTTCCAAATATACTTTCGAATGCCTCAGAGTTCGCGATTCCGTCCCTCGGACTCGCCACTTTGCCGCTAGTACTGAAGCCCGCTGATTATGTAGATCCCTCAATGGGTAGGGTTTTCTGAAATCTAAGGCTTGCCTACAGAAAGCGAAGTGCGAAAGACGGAAAGAAGAAGGAACGAAAGACGAGAGAAAGGAAGAAAGAAGGAGAAAGAAAGAAAGAAGGAAGGAAAGAGAGAAAGGAAGAAGGAAAGAAGGAAAGGAAGAAAGAAAGGAAGAGAAAGGAAAGAAGGAAAGAAAGAAAGAAGGAAAGAAAGGAAGAAAGAAAGAAAGGAAGAAAGAAAGAGAGAAAGAAAGAGAGAAAGGAAGAAAGAAAGAAAGGAAGGAAGTAAGCAGGAAAGAAAGAAGGAAAGAAAGAGAGAAAGAAAGAAAGAAAGAAAGAAAGGGAGAAAGAAAGAAAAGAAGAAAGAAAGAAAGAAAGAAAGGAAGGAAGAAAGAAAGAAAGAAAGAAAGAAAGAAAGAAAGAAAGAAAGAAAGAAAGAAAGAAAGAAAGAAAGAAAGAAGGAAAGAAAGAAAGAAAGAAAGAAAGAAAGGTAGGTAAGTAGGTTTGGTTTGGTTTATGGGGTTTAACGTCCCAAAGCGCCTCAGGCTAAGAAAGAAAGAATTACAGGAGGCCAAGTTATTTCAGTGGTTTCAGTTGACACCACAACACACCGTTTCTGCAAGCGCACCTAAAACGAAACCAGAAAGGCTAATTTTTTTTGGAGGATATAGCATTCTAGTATGCGCACTTCGATCGACATCACTGCTTCCATATTCTCGCAGAGCTCGAGCAGCTCGAGCTACTGAGGAATTGGGGTTCACAAAGAAGTCGCTCCAACGGAGGCATGACTCGCGGAACGACCGGTAAAACGGATTTTGAAGTGAAATGCTTCACTAGGCTAGTCAACACCGCGCTTCGCGTGAGCCGGAGGCTAGATTTGCCACTTCTGTGCATGCGCGAAACCGAGCGACGTCACGCACGGCGCAGGTGGCCGCCGTCGCAGCTGCCGCCGCTGACTCTGTCGCCTGACCTTTCGCCGCCGCCGCCGCCGCGCGCTACTGAGCATGTGCGCCGCCGCTTCTCCTCCTCGCCACCGTTTGACCTTTCGTCGCAGCAGTGCGCAGTGCGCATTTGAAAGAAGGGGTATATAAGGCGCGCTTGCCCATAGAACAGGCGCACACACTCGCCATGGAAGGGGAAGAAGGAACAGTCGGACGGCGCAGAAACACCAATCCAGTAGTGGCAGCTTGGGAGTTGGCTGAAAAGCAGCGAGAGCTTTTCGCTTCGAGATATCCAGGCTTAACCTTAGCTAAGCCACAGCCAATTTTTTTTCCTACTTACATTTATTTTTTTAGATTTTTAGTTTAAACCCCGAAATTTTCGAGAGTGATACCAAATGACCATCTGAAAGAGCAAACACGACATATTTATTAATTGTTTGTAGGTCGTTCGCTAGGCCACATCTCAGACATGTGCATTTTTGAGACCGTGAGGGCTGAGCGGTTTCTGGCGAAGGCCAGTGAGTGACTCTCGGAGTTCTTCATTGGCTTAATTTCGCGCTTGTTTTTTGCAGGCCCGCAAGTCTATATTACTCTTGCCGTCTACGTCAAACCCGGCGTCTCGAAGAAAGTAATGCTCAACTGTTAGAAGAACTGCAAACTGGAAATTTGTCCAATGCTGAAAGCGAGGAGACAGACGACAGTACAGACGATGTTGACGGCCCACAGATGGTGGAACCATTGAGTGACACGTCAAGGTCTGATGATGAATGTGTGCCTGCAACGGCCCGTGGTTTGAAAAGGCTCATCCCAACAAACACAGCGTTCTGAGGCGATGACTGGGAAGGTTTACAGCTCTAAGAGGGCAGGCCACAACCTTGTGAATATTTCGTACGGTGTGTTCCAAAAAATTTCTTCTTTCTCCCTGCTTCGAGAACAAAGAATATCCTTCGCTACAAGAAGGCAACTTGGTTAAAAGAAGAAAGAAATGGATCAAGCGGCATGTTCCAATGCACTTGATACGGCCGTTGTCCGGTACACAAAACGGCGGCTGTATCGGGAAACACATAACAGCTTCAGCACCTCATAGCTCGAACAGGATTTTGTCACAACCACTCGGAAAATTTGTCGGATAATTCACATTGTTAACCTTAACAGCCCAGGCCTAAATAACCTGCTTTGTAAAGTTAGGCCGCTGCATCACCAATCTGCAGTGAGGTGTCACAAGCTACATAAAGAAAATTGCAAGTGCATCGATGAGCGAACTTCGCCATTCAAGGGCCACCTCGATGTCAAACAATATATGAAAGGAAAGCCTCATTCTCGAGATGCAAGAAAAAACTATAGGGACACTTAATTACATTATTTGTGCGGAATGCGATAGTATTACATTCAGCGGCTTTCATGACAAACCACAGCTCCAGGTAGGGGCTGTGGGGAGGTGGCTCATCAAGTGACCTGATTACGCCGTAAATGTCTTGACCAATCAGCAAATTTTATGACAGACCAAAACGCCAGCTCGTCCAATCCGCAAATTTTATGATGGACTATTGCACCGGGCCTTTTCCCTGCTAAGGCTTCTGCTTGCGGCGATGCAAGTGGAGGGGGGCGGCGGGAGAGGTGGCACATCCAGTGACCTGATGACGTCATATCTGTCTCGAACAGCCAGCGAATTTTGTACAGATCACAACGAGGGATCGACCTATTATCACATGGATCATACATGAAAAAATTACTTATAAAACGTACTTCATGTAGTCAATGATTCTACGAAAATTCTTTTGGCCGGGGACTTAAGAGAAAAAAAGGTTTGAAGACACTTACCAAGTCAAAAAATGATGAAATACCTTTCAAAACCAGTACAGTTCATTATCCCCAACTGTAAGCCTTTTTTCAAAGTAAATAATTGTATTAATTACTTTTCCGAATATCGCGAAATATAAATAAATTACACATCACCAATTACTTCCCGCAAAATGTAATGACAATAATTTACAAATAATTTCGAAAAATAATAGCATTACTTATCAACAACTCTCTGCTTTCCACGCATACAAAGAAGTACAGGTCCCTCCGATATGAAAGGAAACAAAGTTTGAGGGCTATTGTTTACCCCATAATTATGTGCGTATAGCACTCTTTTTCCTGTTATCTAACCAGTTTTCCTATCAGCGTATAATGTCCAAAAATCATTTTTAACTTCAGAGAAGAAATAACGAAATAATTTGTGTTTTGTTTTTTCGAAAACGGTTGCTCTCAATAATATTGGAGAGACCTACACAGTGGTCACAGGTCTTACAAGCATTTCATTTTTTTAATTTATTGCGCCGCAGGAGCCAGTGAGCTTCATATTTGGCGTCGAAGATTTCCCCGCTTGAAGAAAGTGTTCTTTGCCGTGCTAAGTAGCCGCTCGGCACATAAGGGAAACCCAGTCATGGATAAATGTTTGCGGAATGTGGATCCCCGATTGAAAAAAAATTATTTCTGGTTGGTTGGTTTATGGGGTTTAACGTCCCAAAGCGACTAAGGCTATGAGAGACGCCGTAGTGGAGGGCTCCGGAAATTTCGACCACCTGGGGTTCTTTAACGTGCACTGACATCGCACAGTACACGGGCCTCTAGAATTTCTCCTCCAAAGAAATTCTAGCCGCCGCGGCCGGGATCAAACCCGCGTCTTTCGGGTCAGCAGCCGAGCACCGTAACCGCTGAGCCACCGCGGCGGGGAAAAATTGTTTCTCCCCCAGCCTTGCGTCAAAAACCCTACAACTACTACTTTGCTTTTGGCGCGACTGGATGACGCATCGAGCGACAAATTTCACGCGAGATACTATGTCTTTGAAGGGTTCGTCGTTCGTGCCACTTGGGGGGATGCAGCGATTTCTTGCTCACAGTGGCGCCTCTACATACAGAGTCAGTCTCACTCGTTACGGCGGCCTGGCGCGCAGTTACAGTCAACCTATAGCAAAATGCAAAAAGAATTGGGCCGCTGGTTTATACTCTCCCAAAGAAAATGTAGCAAAAGAAACTTCCAATACTCTCTCGTAACATGAGGCGCACAGTCTGGTTATCCCGGCGTACGACGTTCCACTATCCACCTCCCACCCCTTTCTTAGCTCAACTGGATTCTGACATCTCAACCACGTCGTGACGGACGGAAGGAAAGTGAAAGAGGAGAGAGAGAAAGAGGTGCTCTAGTGGAGGACTGTGGAGAATAATTACGACCAACTTCAAATATTTAATGTGCGCTGACATCGCACAGCAGACGGGCGGCTTTTGCGTTTCGCTTCTCTCGAAACGCGGTCGCCGCGACCAAGTTCCAACCCAAGTGGCCATCATAAACATGAGACAATGTAAACATTAGACAAACTAATAAAACATAAGCACAGCCCAAGTGTCGTCGCTTATACTGTGCTCAAGACAGAAAAAAACTACTACTGAATCCGATGCCATGCTACCCGGAGCTGTCTGCACCTCTTGAAGCCTATAAAGCGCGTTCGTTATTGTCTTGGCTGTACAGGAAATCGATACCGGCAGATTGCACTCCCCTGCTGTAATGCTGTCCATGTAATGTGTGTAAATGCAGGAAAACCACAACACCAGGGACATCTATCCGCGTGTAATGTTGGGTGAATGCGCTGTATGAGGCTGAGATCGGGGAAAGTGAGTGTTTGGATGCGTCTTAGGTGGTAGGAGTCCACCGGGGAAAGCTTTTATGTGGCGGGGGATAGAGGTGCCTATTTATGCGCACGGCTTCTATTGATAAATGGGTTGAGGGTGGGCATTAGGACAAGATCAGTATGCCCCGCTCGGTTGCTATAATGTAGAGCTAGGGCATCTCCCGTAATATTGTCATCGAGACCTGCATGCCCATTCAGCTCATTCCAACAGTTCATTCACGCTGAGGAGTCGCTGCATTCCGAGCAGCTAACGCTTGCTTGGTATGGGGTCCGAAAAGGTCGAGTGGCAACCATTGAGCTTAAACCGATTGCGAGACGAGACACGTGGTACGTTATGACACAGCACGGACCTGTGAGTAACTCGTCGCAACAGGCGATTGACACGAGGAGCATCGGTTCGAAACACGATGCCAGCTAGGAGTATTAAGGCAATGGAGGCTACCATCTACCGTATCAACCAATTTCACAATGGAAGTCGCATGACCTCAAAGGACAGATTGTCAAGGACAGATTATCTGTGACTGCAGATAGAGGTTCTTAGCTCAATACCCAATGTTATCTTTGGCAGAGAGGATAATTGAGTCGGAGGGTACTTGGGTATCTTATTCAACAATGCACCTACAATGAGTGGACGCAGTATGGGGTGAATGTTAGTGAAGTAGGTCGCTTTGGCTTTTTGGTCGCCCGGTTGCACAAATTCCTACGAAGGGATTTCTAGCTGAAGTATTCACAGTAGGCGCGTGTGACGGAGCATAGCCCACGAGCACACGCGTCGAACTAGAAAGCTTGCCTTCAGTCTGCGATCTTCACAATGCTGGTGTACTGATTCGTCCAACGCAGTCAGCAGTGGGTTCCCTAGGAGAGACACTATAATGATAATCCTTGGAAGCCCAGCGACCACTCTCATAATTTCTCGATTGACGGCCTCCAGACAATGTCCCGGTAAGGCGCTGAAAATGGGCTTGATTTAGGAGGCGTAAAACACCAGTCACCAAGCGCAACGCGATGTAGGAGAGGGCTCCGCCAGCATTCAGCGTGTTATTGGCCTGTTTTTAGCCTGGGGAGCGAAGTATAGCCGTGGTCATCTGTAGCGGATCGTCGACAGCAGAACATTAACCGCCGGGCTTTCTTTGAATCAGCCAGAAGCAGCCAGTTTGCGGAGTTCCCAGCTGTAGCGCCCGAAGGTGGACGTTTTAACGCGAAATCCCTATATGGCCATTTAGAAACTAAACCCGGAGTCTTTGTCGGCGTCTCGAAAAATTGGTCCAGAAAACCTCCATTGACGTCATCAGCAAAAAAATTGTTCCGAACATGCCGGGAAATGAATTGAGGGCCTTCAAATTGCGAGGGGAGCACGTAACCCATAGGCCACAAATCGCCGTTGATTTGTGGCGAATGGAGGCGAACCTAGTGTATGCGTTTCCTTAAGACTGCGTACTAACGAGTAACTGTGTCATTGTGTCATTCGAAAGGAAGAAAAAAATGTCAATTAAAAAATTAGTGATCTTGCCTTCAAAGCACGTAAGTAGTCGTAAGTTCCCTGCGTAGTTTTTTCTACTCCCCGATAGCTGGAGGCCGATTGATGAAGCTGAAATCGCAGTATAAACAGCTGACGAAAGTGCAGCCGCTTGATTAACGACAGGTTGCGTAGAGTGCTCCGCATGGCATTAGCGTACACCAAAAACTTTTAGACTACCGTATGTCCCAAACGTAGGCAAGGGAGTTCCCTTTAAGCCTTTAGTGAGGCCGAGCCCTTCTAGCACACGATATAAAAATAGCGCAAAAGGAACACTACGGACGGAAAGGGAACGACTCAGACAAGCGCTAACTCTCAACTGATATTTAGTGCTGAAACAGGCAATTTATACAAGACACTTTGTGGGAATCCTGGCTTTCCGCCGTCGCCTTTGCGCGGCGGTGCCGGCCTCCCGCGTTGTTTCTCCTCTCTCCCTTGCTCCCGCCTCAGGAGGTGGAGAGGCGGCTGGGTGACTAATCACTGTCATTTAGCCACAGCTCCGCCCCGGCTCCCCAAGGGCCTTTGCCATTGGCGCCTTTTGGCGGGAATTTGGGACCCGCTTTGGGCGGCCGCGCACCCCGCGACCGTCCGAGCGGGGCCCAGAGAGAGAGATCCCTCCGAGACAGCGTAAGGTGCGTACGTTACTGTTTGTCCGTGCCGGCCTTTGCCGTTCGGACCAGTGCTTACTCGAGCTCGCCCGCACGTGTCGTCTGACCTGCAGCGGCTCGAGCCTGTCCAGCGGGGTCCAGCGACCTCCGACAGGCGTACCTTGCGTTGATTGCCCACTCTCTCTCGCAACCGGCCCAACGGTCGACACGAGAGAGAGATCACAGCACTGCCGCGGGGACATTCTCCTGCAGCGGCGTGCTAGCGGCGCACATTGCTCGAGTCGCTTCGTGCGCGCAGCGGAGCCTTGCTCCTCGCGCGCCCTCGGGACGGGGTGACGATTGAGTGTGTGTGTACTGCTGAAGGACGACGTGAATAAACGTCTCCTTGGTGAACTTGGAGGCCTATTTCATTGCGGCGAATCGCTCTCCTCCCAGCGGAGGTTGAGTGCGCCGCATCGGTGTCCCAGTGTGTGTGTGGTGACGGCTGATCGGGGCCCTTGGCTCGCACGAAGCTCGAACCCGCGGTGGGTGGTGGCCTGTGTCCACGTACAAACCCACAACTGGCGCCCAACGTGCTAAGTCATTGGCGCTTACGCCTTTGATGACACATTAGCCGAGCAGGTCGCCTTGCCGATCACGCTTGCGCACCATGTCTACCCCCAGCGGGGCACTCGGCAGCTACATGTCGGCTCCCTACGGAGTTGTAGCGTCGTTTGATCCGCTGGCTGCTGTTCCTTCGAATAGCCAGACACCGTGGTTGGCCGCGGCCCCCATTGGGGTTTACGGCGCCACAACCCAAAATGTCGACCACGCGGCTCCCATTGGAGCTGTATCGGAAGCACCCTGCGGTGCATCCGCTGGTCACATGCCTCAGCTGCGCACGCTTTCCGCCCTGTGCGAAAGCAGTTCGTGTCACGCTGCCGCAACCGGCAGTTTCGAACAGCAGCAGCCGGGCCCCGCGAGCAGTCAATTCTGCTCTGGGAACGGCGAGGCGCTGGCCCGGTTCCCTGTGGAAACCGCGCCGCTCATCGAACTAGGAGGCTTGCCTCCCTCGTTCGTGCAGCCCGCCCAAACCTCCACTGAGACCGGGGCGCAGGCGCTGCTAGCCAGTGCTGCCCAGATGATCCAGTCGCTGTCAGGGGCTGTTGGGACACTTTTGGCCACGCCGAAGTTGTCTCACCCCGCGGTCAAGTTGCCCATGCCAACATACCGCGGGTATGATGACCTACTCAGTGCCCGGGATTTCCTTGAGTCCCTCGCCCATTATCAGAGAACTATGGGTCTCACTGAGCAGGTGGTGCTTGCACACATCATCCCCGCAGCGCTGACTGACACGGCAGCTCGGTGGCATCGGCTTTCCGGCCACCGGGCAGCGACTCTCGAGGAGTTCCGTGCAGCATTCCTGCTCGAATTCCTGCCCGCTGACTACGAGCGTAGGATGCGGCGAGAGCTGGAGCTCCGTACTCAGGCTCCGGATGAGTCGCTGCAAGAGTATGTTCGTGCGATGGAAGACCTTTTCTCAATCGCGGAGCCCAGAGCCTCGAACGAGGAGCGTGTCGAAAGGACGATCAGGCAGGCACATCCGACCTTTTCGGCTTAGCTGCGCGGCGGCCGATTCCGAGATTTGGAGGAGCTGGCCGCAGAGGCAAATCGCATTCAAGGCGACATTTTCGCCGCGCGCGCCTATCGTCCGCCACCGCCGGCAAGCGAGGCCCTTGAGCCACGCTGTGCATGGAGAGGGGCCTTGCCCTTACCCAACCGGCGACCACCCGCACAACCGGCCTTTGCAGCTGTTAGCGGGCAAAACGATGCATGGGAGTTGAGCGACAGAGCTCTCGATCCCTAGACGTACGGGAGACGGGCAGCCTGCGCTGCACCGTTTTCTCAAGCGCGTGTTGAGGGGCGCCAAGCGCTCCAACGCACAGCGGAGGGGGAAACCCGACTCGGCCGACCCTTTGGTCGTGCAGCGGGCGGACCCAGGCAGGGAGAGGCGCCATTGTCCCGCGACCAAGCTCGCGGCGGTGTGCGCTGTTTCCGCTGCCAAGAGAGGGGCCACTTAGCAAGAGAATGCACCGTAGCCAGGCCTCCTGCGAGGCAGGGAAACGGCGGCGGGGGTCGGTCGTGAAAGGACCACCGGCCCAATCTCTGTTAATTCCCTCTGCGTACAGAGCAAGCTGCCTTGCTAATGCGCACGCGCCGTTTATTGCGGTCACCATTGCTGGCCGCGAATTTTCGGCGTTACTGGATACGGGAGCCAGCGCTTCCTTGTTCGGTGAAGAGGTGTTGTCCCACTTGCAAAAGCACTCTGTGCGCTTGCGGGACTGCCGTACGGCATTCAACCTTGCGAAAGGCGTAGCCCATTCGGCTGGCGCCGCGAGGCTGACTGTCAGGTGGGGAGAGCGGACGAGACGCACGCGTTTCATCCATCTCCCAGGGCTCAGTGTGCCCATGATTCTCGGACGGGACTTTCTCCTAAAAACCGGGATCGTGGTGGACATTGCGAATGGCGGCTATCGCGACGGACCATTTTCCCAGCTTAAGCCGTTCATCAGCCCACCGGCGTAAGTATGTGCCTGCGCAGTGAAGGCGTTCGGAGAGTGCCACGCTCAGCGGACAGGGCCACGCCCTTATGTCGAGCGTTCCGTCGTTCAGCCTCCCCTTTGGGACCGAGCGGCGCGGCACGACCAGGCACCACATCCGCTGGCCGCCTGTGCGGTAATATTGGACGACACACAGAAGGCTCGTTTGACAGCGCTATTGTGTCAGTACGATGAGCTCTTCACGGATCAACCTGGCTGTACCACTTTAGTGAGCCACAAGATCCACACTGGAGACGCGCTTCCTTTGAAGTGCAACCCTAGACCCGTCAGCCTTGCGAAAAGGCAGGTGATTGATGGGTTGCTGGATGAGATGCTGTCGGCGGACGTTATCCGCCGCTCGTCCAGCGCCTGGGCGTCTCCGGTGGTGTTGGTGCCTAAGAAAGATGGCAGCCACCGTTTGTGTGTGGATTATCGCCGTCTGAATGCGCTGACTCGCAAGGATGCCTATCCGCTCCCGACGATCAGCTCAATCGTAGGAAACCTGGGCAGCGCGCGGTACTTTTCCACGCTAGATGCCTCCAAAGGTTACCTACAGGTCCAGATGGCTGACACTGACCGGTCTAAGACCGCGTTCACGTGTCACAGAGGGCTGTTTGAGTTCACTCGTATGCCGTTTGGTCTCTGCAATGGCCCTGCGACTTTTCAGAGGCTCATGGACCGCGTCCTGGGGGAAGCGAAATGGTCCCACGCCATGTGCTACCTGGACGATATCGTGATTTATTCACGAACCTTCGATGAACACTTAGGCCACATTGCCGACGTCCTCGAGAGGGTACGGGCTGCTGGGATGACTTTGAATCCTGCGAAAGAGCGCGGACCCGGGTTCAGCTACTAGGGTTCACGCTGGGCGAGGGCTCCATTGAGCCTGATGCGGAGAAACTTCGAGCCATACTCGAATTTCCCGCGCCCAAGGACGTACGCGGCCTCCGCCGCTTTCTGGGAATGGCCAATTTTTATCGGTCGTTCATTCCGTCCTGTGCCCGCGTGCAGGCACCCTTGACCAAGCTCTTGGGAAAGACTGCCGCGTGGCGATGGGGGCCCGAGCAAGAGCGATCCTTTCGCCTCCTGTCTAGTGCCATTGCCGAGACAGCGCCGCTCAAGCTACCCGACCTGACCAGACAGTTCGTAGTCCAGACTGACGCGAGCGATCTGGGTTTAGGAGCAGTTCTCCTACAGGAATTCGATGGCGTGCTGCAACCGCTGGCCTTTGCCAGCCGCTCCTTGCTGCCCTCGGAGAGGAATTATTCCGTGACCGAGAAGGAGTGCCTCGCCATCGTGTTTGCACTGCGCAAATTTGACGTCTACCTTGATGGAGCGCAATTCGTGGTGCAGACAGACCACAGTGCGCTCAGCTGGCTGATGCGGCTCCGCGAGCCTGCGGGTCGGCTGGCGCGCTGGGCTCTCCTGATACAGCATTACGACTTTTCCGTGCAGTATCGAAAGGGGAGCACAAACGTGGTAGCTGACGCGCTATCCCGTGCCCCACTCGCCAGCGGCGCCTTGACGCCTGTAGGCGGAGGGGGCGAAACAGCGGACGAGCCGCCGGGCGGCAAGGAGGGGGAGCCCGCAAACGGGTTAACCCATTCCGCTAACCAGGAAAGCAGCGCTTCGCAAAGCGGACGAGAGGCAAAGCTCTTCGTGAGCGCCTCGGAGTTGCCGACGCGAACGGAAATTTTGGCTGCAAACCTGAGTGGGGACGAGACCAAGCTCCCCTCTGGGATGACTGGAATCGTTTTCAGCCGTAAAGAGCTACTGAAAGCCCAGCAAAATGACCCCTTTTGTCGCGAGGTGAGCGACGGTCTCAGGCAGACGGAGCGCCGTGACGCTACTTGTATTGTAGCGGGCGCAGGGGGGCAGAAGCCAGCGTGTGTCGCGGCGAACCCCGGGGATTCATATTTGCTGGACAATGACGGGCTCGTGCTGAAATACATAGCCCCCGATGACGAGTCCATCGACCCGTTCAAGGTGGTTATCCCCAAAAGTCTGAGGGGTGCACTGTTGAGATTCTCTCATGACGAACCACTGGCCGGTCATCTGAGTGGCTCCAAAGTTTTTGCAAAACTGAGTCAATCGGTGACGTGGCCCGGCATGAAGCGTGACATTTTCCGCTATTGCCGTTCCTGCCATGTCTGTCAAGCGGTGAAGTCAGGGGGCGGCAAGCCGCCTGGAATGATGCAACCGATTGACAGTGTGCGTCCGTGGCAGATGGCCACCTGTGATTTGATGGGGCCTTTCCCCAGGAGCAAGCAGGGGTTCATTTACCTGATGGTAGTCGCTGACCACTTTTCTAAATGGGTTGAGTTGTACCCCCTTCGAAAAGTGTCAGCACGAGCGGTGCTGGATAAACTCCAGGAAGTGTTCTGTCGGTTCGGCTTTCCGGAAAGACTGATCACGGACAATGCGTCCTATTTCACCGCTCGGGTGTTCGGTAACACGTGCCGTTCCCTCGGAATCGAGCACTACACCACTTCACCCTACCACCCCCAGTCCAATTTGACCGAGCGAATCAACCGAACGCTCAAGCCAATGCTTGCGGCCTTTGCCGAGTGTCAAAAGGACTGGGCAGACCATTTGAGTGAGTTCGCGTTCGCCATCCGAACAGCTGAGAATCACTCAACTGGTTTCTCTCCCGCCTTCCTCAATTTCGGGAGGGAGCTGGCGAATCCGATGTCAAACGTCGTGCAAAGCCAGCTCGGGGATGAGCAGACGCGGGCAGACTGCTCTGCTTATGCGTCGACGCTTCGGGACCGGCTTGGTCGGGCTCTCAACAGAGCAAGGCAGAGTTTGGCGGCAGCCAGAGCCCAACAGAAGGCTCAATATGACCGCAAGCACCGCCGCCTGACTTTTCAGGTGGGTGATCTTGTCCTGAAGCGCAACCATGTTCTTAGCGATGCGAGCAAGGGGTTCTCAGCCTCGCTCGCTCCTAAGTGGCTTGGTCCGTACCGAGTGGTCAGAGTCTGGTCGCCACTCGCGTACCTGCTGGAGGATCCCCTTACGGGGAAAACCAGCCGTGCCCACATCGCAGACCAGAAGGCCTACGCGTCACGGTCTGACGAGCTTGCGCCGGTACCCATTGGTATCAAAGGCAAGCGCAAAGGCACAACCGGTGCTGCGGAACGCAAGCGTACGGAGCACCGGTACAATCTGAGGCGACGGTCACCGGTGTGATTGATGCCGGACGGCGGACGTTTCCGCAACCGATGGCACGCAGCCTCAGCAAGCTGGCGAGGTTTCTCGTCAGGCCCTACCCAGGCGAAGCACGGTGTGTTTTTTGTTTTGTTTTTGCAGCATGCTCAGTTCCAGCCTTGTGTGTTTATCAGTTTATTTATTTGTTTTGTTTTAGTCAGTTTCTAGCCACTTTCGTTTCCTGCTTGTACGTCTGTTTTCGTTCTAACGTACCGAGATGTACAGAGGCAAACTTCAGCCCGCTCGTGCTTGCTCTTATCTTCTAGAAGGAATAGATTGGATTAGGTGTCGTTTGTACAGCGCGCCTTTTTTTTCATTTCCGGCCCGACTGTGGGTGGTTGGCTCGTTAAGGAGCCGTGTGTCGCGGCGCGAGTTTTGTGCGGCCCGTATGGAGGGGAAGTTGGCGGGGCGTTTGGGGCGATGGGGGCGGAAAGTGCACCCTTTGACCCTCGCCGCGGCGCCTCTGGATGCTTCTGATGGGGGGGTCGTTGTCGCCGACCAGCGTCCGCGCACGTGCCGGTGTATGCGTGTTTGTGACTGTGGCTGTGTGCGCGCCTAACCATGAGCCAAGGCGACGCCTGTGAGTTGTGCCGTTGTGTGCTTTTGCGTGAGCGCGAGGATGAGAAGGACCCCTCGCTGTGGCCAAGGTTACACATCAGGACGCCGCCGAACGTCCTCGCCCGTTTCAGCCGGCGTGAAGGGGGGGCACTAACTGTCTTATGCCCGAACGTGATGTCGTGTCCAAGGGCGCGAGGTCAGTGCTCTGCCGCGGCCCCGTCGTCAT
The DNA here is from genome assembly GCF_055824585.1 of Amblyomma mixtum. Taxonomy (NCBI): domain Eukaryota; kingdom Metazoa; phylum Arthropoda; class Arachnida; order Ixodida; family Ixodidae; genus Amblyomma; species Amblyomma mixtum. Next base: position 248,118,110 of record NC_143014.1, read on the forward strand.
CAACGCACCCTACATCAACGGAAAGAAGACCGCCATCAGTCGTCGGCCCTCCCAACCCGTTCAACAACGATGTCTGCGAGCGGTGAGTCGCTGACAGGCCCACTGGGCCGCGCCACCGAACTTTGAGGCTGGCATCCACCTGTAACATAGCTGTACAGTTGTATTCACATCTTCTTGTGTACTGTGTATATAATCTGCAAGCTGTTTTGATTTACTGAAGCGTATGCAAGTGTTGTTTGCCTTGTTTTTCCTTTGTTTGTGTGTTTTTTTACGTTGTTCTGGCTGGAACTGAAGTGTAGCTAGTTTTTTTTTTGTGTGTATTCATTTCTTTATTTTGGAACTGAAGTGTAGCTTATTTTGTTTGTTTATTGATTTCTTTATTTTGGCCGCGTGCTTTGCCGATGGGTAGGAGCGCATTTAAGGAGAGGGGGATGTGGGAATCCTGGCTTTCCGCCGTCGCCTTTACGCGGCTCTGCCGGCCTCTTGCGTTGTTTCTCCTCTTTCCCTTGCTCCCGCCTCAGGCGGTGGAGAGGCGGCTGGGTGACTAATCACTGTCATTTAGCCACAGCTCCGCCCCGGCTCCCCAAGGGCCTTTGCCATTGGCGCCTTTTGGCGGGAATCCGGGACCCGTTTTGGCGGCCGCGCATCCCGCGACCGTCCGAGCGGGGCCCAGAGAGAGAGATCCCTCCGAGACAGCGTAAGGTGCGTACGCTACTGTTTGTCCGTGCCGGCTTTGCCGCTCGGACCAGTGCATATACTCGAGCTCGCCCGCACGTGTCCTCTGACCTGCAGCGGCTCGAGCCTGTCCAGCGGGGTCCAGCGACCTCCGACAGGCGTACCTTGCGTTTATTGCCCACTCTCTCTCGCAACCGGCCCAACGGTCGACACGAGAGAGAGATCACAGCACTGCCGCGGGGACATTCTCCTGCAGCGGTGTGCTAGCGGCGCACATTGCTCGAGTCGCTTCGTGCGCGCAGCGGAGCCTTGCTCCTCGCGCGCCCCCGGGACGGGGTGACTATTGAGTGCGTGTGTACCTGCTGAAGGACGACGTGAATAAACGTCTCCTTTGTGAACTTGGAGGCTTATTTCGTTGCGGCGAATTGCTCTCCTCCCAGCGGAGGTTGAGTGCGCTGCAGCGGTGTCCCAGTGTGTGTGTGGTGACGGCTGATCGGGGCCCTTGGCTCGCGCGAAGCTCGAACCCGCGGTGGGTGGTGGCCTGTGTCCACTTAGAAACCCACAACTTAAAAAAACATAAAACAAGCAGCTCTCTCCTTTTTTTCTCTCTCCTCTTACTTGGTCTTCCTAGGAAAGAGCTGCTTGCTTTATGTTTTTTGTAAGTGACTTGTATAAATTGCGTGTCTCAGTAATAAACCCCAGTTGTGAGGTAGCGCTTGTCTGCGTCGTTCCCTTTCCGTCCCTCGTGTTCGTTTTGCGCTATTTTTACATCATGAACGTTGCCCAACTTTCGGCTTTGCCCTTGTAGCACCCCTAAAGCCCCAGAGCTCTCGAAAGGTGAGGATAGCAGGCATGCTTATCTTAAGCAGATTTAGAGCTTAACGGGTGCCATAAGTGTTTAGCTACAAATGCCAAAAGCAAACCCTACTAGCTGGTTACTTTTGGCAAAGAGGGTATATATCTTGCGGCCACCCAGCACGAAGGATAAAAAGCATGTTCACTAACATCGATGCCGATACCGGTCCGTGAGGCACAAGGCAAAAGGAACAAATTGCCCCAAGAAGTCTCTTTTGAAGCGTGTGGTAATACTTCTAACTTCAAGGAAGGATTTTACAAAACTGTGAGCCCGCGGAAGCAAATGGAGCTTTATGTCAGTAGAGTAAAAGATGTCTGTATGGCTCATACCGTCGTATGCTTTTTCGACGTCAGTGAAAAAAAAATTGTCTGAACATTGCCGATGCAACTTGAAGACAAGGTTGATGACACCAAATTGGCCAGCCCGCCTTCAGTGCCCAGAGATGCATAGAAGCCAGCTTGGGCAGTGTGGTAAAAACCCTGCTGTGCAAGCAACCATGACCATGCTGTGCAAAGCAACCATTCAGCCCGGGCACGGACTTCCTTTTGCCTTCGCCTCTTGCCGCAAGTAACTCCGGCATATAATCATGTGGTGAAAACGCACAGGCAACGAGGACAGAAAGTTCAGGATATAAATTCAGGTGGTCCTTTCAGCATCCGGAGTGAATGGAAGTTCATCGACTTGAGCGGGAAGAACTACCATGCGATGCGCGAACGTGTTGTATCTACGAATATACCATGCTGGACATGCTTCAGTCTTCACTTGGAGGATTGTGATGCAGCAGTTTATATCGGTCACATTCAAATGACTCCAATGAACGAAAGCACCGTTGTCTCCGTGCAGGCCACATGGCATGGGGAGATCACAGTTAGGGTCGAAACGATGAAGGGGCTTGTATTGCCGTCGCCATCGCAGCACACATTATGCTGTGAGAGCTAGGCAATCCCGGCGGCTTCAAGTTTTGCCAGTCTTTCTAGAAAGAAGAATGAGGACGAGCTCCGTTGAGCCACTGTGCACCGCTCTGACTGCGCCACAGCGAAGGCGTTGCCTGATAAGCATATTGCAGGACTTCCTGACTTGCGCTACTTACTTACATATTGCGATTAAATTACTAATGAAGTGGAGTCTTCGACCAAAACTGGTATGTTCGGGGTAAATCATAATAATGCCAAACAGTATACGCCTCCCAAACACAAAAAAAAACCTTTCGTAAGACGTTTCATAGGTTTGTGAACAAGGCTCCCGAAAAGGAGCTGAAACATCTGTTTTTTGTTTTTTTTTTGTCAGCGGCAACAAGTTTTCATTATTATGATTAAATTACAAAGCAGCAAATGGCGGCAAGTGCGCGCCTTCCGACTAGCTCGTGATGTAACCACGTGGACAACAGAAATATGCAAAGGCCTGATAGCATCACTCTCGGGCACTTATCACGACTTCAACCCTGCCCTAAGAGCGAAGATCTGCTCCTGCAGCCGACTGTCGTTGCGTAGCCGCTCTATAATGGGCACTTTTCCCTCGACTCTAATGAGGGATATGTTGCGTAAAGATATTTTTCGGGCTGCACCGAGCTGTACGCTCTGTGTGTCGTACGTGTGTCTTTTACCGTGTCTGTCTCCTTTTTTCGCGCTGCATCGCTTTTTAGAAAACAAAATTCATCAACAATCCGCATCAAGGTATTACATGTATCTGAGTAATCTGCCACCGAGTTAAGACAACACTTTACTATTTTGCACAACCTTCTTTCTTCAGTAGGAACGAAACCCTAAGAATTAAAGCGGGCAAAACCTTCACCGCAAAAATGTGGCAGTCTACATTTTTCGAGTGGGGTGAGAGGTTTCTATTCGTACATGCGTCCAGTGCAGAGTTGAACCTTGGCCTTCGAGTAAAACAGCAGGTGACCCCAACAAGGGTCGCTCATTGAAAATAGACCTCCCCCACAATGCTTACCTTTAGTCCACTGGATACGTAATGTCCGCGCCTTGTCAGCCGGTTTGTGCACTGATCGTAACTCTGGTTGTGATCGCCCTGGTGCGTCGGCATGCGCAGAGTGATGTTCACAGTTTCCTGGGAAAAAAAGACAGGCCGGGACGATGAGTCGCGCAACGTGGCCTGGTGGGAGAGAGGGCGCTGACGCGTCACCGCCGACTGGGATATCTCGCCAATGTAGGCGGCTCATGCGCACGAAGGACGACAGGGGGAGTGCGACGGTGAGCGTCTCGTGACACCGTTGCACGTGAAGGCGTCATCTGCCTCAACCAGAACAAAATCGCCCGCCAAAGGCACGGCATGTTCTTGCAGTAGCAAGGAGGCACTCCATTATAATTTATGCGAGCATATCGCAGCTCTCGTCGGTGTAGACGGTATCATTTCGGCGCAAGCTGTTGCCATTATGAAGCCAATCCTATCCATGACATTCAGGGACCCCAAACTACTTTTAACCGCTCCAATCCTTAAAAGGTTGATACGATAGCATCTGCGAACAGTTCAGCCATGCGCATTGCGAAATACAGTAAAAATTCAAATCCAACCCACCTGCTCTCTCTCTCTCTCAACGCCCAGGCCAAGCCCTTCATACACATCATGTTCCAGCGATTCCGGGAAAAGGAGGACGGCTAAATAGCAGGTCCGCACGCATTTCATTAGTCTATTATCCTCACTAAAGGGTCTCATGTTTACTTTGGGGTCTGGTTGCATAGTCGCTGTGCCCGCGCTCCTTACTATGGGCCCCCACAAACCAAACAAGCGTTTGTGCGCTGCGCTCGGCCCAAGGGTGACTTCCGTGGCATCCCGCTCTTGTACGCTGGAAACCGTCGAGGGTTGTGACTGTAGAGTCAGCCCGAATAGGTGACAACACGCTGTTGGGCTACGCCTTGCAGATTCGATCAAGTACTCTCACTTTCTAGCTTTGAGACTAACTGTAAATAATGCAGCTAACAAATCCTTCCAATTATACTTTAGGCTTCCCCGTGGTAATTATTGGGGTTCCGCTACGCACTGCGGACCGGCTTCGCTGAGACCCCACCCTCGGCACAAGTGTACTTCTGTGTGTTTTCAATTTCTCAAAATCGCCTCCCCATAGCTTGTAATTCAATTACACAGTTGCAGGCTGGGGTAGACCAGGGTGAGAAATTTATGGTAACATTATAATACCTGAAGCTCAGCGTATGCGAAGTTGAAAAAAGTTTTTTCAGGGATTTTTTTTTTACTCAACGCGTTTTCGTACCCACAAGCAGTATCCTTCCAGTGGAGAGTTCTAGCATACGCGTATGTATCGGCGAAATACTCGCGTAGACGTATTCCGGACAGGCCTGCCGTGCATGCGCAGTGGCTAGGTGAGGAGCTCATCCGGTATGCGCCTACTGTGCTACGACTACCGGAGACTCTCCAATATCTTCTCGCTACCTCTACACTTCATTCCCTTCGAGTCACGAGCCTCTGACTGGCGCTTCGGCACGGGCAGCAACACGTCGACCGTGCGCGGCAGCCAATGGGAGCGCAGTGGAAAAAAGGTGGCACGCGTCGACAAAAGGTGGCGACGCGGCGACGGAAAGCTTCTGGTGACAGACCGGATGGCAGAAACCAATCTCTTCCACAGAGCGATGCACACGTGCACTGTCCGTGACTACGACTGCGCAGCACGCTGTCGCCACGTCTGCGTGAACAGTACCTGGGGATTTTCCACCTTTGAGCGCGGTTCCTCTCAGCACAGATGGCGCTGCGGTATCGTGAAGGCGATTTTCTGATTGAATGATGAAATGCTTATATGTGGCCTGGCGCTTCAGATGCATCACGCTATGCATCAGGCGGCAGAGGTAAAAAAAATATTTGCCTTTGTCTTCATACCTCGGCCACCTGACAATTCACGGCAGTAAAGCTCACTTTAATGATAATCAATGCAGTTTGAAGCCGCAGTTCTACACTTGGGCTAATAAGCCCCTTGTTCAGGGTTCCGTGCTATATTCCTCCACCTAGAGTTCCTTAAGGGCGCAGGTTGGGCCTACATTTTCGAAGTATTCTTCGGTATATTTTGGACCCATTTTCTAAGCAACTTAGGCCATCCCGGTTTTGGCATATTTTATTCCTTACTTTGGCTTTTTTTACTGCACTACAATCATGGCTTTGCAGCAAATATTCAAGTGTGTCGTTATTTTTTCTGAGACCACATTTCTTTTGCTCTTTTGATAGAATAAAACACATCTGCAAAAAGAAAACCTACTACGAAGGCAATTAGGATTCGATAATTCAGTAGCTTTGCACTTTTCTGTAGAAAAAGCTGGGAGGAAAATATGCCTTTGTCTTGTTTTTTTAATAACTGGTCAAGTGTAACAAAAAATGACACATTGAGCTATCCGAGATCGAAGACTAAACACACATTTACTTCAGTTCTTTTTTCATCATTCACTGAAACATCTGTTGAGTAGCCGCTATCCATTAAGCGAGTAGAAGTTTCATTTTTGTGCTATTTTTCTTGTCAGTTTGCTTTTGTGGTCTCCTTTGAGATCAGTTCTGCATCTTCCCCCATACAAGTACTCTCACGCAGGGAAATTTGCAGGGCATTATTCTGTTATTCTGTAATGCTCCGTTTCGTTTGGCCGCGACGTCAATATGACCAAAGTAAGACCAGAGGAGAAAGCAAACGGCCAATCACAGACACTGCCGATCTGGTCGTGGTGCCGCCGCTAGCCTGCCTCCTGACCGCGCATCCAATTCGGCCCAGTCTCAGAGGCCACGCAGAGCCACATCGTCGCACAAACGACGTCCAGTTTGTTTACCGAATGAAAATTCGCGACAGTTAAGCTCGTCAGGCGGGTCGAACGTGTCGTGCTCAACCATTCGTGGGCGTTGGAGCCTTTCCATCAGTGCGACACGGACGCGGAAAGCATTTATGGGCGTGTTTCTGAAGCGACCAGCATGACGTCTTCACACTCCGCATACGTCACTAATAGCAGTGACTGTTGGAGGAGGACCAAACTAATGAAAAATGAAATTAATGTGAAGAAAATACCGCAGTTGGTTTTGCAAGCCCAGAATTTCTGAATCACAGAAGGCGGAAAATCATGTAAGCCACCGACTATCCTTATCAAAATCATATTCGATGTTTCAGGATTAGTGGGAAGCCAAAAATTCGTTGATTTTATTTTAATTTCAGGTTACTCTATACACTTAATATCGACTGAAATCTCAGTAACCGCCAAAATTTTTCCACTTCGCCACTGCCATACAATCGACCCCTGCGGCACAGTGCTTGATACAAGAAAGCCGCGGTCATCTTAGGTTTAGAAGATCATCGAGCTAAAACGTCATAGATTTAGAACTTTGGAGATTTACAAAAAAAAATTGCTGGTGGTTTAGCATTGCTAAAAACGACATATTATGCAAAGGCACGGCTCCGAACTTGGGTCAACGCAATTTTCAAATTTTTTCGCGCAGGCCACTCAAATTTAGTGGCTAGGCAAAGACAATTTCGGAGGTGTCCCAGGTTGGTTCCGAACGTGGGTGAACTCAATATTTAAATTGTCGGGAGTGGGCCACACAAATCTCAGGGGTGGGCCAAGTGTATTTCGGGGGTATCCAAGCTCGGTTTGGAACGTGGGTCAGCTCAATTTTGAAGTTTTCTGGTGTGGGCCGCCCAAATATCAGTTGTGGGCCAAGCCCACCTGAGGGTGTTCCACTCGGTTCGAAACGTCGGTCGACTCAAATTTTAAATTCTCGGTAGTGGGCCACCCAAACATCAGTTGTGCCCCCAAGCCCATTTTGGGGGTCTCCCAGTTCGGTTCTGAACATGGGTCAATTCAATTTTGAAATTTTCGGGAGTAGGCCACCCAAATTTCAGGGGTGGGCCGAGCCCACCTTGGGGGTGTCCCAGCTCAGTTCCGAACGTGGGTGAACTCAAATTTAAAATTTTCAGGAGTGTGCCACCGAAGTTTCAAAGGTGGGCCAAACCCATTTTGAGGGTGTCCCAGCTCGATCCGGAACATCGGTCAACTCAATTTTAAAATTTTCGGGTGCGGGCAGCCCAAATTTCATGGGTAGGCAAAGCCTATTTTTGGGATTGTCCCAGCTCGGTTCCGAAGGTGGGTCCACTCAATTTTGAAATTTTCGGGAGTGCACCACCCAAATTTCAGGGGTGGGCCAAACCCATTTTGGGGGTGCCCAGCTCGGTTCCGAACGTGAGTCAACTCAATTTTACAATTTTCGTGAGTGGGTTACTCAAATTTCAGGGGTGGGCCAAGCTCAATTTGGGGGTGTCTCAAGTCGGTTCCGAACGTGGGTCAACTCAATTTTGAAATTTCCGGGTGTGGGCCTACCAAATTTCAGAGGTGGGCAAACCCATTTTTTCAGGTGGGCCAATTCCATTTTGAGACTAGGTCACGCCTGTCATCTACCCAAGCAGACCAAAGTTCACTGGCAGTGGATGGTGGTGGAGAAAACATTTATTAAGAATGAACAGGAGGTATGTTTGAATAAGCCCGTAAGGGAACGATCCTTACAAACACTAGTATGGGACCCCAGTGGCGGTTGCCGCCGCCCGGGCGCGCCCGACTAAGGCTTGTTGGGCCTGTAAGGCGTGGCAGCCGAGCAGGGTCGCCTCCCAGTCCTCCCGGGTTGGGTTGGGGATGGGGGGAATAGCGGGGTTGGAGGGGCAGGCCCACACCATGTGATAGGTGTCAGAAGACACTGCACGACAGTGTGGGAAGCTGCCACTAAAGGAGGGGTCAAAATGTTTTAGCGCTGCCGGTCACAGCAATGTATTGGTGAGAAGGCAGAGAAGGAGCCGCTCATCCGCCTTCTTCAGGCCTTTACATGGGCTAGGGTAAAGGCGATGACAATTTTGATAATATGTTGTAATATCTTCAGCCAAGATAATTTCAACTCGAAGGTCAAAAGTCAAGTTCAAGGCTTCAGAGACCCATAGGCTTCTTCAACATTGCTATTGAAGTAGCGCTTTTGCATTTAAAAAATTTAGAACGCTGCTTGCTGCCTTCATCCTTGAGGCATTTTATTTGGTTAACGTCATCATCAGGGTCATAAGTTATCAGTCGACGCTGTGTCTGTCAACTTCTCTTCCCTCCTTCAGTCCAGAGGTGTATTGTGTCTTTCCATGTTCGGGCTGGACAACAAATACTTTTGTAAACTCACTAGAAATTTTGCTACTAAAAGTGGTGTAGGAATCTCAATCGCCGCCTTCTCCTCCTTGACGTTCTCACGTGGTTCATCTACCATCCCCGACATTCGCCAAACAAACTGCGATACTTTACACCGAGCTCTGCTGTCGCCGTGCGAGCTCACAGGCCAAAAAAGTGCCGATATAGTTGAACGACTGTAGTATTGCCCCTCAGCGGCAGCCGTTACCAAAAGCGGTCACTGCGCTGCAGACAACCATGAGTTAGATTAAAATTACAACTGATCCTCGGTCATTTGTTTCCGGTTGGCTTGCTTGCCTTCATCAAAGTTTTGCGCTATTGGCAGGGTAGAAATTCACGGTTCTTGAACTATTCTCATCCACACGAGGCTTTGTGCTGGCCATATTACAGTTTAAAGTAGCGCTCGTCCCTGTCTGTTCCCTCTGCGTCCTTGTTGTTTTGGCGCTTCGAAAAATGTCAAAACTGCACCAACTAGCCCGATCCGCTACCCTTCTGAACTCTATATTACACGTAACGAAATTTTGGGGCCTATTGGCTTGCTGAGAGGGAAATCAAGGAAGGATGGTAAGTTTATTGCTCCAGTGCTTCTCACGCAGTGAGAGGACTTTGGGCTGCGAACAAACATTCTGAAACAGTTCGAGATCATTGAACGATTCGGTCACCTGGTCATTCGAACCTCGATTCCGGATGTGGTTTTGTTTTCCATAAATGCAGGCTTGTAAGGGAAATGGCATTCAGTGCACCTCTCTCAGCCCGTTTTCGGATGAATACCGCAGCCAGGCGGGAGATCATATACCCGCTAGCCTAGGAAAGGCTAGGTAGCCTATGCGACTACCTCGTCGAAACTGGTCTCTACACCCTATTTTAAGATTCTATATCCTACATTGCACTCCCCCTTTCTCAACTTATGCTTCATGGCAGACTTCTGAACTAAAAAATACCCACTAGAAAAGAGCGCATGCATACCTCACAAATACGGAAGGTTGGGGCAAAACGCAGCACAAGTTTGCACATCATCGCTTTCCTTTTCTCAATCGCAAACAGCGGCAAACAAATATAACAGAATCATTCGCTACCGCCCTGCCACCGCGCTCAGTAAATATTGAAAGAACAGCTGAAGCAGAACACAGTGAAATTTACTATTAGAAAATTTAAAATGTCGTGTTTTGCCTCGACATGCGGGGAAGAATGAAACGGGCTACTAAAATATTACTTCATTCAATATCGCAAATATTTCCCACAAACATGCTTTCATAGGTGTATACACAATATTTTTGACCCCAAATCCTCATGATAAACACTGTATCCAGGCAGAAACCTGCACTCATCTGCTCCGTGGCCCGCTACAGTCTGCAGGCAGTTCAACAGCCAGGGTTCGCGTACTATATGCTGTCTGCGCAATCATTTTGAAATTCCTGCCTTCGTGGCAAATTTCTTTTTTTCTGTTTTAGCGTCGCAGCTGCATCTCTGTCTCTTCGTCTCCGTAGAATGGACGTGCGACTAGGTTCGATCGCAGAACGTGAACGAAAGCTTTTCGACGTGATTCCAGGTGAAACCAAACAGTGCTTGCTCTATTGTCAGAATATATTTGGACAAAAAACCATTATTACTGACAGAAAAAAGTCTACCGCTTAGTTTTCAAAGAAACACTGTGCAGTTCCTCTTTTTCACGCTCCCTCATTTTATTTACAATTTTGCCCTGGGCGTCTTTAGGGGCCCCAAAAGGCTTGGTTGCGCCGGCGCTTCTTGGTGCTCTCCAGAGCTTCCTTCTTGTCTTCTTTGCGCCAATCACCAGAAATTTTTTTCTTTGTATGTTGGGACAATCCTAGAGATCAACGACGTTAGTGTTTTGGAGCGAGCAACAAAACAAGTATCTTTAATTAAGGCCCCGCATAAAACCATGACTTCACTTTTTGCCCCACGTGTAGCCTGCTGCTAAGAGAATTTTCCCGCAAGAACGCGAGGAGCAAACCCTCCTAAACGCTTCAAAAGTTAACACGGATTATTTGTTGTCATAAATAAATGCTTACGTAATCGAGGACGACTTGTTTAGTTTCCCTGCACAGTACCGAACAAGGGGGGCCTGCAGAAAATCGCTCCTTTTCGGCTGCTGTCTCGTTTGCCAAGGCTCACTTCGCAATTCTTTTCTCAGCTCGGAAAAGACCAGTTTTCTCAGCCTTAATTTCAGTGTCCCTGGACGCGCGGTGGGTCACGCAAGTAAAATATTAGCGCAATTTTAATGCACGTTGAAAAGTTTTGAGGTGCAAAGGAACAGAATGTCGCGCTTTGCCCCATTCTTGCCTATAGCGGAGACGCAAGCTTAGTAAATAATGGCTCGTAAAAGTGTGTCTGATTTCAGCATTTTTCAGATTGAAAGACTGATGCTAATAGAACCGAGCAGTTAAATCATTACTTAAAAAGTTTACGCCCATAGCACTCTGCATTAGCTTGGCTGAGATAAGAGCTTCTACGAGCAATTCCCCAAGATTGTCCAAAAGTTTTTTATACTCCGGTTTTTCTTGACACGCAGTTTAAGAACAATTAAAAGGACACTTCCGAGGAATTATTTTTTCTGGTCCTAATCTGCCAGGCTCGACGCAGTAACGACATTCTGCTTGGTCCCCATGCGTGCTTGCTCTTGGCGTGCGTGTGCCACTCTATTACACTTATGCTCGGCTCACTGGATTTCTTACTTCGTAGGACACTTTTGTCGGTGGGCCTTAAGTCACGCTCTATCGCATCTATCTACACCTACAGTCTTCAATGAAGCGTCGAGAAAACTCAAGTATTTTGCCTCAAAGCTCCTAAGAGCGGATGGTAAAAAACCCGTTTGGTCAGAAGTCATTTAGCATTTCGTGAGGTGAAATGGCACAAAGGTAGCAACGTTCATCACCTGACGTATTCAGCGCTTTCCTTATTCCGATTCCGCGTGCAGGCACTGAAGCCTCTCCAGTGACTGTTAACAAGAGGGTTCGAGAAAAGTGGGTCCGCTCCTCGGATCTCAATTAGTTCAGTGCCGGGCAACTCCTGCTTTGCCTGGACCTGTCGACTTCAACCGTCGCCGTGAGACATGTCTGGCTGGTGTCGCGAAAAGCTTTCAATAGAGGGTAATATTTAGGTAATAGGTTAGGCTTAGCCCTTAAGAGAGCAAACGTCACTGAGAGAAAAGGAAGGATACTGCTGAACAACGAGGCCAACGCAGGAACAGGATAAAACATATCACTAAACACCCGCTGTGGTGTCTCGCCAGTATTCTATCGAGTTTATTTGCACCTTCTTTCATGCAAGCTTCCTGAATAAGTTGCAGAAAATTTCCTGGTTCTGGTGCTGGCACAGCATTCCTTTCCAACGAGCGCATAAATAGAGGCCATTGTCATGTGAAATGACCTTCGCAATTTAAGAATCCCCTCAAAGACATCTGTTGTGTAGGTCTTGTCGCATCCATTTGTCGGCAGCATTTCCCACGTTTTTAAGGCGCACATTTTTAAGGCGCGGCTCATAAGTTGCGGCTAGTTTTGTTATTGATGAATTACTATATATTCCTTTGAAAACGAACTATTATAGTATGATACAACTTAAGCAGATAGCAAAAAGATGGCATAGCTTTGCAACATAATGAGCCGTTGTTCATATAATAAAAACAATTTCAAAAATAGCTAATACATTTTGCTGGAATTGATTGGCCCAAACTGACTCACTGCCTTATTTAATGACAGGACAAGAGACTTAAGACCACAATTTACCCGGCGCGGGGGCTCAGTGGTAAGGCGTTCGTCTACCGAGCCGGAGTAACCGGGTTCGAACCCGACCGCGGCGGCCGCGTTTCGATGGGGGCGAAACGCAAGAGGCGCCCGTGTGCTGTGCGATGTCAGTGCACGTTAAAGATCCCCAGGTAGTCGAAATTATTCCGGAGACCTCCCCTACGGCACCTCTTTCTCTCTTTCTTCTTTCACACCCACCTTCCTCCCTTCCCTTACGGCGCGATTCAGGTCTCCACCGAGATATGTGAGACAGATACTGCGTCATTTCCTTTCCTTGGTTGCAATGCGTCGTTCCGCTACGCCCAGCAGATTTAAACAGGCACTCTGGAGCTCTCTACCTTTGAGACTAACTCTAATGAATGAAGCTAACAAGTTGTTCGAGTTCTACTCTAAGCTCCCCCGTCGTCAATTTTGGGCTTCCGCTACGCACTATGCACTGGCCTCGCAAGCTGCCCAGCCTCGGCACAAGTGTACTTCTGCGTGTTTTCGATGCCTCGAAATTAACCGCCACATCTCTTAATTTCAGTAGCGCAGTTGCAGGCCGGCAACGAACCGGGTTAAAAATTTAAAGTAACCTTAGCCTAGCTGTAGCTAAGTCTACGCGAAGTTGATTTTTTTTTTACTCAACATGTTTCCGTACCCACAAGCAGCATTCTGCCATTGGAGAGTTCTAGCACACGCGTATGCAACGGCGACATACACGCGTAGACGTATAGCATACCAGCCGGATGCCTGCTGCGCATGCGCAGTGGTCAGGTGAAGAGCTCGACCGGTATGCGCCTACTGTGCTACGACTACCGGAGACTCTCCAATATCTTCTCGCTACCTCTACACCTCATTGTCTTCGAGTCGGGAGCCTCTGATTGGAGCTTGGGCGTGGGCAGCAACACGTGGACAGTGCGCGGCAGCCAATGGGAGCGCAGTGGAAAAAAAGGTGGCACGAGTCGACAACCGTCAGACCTGACGGCAGCCTGGGCTGCTCGCGTAACTCGGTTTTTTCCAAAGCGGTCGGCGACAAATGCGTATGCGCAGGACGCGCGGCGGAAAGCTTCTGGTGACAGACCGGATGGCAGAAACCGATCTCTTCCAGACAGCGATGCACACGTGTACTGTCCGTGACTACGACTGCGCAGCACGCTGTCGCCACGTCTGCGAGAACAGTACCTGGGGATTTTCCCCCTTTGAGCGCGGTTCCTGTCAGCACAGATGGCGCTGTCGAATCATGAAGGCGTTTTTCTGATTAAATCATAAAATACTGCTCGGTGCTCCAGACGTACCGCTGCGCATCGGGCGGCAGAGGTAGCAAACTTGTACCCCTGCCACACGGCAAATTTAATGTCATTCCCATCGAATGACGTTCGTTCAAAATGACATTATTTTGCTGCCACACGAGAAAATATAATGTCATTCGATGAAAACGACATTAGGTATCGAATGAGTTCACAGAACTTATTAGCCAGCGATCTCCGAGCTAATGTGTTACCTCGACACCAGAGACTTCGCGAGATTATACACCGAAAAACACGATTACAAAAGTGTCACAAGAACTGCAATATTTTCGCGTCCGTATGATTGTGCGGTCGTTCATTTATGACTACAAAAATGCCAATTAGAATTGGAAAAAAATAAAACCCACTCTGTCTACCAGCCTTGCGCGGCTTACGTGGTTAACATTCACAACATGGCGACGCCTAGCTCACCCGCTTCGGACCGAATACTGCGTCGCCGCTGCATTTTTCGACACGATCGCTTGCTCTAAATGGTTGTATTCGCTTTTATTTTGTGCATTCTCGTCCCTCCGTAACAATATAGGAGTGAAATATTAGTCGTTTTTGAAGTAAATTTAAGAATTTCTTGGTGCTACGCTTAACTATGTAAGGCGTACACTGTCGTCATAGCAACGACCCCGGGCGAAGTATTTCACCAACTTTGCACTAGAATCTACATTTTCAGTTCAAATTGATTTATGTTAAAAAAAAACAACGCCTTCGAATGCATTCATTACTGCCGTTAATAAAAGAAAAAAGCGTTTCTTCGGCACACAGTTCAGGAGGTTTGACTTGCTGTCATCTAGATGGCGCCACAGTATGTTATGCTTCTCGCGCGCTACGCTATTCACTCCGAACCACCGTGCTCCCAACTAAAACTGTTGTGAGGACGGGCGGCAGTGAGTGCAAGGTGCGCCCGTAGCATACGCAAAGCTTTTGTGGACGCACAGCTAATCCTGTCTAATTTCACCATAGAGAGCATTTCCCAAAATCAACGTTACTAGATTACTTGTAGTCTAGTAACGTTGCACAAAATGACGTCCGCCATTTGCCTGCCGCCGCCGGCTGAGCTTTGGCTTGGCTTGGACTCGTGGTGGAGCAGTGATCAACACGTACGTTATTGAAATGAGGATTAGGATTTTAAAATCCGTTTCCATTAGCAAAGCAATACTTTTGGCAACGTATTGAAGCATACATAAAAATTTTTGTATGCTGTACTTTCTTTCCATCGCAATCGCCATCAGTTGCAATGACATTAGTTTTTGCCGCGTAGCAGCGTGCAGAAAAAATGACATTAAGTCGAACAGATGCCATTCGATGAGAATGACATTAAATTTGCCGTGTGGCAGGGGTATTATTCGCCTTTGTCTACATATCTCGGCCACCTGACAATTCACAGGTGTAAAGCTCAGCTTAATGATAATCAACGCAGTATGAAGCCGCAGTTCTACACTTGGGCTAATAAGCCCCTTGTTTAGGGTTCCGTGCTATATTCCTCCACCTGGGGTTCCATAAGGGCGCAAGTTGGGCCTATATTTTCCATGTATTCTTTGGTATATTTAGGAGCCGTTTTCTAAGCGACATAGGTTATCCCGGTTTTACCATATTTTATTCCTCACTTTGGCTTTTTTTTTACTACACTAGAATCATGACTTTGCAGCAAAATATTCATGTTTACCGGGTTTTTTTTCTGAGGCCGTCATTCTTTTGCTCGTTTGATAAAATAAAACTCATCTACAAAAAGAAAACCTACTCCGTAGGTAATTGCCGTTCTATAGTGTAGTAGCTTTGCACCTTTCTGTAGAAAAAGCTCGGGGAAAAATATGCCTTTGTCCTGTTTTTCTAATAATGTGTCAAATGTAACAAAAAATGGCATTTTGATGTATTTGAGATCGAAGACTAAATACACATTTTCTTCAGATTTTTTTCCACCATCCACTGAAGCATCTGTCTAGTAGCCGCTATCCGTGAAGGGGCTACAGGTTTCATTTTTGTGCAATTTTTCTTGTAAGTTTGCTCTTATAGCCTCCTTTGTGATTAGTTCTGTATCTTCCCCCACAAAAGTACTCTCGCGTAGTGAAATTCCCAGGGCCGTATTCTGCTATTCTGTAATGATCACTTTCATTTCATCGTGACGTCAATGTGACGAAAGCAAGACGAGATGAGAAAGCAAACAGCCAGTCACAGACACTGCCGATCTGGCCGTGGTGCCGCCACTAGCCTGCCTCCTGCCTGCGCATCCAATTCGGCTGAGTCTCAGGGGCCACCTTGAGCCGATTCGTTGCACAAACGACTCCCAGTTTGTTTGCCGGATCAAGATTTACGACGATTAAGCTCTTCAGACGGATCGAACATATCGGGCTCAGTCATTCGTGGGCGTCGCCGCCAGCCCACCAGCACGCCAGGATCTGCCTCGACCAGCACAATTTCGCACCCTGTCTACGTCACTGGTAGCAGCGACTGTTGGAATAGAAATCAAAAATGGAATGAATGCTTAGAACATACTGCTGCTCGTCTCGAAAACTCACCTTTTCAGGCGATCGGAAAAGACAGGAAATCATGTGAGCCATCGAATATGATTATAGAATACCAGGTTTCGAGATTACTCCAAAGCCAAAAACTCGTTGTTTGTATTTTAATTTTAGCTTACCTTATGCCCTTAACGTCGACTGAAATCTCTGTCAAATGGAAAATTTTTCCACCCAACCGCTATCATACAGTCGAGCCCTTTGACCCCGTGCCTGACAACAGAAAGCCACAGTGGTCATGGCCTTGGAACCTCATTAATCTAAAAGCTCATAGATTTAGAACTTTGGAGATTAACTAAGCTAAGCACGAAATATTGCACAAAAGCAGGGTTCGAACCTGGGTTAACTCAAATTTCAAATTTTCGTGAAAGACCACTCAAATTTAGCGCGTGGGCAAAGCCCATGTCAGAGGTGTCCCAGTTTGGTTCCGAACATGGTTGAACTGATTTTGAAAATGTCCAGATTAGGCCACCAAAAATTCAGGGGTAGGCCAAGCCCATTTTGAGGATGTCTCAGCTCAGTTCCAAATGTGGGTTAACTCAATTTAATATTTCCGGTGGGCCACCCAAATTTCAGCGGTGGGCCAAGCCCATTTTAGGGATGTCTAAGCTCGCTTCCGAACGTGGGTAAATTCAATTTTCAAATTTCCGGGATTGGGCCACCCAAATTTCAGGGGTGGGCCAAGCCCATTTTGGTGGTGTCTCAGATCGCTTTCGAATGCGTGTGAACTAAATTTTTAAATTTCCGGGAGTGGGCCACCCAAATTTAATGGGTGGGCCAAGCCCATTTCGGTGGTGTCTCAGCTCGCTTCCGAATGTGGGTAAGCTAAATTTTTAAATTTTCCGGGAGTGGGCCACCTAAATTTCTTGGGTGGGCCAAGCCCATTTTGGAGGTGTCTCAGCTCGCTTCTGAACGTGGGTAAACTAAATTTTTAAATTTCCGGGAGTGGGCCACCCAAAGTTCATGGGTGGGCCAAGCCCATTTCGGTGGTGTCTCAGCTCGCTTCTGAACATGGGTAAACTAAATTTTTAAATTTCCGGGAGTGGGCCACCCAAATTTCATGGGTGGGCCAAGCCCATTTCGGTGGTGTCTCAGCTCGCTTCCGAACGAGGGTAAACTAAATTTTTAAATTTCCGGGAGTGGGCCACCTAAATTTCATGGGTGGGCCAAGCCCATTTCAGTGGTGTCTCAGCTCGCTTCCGAACGTCGGTAAACTAAATTTTTAAATTTCCGGGAGTGGGCTACCCAAATTTCATGGGTGGGCCAAGCCCATTTCTGTGGTGCCTCAGCTCGCTTCTGAACGTGGGTAAACTAAATTTTTAAATTTCCGGGCGTGGGCCACCATTTCATGGGTGGGCCAAACCCATTTAGGTGGTGTCTCAGCTCGCTTCTGAACGTGGGTGAACTAAATTTTTAAATTTCCGGGAGTGGGCCACCCAAATTTTATGTGTGGGCCAAGCCCATTTCGGTGGTGTCTCAGCTCGCTTCCGAATGTGTGTAAACTAAATTTTTAAATTTCGGGGAGTGGGCCACCCAAATTTCATGGGTGGGCCAAGCTCATTTCGGTGGTGTCTCAGCTCGCTTCCAAATGTGGGTAAACTAAATTTTTAAATTTCCGGGAGTGGGCCACCCGAATTTCATGGGTGGGCCAAGCCCATTTCGGTGGTGTCACAGCTCGCTTCCGAACGTGGGTAAACTAAATTTTTAAATTTCCGAGAGTGGGCCACCCAAATTTCATGGGTGGGCCAAGCCCATTTCGGTGGTGTCTCTGCTCGCTTCCGAACGTGGGTAACCTAAATTTTTAAATTTCCGGGAGTGGGCCACCCAAATTTCATGGGTGGGCCAAGACCATTTCGGTGGTGTCTCAGCTCGCTTCCGAACGAGGGTAAACTAAATTTTTAAATTTCCGGGAGTGGGCCACCTAAATTTCATAGGTGGGCCAAGCCCATTTCAGTGGTGTCTCAGCTCGCTTCCGAACGTCGGTAAACTAAATTTTTAAATTTCCGGGAGTGGGCTACCCAAATTTCATGGGTGGGCCAAGCCCATTTCTGTGGTGTCTCAGCTCGCTTCTGAACGTGGGTAAACTAAATTTTTAAATTTCCGGGCGTGGGCCACCATTTCATGGGTGGGCCAAACCCATTTAGGTGGTGTCTCAGCTCGCTTCTGAATGTGGGTGAACTAAATTTTTAAATTTCCGGGAGTGGGCCACCCAAATTTCATGGGTGGGCCAAGCCCATTTCGGTGGTGTCTCAGCTCGCTTCCGAACGTGGGCAAACTAAATTTTTAAATTTCCGGGAGTGGGCCAACCAAATTTCATGGGTGGGCCAAGCCCATTTCGGTATTGTCTAAGCTCGCTTCCGAACGTGGGTACACTAAACTTTTAAATTTCCGAGAGTGGGCCACCCAAATTTCATGGGTGGGCCAAGCCCATTTCGGTGCTGTCTCCGTTCGCTTCCGAACGTGGGTAAGAGTAATTTTTAAATTTCCGGGAGTGGGCCACCCAAATTTCTTGGGTGGGCCAAGCCCATTTCCGTGGTGTCAGCTCGATTCCGAACGTGGGTAAACTAAATTTTTAAATTTCCGGGAGTGGGCCACCCAAATTTCATGGGTGGGCCAAGCCCATTTTAGGGATGTCTCAGCTCGCTTCCGAATGTGGGTAAACTCAATTTTCAAATTTCCGGGAGTGGGCCACCAAAATTTCAGGGGTAGGCCAAGCCCATTTTGATGGTGTCTCAGCTCGCTTTCGAATGCATGTGAACTAAATTTTTAAATTTCCGGGAGTGGCCACCCAAATTTAATGGGTGGGCCAAGCCCATTTCGGTGGTGTCTCAGCTCGCTTCCGAATGTGGGCAAACTAAATTTTTAAATTTCCGGGAGTGGGCCACCCGAATTTCATGGGTGGGCCAAGCCCATTTCGGTGGTGTCTCAGCTTGCTTCCGAACGTGGGTAAACTAAACATTTAAATTTCCGAGAGTGGGCCACCCAAATTTCATGGGTGGGCCAAGCCCATTTCGGTGGTGTCTCCGCTCGCTTCCGAACGTGGGTAAACTAAATTTTTAAATTTCCGAGAGTGGGCCACCCAAATTTCATGGGTGGGCCAAGCCCATTTCGGTGGTGTCTCTGCTCGCTTCCGAACGTGGGTAACCTAAATTTTTAAATTTCCGGGAGTGGGCCACCCAAATTTCATGGGTGGGCCAAGACCATTTCGGTGGTGTCTCAGCTCGCTTCCGAACGAGGGTAAACTAAATTTTTAAATTTCCGGGAGTGGGCCACCTAAATTTCATAGGTGGGCCAAGCCCATTTCAGTGGTGTCTCAGCTCGCTTCCGAACGTCGGTAAACTAAATTTTTAAATTTCCGGGAGTGGGCTACCCAAATTTCATGGGTGGGCCAAGCCCATTTCTGTGGTCTCTCAGCTCGCTTCTGAACGTGGGTAAACTAAATTTTTAAATTTCCGGGCGTGGGCCACCATTTCATGGGTGGGCCAAACCCATTTAGGTGGTGTCTCAGCTCGCTTCTGAATGTGGGTGAACTAAATTTTTAAATTTCCGGGAGTGGGCCACCCAAATTTCATGGGTGGGCCAAGCCCATTTCGGTGGTGTCTCAGCTCGCTTCCGAACGTGGGCAAACTAAATTTTTAAATTTCCGGGAGTGGGCCAACCAAATTTCATGGGTGGGCCAAGCCCATTTCGGTATTGTCTAAGCTCGCTTCCGAACGTGGGTACACTAAACTTTTAAATTTCCGAGAGTGGGCCACCCAAATTTCATGGGTGGGCCAAGCCCATTTCGGTGGTGTCTCCGTTCGCTTCCGAACGTGGGTAAGAGTAATTTTTAAATTTCCGGGAGTGGGCCACCCAAATTTCTTGGGTGGGCCAAGCCCATTTCCGTGGTGTCAGCTCGATTCCAAACGTGGGTAAACTAAATTTTTAAATTTCCGGGAGTGGGCCACCCAAATTTCATGGGTGGGCCAAGCCCATTTTAGGGATGTCTCAGCTCGCTTCCGAATGTGGGTAAACTCAATTTTCAAATTTCCGGGAGTGGGCCACCAAAATTTCAGGTGTAGGCCAAGCCCATTTTGATGGTGTCTCAGCTCGCTTTCGAATGCATGTGAACTAAATTTTTAAATTTCCGGGAGTGGCCACCCAAATTTAATGGGTGGGCCAAGCCCATTTCGGTGGTGTCTCAGCTCGCTTCCGAATGTGGGTAAACTAAATTTTTAAATTTCCAGGAGTGGGCCACTCAAATTTCACGGGTTGGGCCAAGCCCATTTAGGTGGTGTCTCAGCTCGCTTCCGAACGTGGGTAAACTAAATTTTTTAATTTCCGGGAGTGAGGCACCCAAATTTCATGGGTGGGCCAAGCCCATTTCGGTGGTGTCTCAGCTCGCTTCCGAATGTGGGTAAACTAAATTTTTCAATTTCCGGGAGTGGGCCACCCAAATTTCATGGGTGGGCCAAGCCCATTTCGGTGGTGTCTCCGCTCGCTTCCGAACGTGGGTAAACTAAATTTTTAAATTTCCGGGAGTGGGCCACCCAAATTTCTTGGGTGGGCCAAGCCCATTTCGGTGGTGTCTCAGCTCGCTTCCGAACGTGGGTAAACTAAAGTTTTAAATTTCCGGTAGTGGGCCACCCAAATTTCATGGGTGGGCCAAGCCCATTTCGGTGGTGTCTCAGCTCGCTTCCGAACGTGGGCAAACTAAATTTTTAAATTTCCGGGAGTGGGCCACTCAAATTTCATGGGTGGGCCAAGCCCATTTTGCTGGTGTCTCTGATCACTTCCGAACGTGGGTAAACTAAATTTTTAAATTTCCGGGAGTGGGCCACCCAAATTTCATGGGTGGGCCAAGCCCATTTCGGTGGTGTCTAAGCTCGCTTCCGAACGTGGGCAAACTAAATTTTTAAATTTCCGGGAGTGGGCCACCCGAATTTCATGGGTGGGCCAAGCCCATTTCGGTGGTGTCTCAGCTTGCTTCCGAACGTGGGTAAACTAAACATTTAAATTTCCGAGAGTGGGCCACCCAAATTTCATGGGTGGGCCAAGCCCATTTCGGTGGTGTCTCTGCTCGATTCCGAACGTGGGTAAACTAAATTTTTAAATTTCCGGGAGTGGGCCACCCAAATTTCATGGGTGGGCCAAGCCCATTTCGGTGGTGTCTCAGCTCGCTTCCGAACGTGGGCAAACTAAATTTTTAAATTTCCGGGAGTGGGCCACTCAAATTTCATGGGTGGACCAAGCCCATTTCGCTGGTGTCTCCGCTCGCTTCCAAACGTGGGTAAACTAAATTTTTAAACTTCCGGGAGTGGGCCACCCAAATTTTATGGGTGGGCCAAGCCCATTTCGGTGGTGTCTAAGCTCGCTTCCGAACGTGGACAAACCAAATTTTTAAATTTCCGGGAGTGGGCCACCCAAATTTCATGGGTGGGCCAAGCCCATTTCGGTGGTGTCTCAGCTCGCTTCCGAACGTGGGTAAACTAAATTTTTAAATTTCCGGGAGTGGGCCACCCAAATTTCATGGGTGGGCCAAGCCCATTTCTGTCGTGTCTCAGCTCGGTGGTGTCTCAGCTCAGCCCGTTTTCGGATGAATACCGCAGCCAGGCGGGAGATCATATACCCGCTAGCCTAAGAAAGGCTAGGTAGCCTATGCGACTACCTCGTCGAAATTGGTCTCTACACCCTATTTTAAGATTCTATATCCTACATTGCACTCCCCCTTTCTCAACTTATGCTTCATGGCGGACTTCTGAAATAAAAAATACCCACTAGAAAAGAGCGCATGCATACCTCACAAATAAGGAAGGTTGGGGCAAAACGCAGCACAAGTTTGCACATCATCGCTTTCCTTTTCTCAATCGCAAACAGCGGCAAACAAATATAACAGAATCATTCGCTACCGCCCTGCCACCGCGCTCAGTAAATATTGAAAGAACAGCTGAAGAAGAACACAGTAAAATTTACTATTAGAAAATTTTAAAAGACGTGTTTTGCCTCGACATGCGGGGAAGAATGAAACGGGCTACTAAAATATTACTTCATTCAATATCGCAAAGATTTCCCACAAACATGCTTTCATAGGTGTATACACAATATTTTTGACCCCAAATCCTCATGATAAACACTGTATCCAGGCAGAAACCTGCACTCATCTGCTCCGTGGCCCGCTACAGTCTGCAGGCAGTTCAACAGCCAGGGTTCGCGTACTATATGCTGTCTGCGCCATCATTTTGAAATTCCTGCCTTCGTGGCAAATTTCTTTTTTTCTGTTTTAGCGTTGCAGCTGCATCTCTGTCTCTTCGTCTCCGTAGAATGGACGTGCGACTAGGTTCGATCGCAGGACGTGAACGAAAGCTTTTCGACGTGATTCCAGCTGAAACCAAACAGTGCTTGCTCTATTGTCAGAATATATTTGGACAAAAAACCATTATTACTGACAGAAAAAAGTCTACCGCTTAGTTTTCGAAGAAACACTGTGCAGTTCCTCTTTTTCACGCTCCCTCATTTTATTTACAGTTTTGCCCTGGGCGTCTTTAGGGGCCCCAAAAGGCTTGTTTGCGCCGGCGCTTCTTGGTGCTCTCCAGAGCTTCCTTCTTGTCTTCTTTGCGCCAATCACCAGAAATTTTTTTTCTTTGTATGTTGGGACAATCCTAGAGATCAACGACGTTAGTGTTTTGGAGCGAGCAACAAAACAAGTATCTTTAATTAAGGCCCCGCATAAAACCATGACTTCACTGTTTGCCCCACGTGTAGCCTGCTGCTAAGAGAATTTTCCCGCAAGAACGCGAGGATCAAACCCTCCTAAACGCTTCAAAAGTTAACACGGATAATTTGTTGTCATAAATAAATGCTTACGTAATCGAGGACGACTTGTTTAGTTTCCCTGCACAGTACCGAACAAGGGGGACCTGCAGAAAATCGCTCCTTTTCGGCTGCTGTCTCGTTTGCCAAGGCTCACTTCGCAATTCTTTTCTCAGCTCGGAAAAGACCAGTTTTCTCAGCCTTAATTCCAGTGTCCCTGGACGCGCGGTGGGTCACGCAAGTAAAATATTAGCGCAATTTTAATGCACGTTGAAAAGTTTTGAGGTGCAAAGGAACAGAATGTCGCGCTTTGCCCCATTCTTGCCTATAGCGGAGACGCAAGCTTAGTAAATAATGGCTCGTAAAAGTGTGTCTGATTTCAGCATTTTTCAGATTGAAAGACTGATGCTAATAGAACCGAGCAGTTAAATCATTACTTAAAAAGTTTACACCCATAGCACTCTGCATTAGCTTGGCTGAGATAAGAGCTTCTACGAGCAATTCCCCAAGATTGTCCAAAAGTTTTTTATACTACGGTTTTTCTTGACGCGCAGTTTAAGAACAATTAAAAGGACACCTCCGAGGAATTATTTTTTCTGGTCCTAATCTGCCAGGCTCGACGCAGTAACGACATTCTGCTTGGTCCCCATACGTGCTTGCTCTTGGCGTGCGTGTGCCACTCTATTACACTTATGCTCGGCCCACTGGATTTCTTACTTTGTAGGACACTTTTGTCGGTGGGCCTTAAGTCGCGCTCTATCGCATCTGTCTACACCTACAGTCTTCAAGGAAGCGTCGAGAAAACTCAAGTATTTTGCCTAAAAGCTCCTAAGAGCGGATGGTAAAAAACCCGTTTGATGGTCAGAAGTCATTTAGCGTCTCGTGAGGTGAAATAGCACAAAGGTCGCAACGTTCATCACCTGACGTATTCAGCGATTTCCTTATTCCGATTCCGCGTGCAGGCACTGAAGCCTCTCCAGTGACTGTTAACAAGAGAGTTGGAGAAAAGTGGGTCCGCTCCTCGGATCTTAATTAGTTGAGTGCCGGGCAACTCCCGCTTTGCCTGGACCTGTCGACATCAACCGTCGCCATGAGACATGTCTGGCTGGTGTCGCGAAAAGCTTTCAATAGAGGGTAATATTTAGGTAATAGTTTAGGCTTAGCCCTTAAGACAGGAAACGTCACTGAGAGAAAAGGAAGGATACTGCTGAACAACAAGGCCAACGCAGGAACAGGATAAAACA
This sequence comes from Amblyomma mixtum, assembly GCF_055824585.1. Taxonomy (NCBI): domain Eukaryota; kingdom Metazoa; phylum Arthropoda; class Arachnida; order Ixodida; family Ixodidae; genus Amblyomma; species Amblyomma mixtum. The sequence goes on from NC_143014.1 coordinate 248,142,376, forward strand.
TATCACTAAACACCCGCTGTGGTGTCTCGCCAGTATTCTATCGAGTGTATTTGCACCTTCTTTCATGCAAGCTTCCTGAATAAGTTGCAGAAAATTTCCTGGTTCTGGTGCTGGCACAGCATTCCTTTCCAACGAGCGCATAAATAGAGGCCATTGCCATGCGAAATGACCTTCGCAATTTAAGAATCCCCTCAAAGACATCTGTTGTGTAGGTCTTCTCGCATCCATTTGTCGGCAGCATTTCCCACGTTCTCTACTCAAAATAATTAGGTACGTCATTTTTTTTTCAGGCGAGCCAAATGCAGCCAAACAGGAACTGAGAAAAACACGAAAGTTTCTTTTCCGCACAAACCGTAGGTCTATCCAAGCTGTTGTATGATATGCTTTGCATCGGCGAATGAAAAACAATGCAAATGATTTAGTCGAGCTCAGCATGTAAACTTTGGATTTGGCTCTTTTCGATGTGACTCGGTCGATTTAACCCAGTTGTTTTGTACAGAGTAAATTATCTCTTCAGTAGTAATTCATGTTTATAAAAATACTGTTTAAAATGAATATCCTGTAAATTCAACAAAATAGCAAGTCATAACAATTTATTGTGTGCAAAAAAGGGCAGTCCTGTGCTTCACAAACACAAGCAAGTAAACGAGAAAAGCCGGCCAGCTGTCACAAGATCTCACATGACAGCTTTCTTTTCTTCTGTTCACACTTCGGCAGCGAAAAAATAAACATGGGAGGATGTATGACATCAAAAATATATTCTACTTCACGGCAGAATCCTAAATTCATGATTAGTAAGCGAAAGGGCAGAGTCATAGAGAACACAAAACGACAAGACTACCGCTGCTCCTGTCGTTTCCTGTCTTACTCTTCCATTTCCCTAGCAGAGCATTTCTAAAGCCAGTGCCAACTAGTACAACTAAATGCTTTAGCGTTCCGTGTAGTACACACGCATCCTTTCTTCTTCGGCGACGAGGCTAATCGTTATCCCATCCTTATCGTCGTCTGCAGGGCTCAGATCTTCCGCCAATGTCTACGTGTCCTTCGCAGTCGATGATAATGTAGCGCTGAGGACGGAATAAATGAAACCACGCTCAAAACAGTCCGAGCTGTTAGGCTCAAGCTAACAAAAAAGGCTCTCACGAGTGAATTTTGCTCATTTTGATCCAAACATCAGCAGTATCTGGCTCATGTTTTATTTGACCTAGGAAATTTGCGCACGCGTTAGTTATTGTGGGCCCATTTCGCTCCAATGGCATTTACCGAAAATGATTAAGGATTTGCTTGACATTACAGTGTAGTTGGACTTTGGTTCGGTTTCCGGATTTGGCTCACTCAAGAAGAAAATATTCCACAATTATAACCGTTGAATCTAGACGATCCATAAAGCATGATGTAGTGGAGAAAACGTAAGGTGAGGAAGCCTAAGTGGAGAAGTGAAGAAGTGGTGAAAATTTAATAAACTGAACTTTTATTTTTAAATGTACTTATTTCGCAATAATTTCATTTCCGTGACTACTCCCGGTTCTCCTGAAGCGTTGCAGAATGAAACATGGAAACGTAAAATTTATTTTAATAACAAATCTTAGAGCATACAAATGACATACAATAGAAACTATCGCTATTAACCTTTAAAAAAACTGCTTTCTAAAGCGGCGCTTATGCCTTCATGTACTAGTCATAGCTGTCTCTGACTTCCGCTCGCCAGTATTCTTTTATTTATTCAATAAAAAGGTCACTAATAAACAAATATAATGCTGCGATCACTTGTGGAAATAATCGACCGAGACATGTTTAAAAAAGTAATTGCATCTTTCCTGAACACCGCATGATACACAACTCTGCCGTACTTTTCACATTCCATTTTTCTGAAATTGCCTTTCTTTCATTTGTAACTACGCTCATATCTGTAACGTCTTCAAGCCTACAAGTATCTGCGATAGATTGAATTCACTTTGATCAAATTAAATTCAACAAATTTCAGAAGCAGAGTCCTTCGACTATGTTTAAATTCTGGTCCTCGGTTCCGTCCAGGTTTGATTTGACTCCATGACGCGACTTAAGGTGTTTGCTACATCAACACATTTTTAAGGCGCGGCTCATAAGTTGCGGCTAGTTTTGTTATTGATGAATTACTATATATTCCTTTGAAAACGAACTATTATAGTATGATACAACTTAAGCAGATAGCAAAAATATGGCATAGCTTTGCAACATAATGAGCCGTTGTTCATATAATAAAAACAATTTCAAAAATAATTAATACATTTTGCTGGAATTGACTGGCCCAAACTGACTCACTGCCTTATTTAATGACAGGACAAGAGACTTAAGACCACAATTTACCCGCCGCGGGGGCTCAGTGGTAAGGCGTTCGTCTACCGAGCCGGAGTAACCGGGTTCGAACCCGACCGCGGTGGCCGCGTTTCGATGGGGGCGAAACGCAAGAGGCGCCCGTGTGCTGTGCGATGTCAGTGCACGTTAAAGATCCCCAGGTGGTCGAAATTATTCCGGAGACCTCCCCTACGGCACCTCTTTCTCTCTTTCTTCTTTCACACCCACCTTCCTCCCTTCCCTTACGGCGCGTTTCAGGTCTCCGCCGAGATATGTGAGACAGATACTGCGTCATTTCCTTTCCTTGGTTGCAATACGTCGTTCCGCTACGCCCAGCAGATTTAACCAGGCACTCTGGAGCTCTCTACCTTTGAGACTAACTCTAATGAATGAAGCTAACAAGTCGTTCGAGTTCTGCTCTAAGCTCCCCCGTCGTCAATTTTGGGCTTCCGCTACGCACTATGCACTGGCCTCGCAAGCTGCCCAGCCTCGCCACAAGTGTACTTCTGCGTGTTTTCGATGCCTCGAAATTAACCGCCACAGCTCTTAATTTCCGTAACACAGTTGCAGGCCGGCAACGAACCGGGTTAAAAATTTAATGTAACCTTAGCCTAGCTGTAGCTAAGTCTACGCGAAGTTGATGTTTTTTTTTTACTCAACATGTTTCCGCACCCACAAGCAGCATTCTGCCATTGGAGAGTTCTAGCACACGCGTATGCAACGGCGACATACACGCGTAGACGTATAGCATACCAGCCGGATGCCTGCTGCGCATGCGCAGTGGTCAGGTGAAGAGCTCGTCCGGTATGCGCCTACCGTGCTACGACTACCGGAGACTCTCCAATATCTTCTCGCTACCTCTACACTTCATTGTCTTCGAGTCGGGAGCCACTGATTTACGCTTCGGCGTGGGCAGCAACACGTGGACAGTGCGCGGCAGCCAATGGGAGCGCAGTGGAAAAAAAGGTGGCACGAGTCGACAACCGCCAGACCTGACGGCAGCCTGGGCTGCTCGCGTAACTCGGTTTTTTCCAAAGCGGTCGGCGACAAATGCGTATGCGCAAGACGCGCGGCGGAAAGCTTCTGGTGACAGACCGGATGGCAGAAACCGATCTCTTCCAGACAGCGATGCACACGTGTACTGTCCGTGACTACGACTGCGCAGCACGCTGTCGCCACGTCTGCGAGAACAGTACCTGGGGATTTTCCCCCTTTGAGCGCGGTTCCTGTCAGCACAGATGGCGCTGTCGTATCATGAAGGCGATTTTCTGATTAAATCATAAAATACTGCTCGGTGCTCCAGACGCACCGCTGCGCATCGGACGGCAGACGTAGCAAACTTGTACCCCTGCCACACGGCAAATTTAATGTCATTCCCATCGAATGACGTTCGTTCAAAATGACATTATTTTGCTGCCACACGAGAAAATATAATGTCATTCGATGAAAACGACATTAGGTATCGAATGAGTTCACAGAACTTATTAGCCAGCGATCTCCGAGCTAATGTGTTACCTCGACACCAGAGACTTCGCGAGAATATACACCGAAAAACACGATTACAAAAGTGTCACAAGAACTGCAATATTTTCGCGTCCGTATGATTGTGCGGTCGTTCATTTATGACTACAAAAATGCCAATTAGAATTGGAAAAAAATAAAACCCACTCTGGCTACCAGCTTTGCGCGGCTTGCGTGGTTAACATTCACAACATGGCGACGCCTAGCTCACCCGCTTCGGACCGAATACTGCGTCGCCGCTGCATTTTTCGACACGATCGCTTGCTCTAAATGGTTGTATTCGCTTTTATTTTGTGCATTCTCGTCCCTCCGTAACAATATAGGAGTGAAATATTAGTCGTTTTTGAAGTAAATTTAAGAATTTCTTGGTGCTACGCTTAACTATGTAAGGTGTACACTGTCGTCATAGCAACGACCCCGGGCGAAGTATTTCACCAACTTTGCACTAGAATCTACATTTTCAGTTCAAATTGATTTATGTTAAAAAAACAAAGCCTTCGAAGGCATTCATTACTGCCGTTAATAAAAGAAAAAAGCGTTTCTTCGGCACACAGTTCAGGAGGTTTGACTTGCTGTCATCTAGATGGCGCCACAGTATGTTATGATTCTCGCGCGCTACGCTATTCACTCCGAACCACCGTGCTCCCAACTAAAACTGTTGTGAGGACGGGCAGCAGTGAGCGCAAGGTGCGCCCGTAGCATACGCAAAGCTTTTGCAGACGCACAGCTAATTCTGTCTAATTTCACCATAGAGAGCATTTCACAAAATCAACGTTACTAGATTACTTGTAGTCTAGTAACGTTGCACAAAATGACGTCCGCCATTTGCCTGCCGCCGCCGGCTGAGCTTTGGCTTGGCTTGGACTCGTGGTGGAGCAGTGATCAACACGTACGTTATTGAAATGAGGATTAGGATTTTAAAATCCGTTTCCATTAGCAAAGCAATACTTTTGGCAACGTATTGAAGCATACATAAAAATTTTTGTATGCTGTACTTTCTTTCCATCGCAATCGCCATCAGTTGCAAATGACATTAGTTTTTGCCGCGTAGCAGCGTGCAGAAAAAATGATATTAAGTCGAACAAATGTCATTCAATGAGAATGACATTAAATTTGCCGTGTGGCAGGGGTATTATTCGCCTTTGTCTACATATCTCGGCCACCTGACAATTCACAGGTGTAAAGCTCAGCTTAATGATAATCAACGCAGTATGAAGCCGCAGTTCTACAGTTGGGCTAATAAGCCCCTTGTTTAGGGTTCCGTGCTATATTCCTCCACCTGGGGTTCCATAAGGGCGCAAGTTGGGCCTATACTTTCCATGTATTCTTCAGTATATTTAGGAGCCGTTTTCTAAGCGACATAGGTTATCCCGGTTTTACCATATTTTATTCCTCACTTTGGCTTTTTTTTACTACACTAGAATCATGACTTTGCAGCAAAATATTCATGTTTACCGGGTTTTTTTTTCTGAGCCCATCATTCTTTTGCTCGTTTGATAAAATAAAACTCATCTACAAAAAGAAAACCTACTCCGTAGGTAATTGCCGTTCTATAGTGCAGTAGCTTTGCACCTTTCTGTAGAAAAAGCTCGGGAAAAAATATGCCTTTGTCCTGTTTTTCTAATAATCTGTCAAATGTAACAAAATGGCATTTTGATGTATTTGAGATCGAAGACTAAACACACATTTTCTTCAGATTTTTTTCCACCATCCACTGAAGCATCTCTCTAGTAGCCACTATCCGTGAAGGGGCTACAGGTTTCATTTTTGTGCAATTTTTCTTGTAAGTTTGCTCTTATGGCCTCCTTTGTGATTAGTTCTGCATCTTCCCCCACAAAAGTACTCTCGCGTAGTGAAATTCCCAGGGCCGTATTCTGCTATTCTGTAATGATCACTTTCATTTCATCGTGACGTCAATGTGACCAAAGCAAGACCAGATGAGAAAGCAAACAGCCAGTCACACACACTGCCGATCTGGTCGTGGTGCCGCCACTAGCCTGCCTCCTGCCTGCGCATCCAATTCGGCTGAGTCTCAGGGGCCACCCTGAGCCGATTCGTTGCACAAACGACGCCCAGTTTGTTTGCCAGATCAAGATTTACGACGATTAAGCTCTTCAGACGGATCGAACATGTCGGGCTCAGTCATTCGTGCACGTCGCCGCCAGCCCACCAGCACGCCAGGATCTGCCTCGACCAGCACAACTTCGCACCCTGTCTACGTCACTGGTAGCAGCGACTGTTGGAATAGAAATGAAAAATCGAATGAATGCGTAGAACATACTGCTGCTCGTCTTGAAAACCCACCTTTTCAGGCGATCGGAAAAGACAGGAAATCATGTGAGCCATCGAATATGATTATAGAATACCAGGTTTCGAGATTACTCCAAAGCCAAAAACTCGTTGTTTGTATTTTAATTTTAGCTTACCCTATGCCCTTAACGTCGACTGAAATCTCTGTAAACAGGAAAATTTTTCCACCCAACAACTACCATACAGTCGAGCCCTTTGACCCCGTGCCTGACAACAGAAAGCCACAGTGATCATGGCCTTGGAACCTCATCGATCTAAAAGCTCATAGATTTAGAACTTTAAAGATTAACTAAGCTAAGCACGAAATATTGCGCAAAAGCAGGGTTCCGAACCTGGGTTAACTCAAATTTCAAATTTTCGTGAAAGACCACTCAAATTTAGCGCGTGGGCAAAGCCCATATCGGAGGTGTCCCAGGTTGGTTCCAAACATGGTTGAACTGATTTTGAAAATGTCCGGATTGGGCCACCAAAAATTCAGGGGTAGGCCAAGCCCATTTTGAGGATGTCTCAGCTCAGTTCCAAATGTGGGTTAACTCAATTTAATATTTCCGGTGGGCCACCCAAATTTCAGCGGTGGGCCAAGCCCATTTTAGGGATGTCTCAGCTCCCTTCCGAACGTGGGTAAACTCAATTTTCAAATTTCCGGGATTGGGCCACCCAAATTTCAGGAGTGGGCCAAGCCCATTTTGGTGGTCTCAGCTCGCTTTCGAATGCGTCTGAACTAAATTTTTAAATTTCCGGGAGTGGCCCACCCAAATTTCATGGGTGGGCCAAGCCCATTTCGGTGGTGTCTCAGCTCGCTTCTGAACGTGGGTAAACAAAATTTTTAAATTTCCGGGAGTGGGCCACCCAAATTTCATGGGTGGGCCCAGCCCATTTCGGTGGTGTCTCAGCTCGCTTCCGAACGTCGGTAAACTAAATTTTTAAATTTACGGGAGTGGGCTACCCAAATTTCATGGGTGGGCCAAGCCCATTTCTGTTGATTGTCAGCTCGCTTCCGAACGTGGGTAAACTAAATTTTTAAATTTCCGGGAGTGGGCCACCCAAATTTCATGGGTGGGCCAAACTCATTTCGGTGGTGTCTCCGCTCGCTTCCGAACGTGGGTAACCTAAATTTTTAAATTTCCGGCAGTGGGCCACCCAAATTTCATGGGTGGGCCAAGACCATTTCGGTGGTGTCTCAGCTCGCTTCCGAACGTGGGCAAACTAAATTTTTAAATTTCCGGGAGTGGGCCACCCAAATTTCATGGGTGGCCAAGCTCATTTCGGTGGTGTCTAAGCTCGCTTCCGAACGTGGTGTAAACTAAATTTTTAAATTTCCGGGAGTGGGCCACCCAAATTTCATGGGTGGGCCAAGCCCATTTCGGTGGTGTCTCAGCTCGCTTCCGAACGTGGGTAAACTAAATTTTTAAATTTCCGGGAGTGGGCCACCTGAATTTCATGGGTGGGCCAAGCCCATTTCGGTGGTGTCTCAGCTCGCTTCCGAACGTGGGTAAACTAAATTTTTAAATTTCCGAGAGTGGGCCACCCAAATTTCATGGGTGGGCCAAGCCCATTTCGGTGGTGTCTCCGCTCGCTTCCGAACGTGGGTAACCTAAATTTTTAAATTTCCGGCAGTGGGCCACCCAAATTTTATGGGTGGGCCAAGACCATTTCGGTGGTGTCTCAGCTCGCTTCCGAACGTGGGCAAACTAAATTTTTAAATTTCCGGGAGTGGGCCACCCAAATTTCATGGGTGGCCAAGCCCATTTCGGTGGTGTCTAAGCTCGCTTCCGAACGTGGGTAAACTAAATTTTTAAATTTCCGGGAGTGGGCCACCCAAATTTCATGGGTGGGCCAAGCCCATTTCGGTGGTGTCTCAGCTCGCTTCCGAACGTGGGTAAACTAAATTTTTAAATTTCCGGGAGTGGGCCACCCAAATTTCATGGGTGGGCCAAGCCCGTTTCGGTGGTGTCTCAGCTCGCTTCCGAACGTGGGTAAACTTAATTTTTAAATTTCCGGGAGTGGGCCACCCAAATTTCATGGGTGGGCCAAGCCCATTTCGGTGGTGTCTCAGCTCGCTTCCGAACGTCGGTAAACTAAATTTTTAAATTTACGGGAGTGGGCTACCCAAATTTCATGGGTGGGCCAAGCCCATTTCTGTTGATTGTCAGCTCGCTTCCGAACGTGGGTAAACTAAATTTTTAAATTTCCGGGAGTGGGCCACCCAAATTTCATGGGTGGGCCAAACTCATTTCGGTGGTGTCTCCGCTCGCTTCCGAACGTGGGTAACCTAAATTTTTAAATTTCCGGCAGTGGGCCACCCAAATTTCATGGGTGGGCCAAGACCATTTCGGTGGTGTCTCAGCTCGCTTCCGAACGTGGGCAAACTAAATTTTTAAATTTCCGGGAGTGGGCCACCCAAATTTCATGGGTGGCCAAGCTCATTTCGGTGGTGTCTAAGCTCGCTTCCGAACGTGGGTAAACTAAATTTTTAAATTTCCGGGAGTGGGCCACCCAAATTTCATGGGTGGGCCAAGCCCATTTCGGTGGTGTCTCAGCTCGCTTCCGAACGTGGGTAAACTAAATTTTTAAATTTCCGGGAGTGGGCCACCTGAATTTCATGGGTGGGCCAAGCCCATTTCGGTGGTGTCTCAGCTCGCTTCCGAACGTGGGTAAACTAAATTTTTAAATTTCCGAGAGTGGGCCACCCAAATTTCATGGGTGGGCCAAGCCCATTTCGGTGGTGTCTCCGCTCGCTTCCGAACGTGGGTAACCTAAATTTTTAAATTTCCGGCAGTGGGCCACCCAAATTTTATGGGTGGGCCAAGACCATTTCGGTGGTGTCTCAGCTCGCTTCCGAACGTGGGCAAACTAAATTTTTAAATTTCCGGGAGTGGGCCACCCAAATTTCATGGGTGGCCAAGCCCATTTCGGTGGTGTCTAAGCTCGCTTCCGAACGTGGGTAAACTAAATTTTTAAATTTCCGGGAGTGGGCCACCCAAATTTCATGGGTGGGCCAAGCCCATTTCGGTGGTGTCTCAGCTCGCTTCCGAACGTGGGTAAACTAAATTTTTAAATTTCCGGGAGTGGGCCACCCAAATTTCATGGGTGGGCCAAGCCCGTTTCGGTGGTGTCTCAGCTCGCTTCCGAACGTGGGTAAACTTAAATTTTAAATTTCCGGGAGTGGGCCACCCAAATTTCATGGGTGGGCCAAGCCCATTTCTGTGGTGTCTCAGCTCACTTCCGAACGTTTGTAAACTAAATTTTTAAATTTTCGGGAGTGGGCCACCCAAATTTCATGGGTGGGCCAAGCCCATTTAGGTGGTGTCTCAGCTCGCTTCCGAACGTGGGTAAACTAAATTTTTAAATTTCCGGGAGTGGGCCACGCAAATTTCATCGGTGGGCCAAGCCCATTTCGGTGGTGTCTCCGCTCGCTTCCGAACGAAGGTAAAGTAAAATTTTAAATTTCTGGGTGTGGGCCACCCAAATTTCATGGGTGGGCCAAGCCCATTTCGGTGGTGTCTCAGCTTGCTTCCGAATGTGTGTAAACTAAATTTTTAAATTTCCGGGAGTGGGCCACCCAAATTTCATGGGTGGGCCAAGCTTATTTCGGTGGTGTCTCAGCTCGCTTCCGAACGTGGGTAAACTAAATTTTTAAATTTCCGGGGGTGGGCCACCCGAATTTCATGGGTGGGCCAAGCCCATTTCGGTGCTGTGTCAGCTCGCTTCCGAACGTTGGTAAACTAAACTTTTAAATTTCCGAGAGTGGGCCACCCAAATTTCATGGGTGGGCCAAGCTCATTTCGGTGGTGTCTCAGCTCGCTTCCGAACATGGGTAAACTAAATTTTTTAATTTCCGGGAGCGGGCCACCCAAATTTCATGGGTGGGCCAAGCCCATTTTAGGGATGTCTCAGCTCGCTTCCGAACGTGGGTAAACTCAATTTTCAAATTTGCGGGAGTGGGCCACCCAAATTTCAGGGGTAGGCCAAGCTCATTTTGGTGGTGTCTCAGCTCGCTTCCGAATGCGTGTGAAATAAATTTTTAAATTTCTGGGAGTGGGCCACTAAATTTCATGGGTGGGCCAAGCCCATTTTGCTGGTGTCTCAGCTCGCTTCCGAATGTGGGTAAACTAAATTTTTAAATTTCCGGGGGTGGGCCTCCCAAATTTCATGGGTGGGCCAAGCCCACTTCGGTGGTGTCTCAGCTCGCTTCCGAACGTGGGTAAACTAAATTTTTAAATTTCTGGGAGTGGGCCAAAAAAAATTCAAGGGTGGGCCAAGCCCATTTCGGTGGTGTCTCCGCTCGCTTCCGAACGTGGGTAAACTAAATTTTTTAATTTCCGGGAGTATGCCACCCAAATTTCATGGGTGGGCCAAGCCAATTTCGGTGGTGTCTCAGCTCGCTTCCGAACGTCGGTAAACTAAATTTTTAAATTTCCGGGAGTGGGACACTCAAATTTCATGGGTGGGCCAAGCCCGTTTCGGTGGTGTCTAAGCTCGCTTCCGAACGTGGGCAAACTAAATTTTTAAATTTCCTGGAGTGGGCCACCCAAATTTCATGGGTGGGCCAAGCCCATTTCGGTGGTGTTTCAGCTCGCTTCCTAACGTGGGTAAACTAAATTTTTAAATTTCCGGGAGTGGGCCAAAAAAATTTCATGGGTGGGCCAAGCCCATCTCGGTGGTGTCACCGCTCGCTTCCGAATGTGGGTAAACTAGATTTTAAAATTTCCAGAGAGTAGGCCACCCAAATTTCATGGGTGGGCCAAGCCCATTTCGGTGGTGTCTCCGCTCGTTTCCGAACGTAGGTAAACTAAATTTTTAAATTTCCGGGAGTGGGCCACCCAAATTTCTTGGGTGGGCGAGGCCCATTTCGGTGGTGTCTCAGCTCGCTTCCGAACGTGGGTAAACTAAATTTTTAAATTTCCGGGAGTGGGCCACCCAAATTTCATGGGTGGGCCAAGCCCATTTAGGTGGTGTCTCAGCTCGCTTCCGAACGTGGGTAAACTAAATTTTTAAATTTCCGGGAGTGGGCCACCCAAATTTCATGGGTGGGCCAAGCCCATTTCGGTGCTGCCTCAACTCGCTTCCGAACGTGGGTAAACTAAATTTTTAAATTTCCGGGAGTGGGCCACGCAAATTTCATCGGTGGGCCAAGCCCATTTCGGTGGTGTCTCCACTAGCTTCCGAACGAAGGTAAAGTAAAATTTTAAATTTCTGGGTGTGGGCCACCCAAATTTCATGGGTGGGCCAAGCCCATTTCGGTGGTGTCTCAGCTTGCTTCCGAATGTGTGTAAAGTAAATTTTTTAATTTCCGGGAGTATGCCACCCAAATTTCATGGGTGGGCCAAGCCAATTTCGGTGGTGTCTCAGCTCGCTTCAGAAAGTGGGTAAACTAAATTTTTAAATTTCCGGGAGTGGGACACTCAAATTTCATGGGTGGGCCAAGCCCGTTTCGGTGGTGTCTAAGCTCGCTTCCGAACGTGGGCAAACTAAATTTTTAAATTTCCTGGAGTGGGCCACCCAAATTTCATGGGTGGGCCAAGCCCATTTCGGTGGTGTTTCAGCTCGCTTCCTATAGTGGGTAAACTAAATTTTTAAATTTCCGGGAGTGGGCCAAAAAAATTTCATGGGTGGGCCAAGCCCATCTCGGTGGTGTCTCAGCTCGCTTCCGAACGTGGGCAAACTAAATTTTTAAATTTCCGGGAGTGGGCCACCCAAATTTCATGGGTGGGCCAAGCCCATTTCGGTGGTGTCTAAGCTCGCTTCCGAACGTGGGTAAACTAAATTTTTAAATTTCCGGGAGTGGGCCACCCAAATTTCATGGGTGGGCCAAGCCCATTTCGGTGGTGTCTCAGCTCGCTTCCGAACGTGGGTAAACTAAATTTTTAAATTTCCGGGAGTGGGCCACCCAAATTTCATGGGTGGGCCAAGCCCGTTTCGGTGGTGTCTCAGCTCGCTTCCGAACGTGGGTAAACTTAATTTTTAAATTTCCGGGAGTGGGCCACCCAAATTTCATGGGTGGGCCAAGCCCATTTCGGTGGTGTCTCAGCTTGCTTCCGAATGTGGGTAAACTCAATTTTCAAATTTCCGGGAGTGGGCCACCCAAATTTCAGGGGTAGGCCAAGCTAATTTTGGTGGCGTCTCAGCTCGCTTTCGAAAGCGTGTGAACTAAATTTTTAAATTTCCGGGAGTGGGCCACTCAAATTTCATGGGTGGGCCAAGCTCATTTTGGTGGTGTCTCAGCTCGCTTCCGAACGTGGGTAAACTAAATTTTTAAATTTCCGGGGGTGGTCCACCCGAATTTCATGGGTGGGCCAAGCCCATTTCGGTGGTGTGTCAGCTCGCTTCCGAACGTGGGTAAACTAAACTTTTAAATTTCCGAGAGTGGGCCACCCAAATTTCATGGGTGGGCCAAGCTCATTTCGGTGGTGTCTCAGCTCGCTTCCGAACGTCGGTAAACTAAATTTTTAAATTTCCGGGGGTGGGCCACCCAAATTTTATGGGTGGGCCAAGCCTATTTCGGTGGTGTCTAAGCTCACTTCCGAACGTGGGCAAACTAAATTTTTAAATTTCCTGGAGTGGGCCACCCAAATTTCATGGGTGGGCCAAGCCCACTTTGGTGGTGTCTCAGCTTGCTTCCGAACGTGGGTAAACTAAATTTTTAAATTTCCGGGAGTGGGCCAAAAAAATTTCATGGGCGGGCCAAGCCCATTTCGGTGGTGTCTCCACTCGCTTCCGAACGTGGGTAAACTAAATTTTTAAATTTCCGGGAGTATGCCACCCAAATTTCATGGGTGGTCCAAGCCAATTTCGGTGGTGTCTCAGCTCGCTTCCGATCGTGGGTAAACTAAATTTTTAAATTTCCGGGAGTGGGACACCCAAATTTCATGGGTGGGCCAAGCCCGTTTCGGTGGTGTCTAAGCTCGCTTCCGAACGTCGGTAAACAAAATTTTTAAATTTACGGGATTGGGCTACCGAAATTTCATGGGCGGGCCAAGCCCATTTCTGTTGATTGTCAGCTCGCTTCCGAACGTGGGTAAATTAAACTTTTAAATTTCCGGGAGTGGGCCACCATTTCATGGGTGGACCAAGCCCATTTAGGTGTTGTCTCAGCTCGCTTCTGAACGTGGGTAAACTAAATTTTAAAATTTCCGGGAGTGGGCCACCCAAATTTCATGGGTGGGCCAAGCCCATTTCGGTGGTGTCTCAGCTCGCTTCCGAATGTGTGTAAACTAAATTTTTAAATTTCCGGGAGTGGGCCACCCAAATTTCATTGGTGGGCCAAACTCATTTCGGTGGTGTCTCAGCTCAAATTTGGGTGTCAAATTTGGGTGGCCCACTCCCGGAAATTTAAAAATTTAGTTTATCCACGTTTGGAAGCGAGCGGAGACACCACCGAAATGGGCTTGGCCCACCCATGAAATTTGGGTGGCCCACTCTCGGAAATTTAAAAGTTTAGTTTACCCACGTTCGGAAGCAAGCTTAGACACCACCGAAATGGGCTTGGCCTACCCATGAAATTTCGGTGGCCCACTCCCGGAAATTTAAAAATTTAGTTTACCCACGTTCGGAAGCGAGCTGAGACACCACCAAAGTGGGCTTGGCACACCCATGAAATTTGGGCGGCCCACTCCAGGAAATTTAAATATTTAGTTTACCCACGTTCGGAAGCGAGCGGAGACACCACCGAGATGGGCTTGGCCCACCCATGAAATTTTTTTGGCCCACTCCAGGAAATTTAAAAATTTAGTTTACCCACGTTCGGAAGCGAGCTGAGACACCACCGAAATGGGCTTGGCCCACCCATGAAATTTGGGCGGCCCACTCCAGGAAATTTAAAAATTTAGTTTGCCCACGTTCGGAAGCGAGCTTAGACACCACCGAATAGGGCTTGGCCCACCCATGAAATTTGGGTGGCCCATTCCCGGAAATTAAAAAATTTAGGTTGCCCACGTTCGGAATCGAGCGGAGACACCACCAAAATGGGCTTGGCCCACCCATGAAATTTTTTTGGCCCACTCCCGGAAATTTAAAAATTTTGTTTACCCACGTTCGGAAGCGAGCTGAGACACCACCGAAATGGGCTTGGCCAACCCATGAAATTTGGGTGGCGCACTCCAGGAAATTTAAAAATTTAGTTTAGCCACATTCGGAAGCGAGCTGAGACACCACCGAAATGGGCTTGGCCCACCCATGAAATTTCGGTGGCCCTCTCCTGGAAATTTAAAAATTTAGTTTACACACATTCGGAAGCAAGCTGAGACACCACCGAAATTAGCTTGGCCCACCCATGAAATTTGGGTGGCATACTCCCGGAAATTTAAAAATTTAGTTTACCCACGTTCGGAAGCGAGCGGAGACACCACCGAAATGGGCTTGGCCCACCCATGCAATTTTTTGGCCCACTCCCGGAAATTTAAAAATTTAGTTTACCCATGTTTGGAAGCGAGCTGAGACACCACCGAAGTGGGCTTGGCCGACCCATGAAATTTGGGCGGCCCACTCCAGGAAATTTAAAAATTTAGTTTGCCCACGTTCGGAAGCGAGCTTAGACAAAACCGAAAGGGGCTTGGCCCACTCATGAAATTTGGGTGGCCCACTCCCGGAAAATTAAAAATTTAGTTTACCCACGTTCGGAAGCGAGCGGAGACACCACCAAAATGGGCTTGGCCCACCTATGAAATTTTTTGGCCCACTCCCGGAAATTTAAAAATTTAGTTTACCCACGTTCGGAAGCGAGCTGAGACACAACCGAAATGGGCTTGGCCCACCCAAGAAATTTGGGTGGCCCACTCCCGGAAATTTAAAAATTTAGTTTACCCACGTTCGGAAGCGAGCGGAGACACCACCGAAATGGGCTTGGCCCACCCATGAAATTTGGGTGGCCCACTCTCGGAAATTTAAAAATTTAGTTTACCCACATTCGGAAGTGAGCTGAGACACCACCGAAATGGGCTTGGCCCACCCATGAAATTTGGGTGGCCCACTCCAGGAAATTTAAAAATTTAGTTTACCAACGTTCGGAAGCGAGCTTAGACACCACCGAAATGGGCTTGGCCCACCCATGAAATTTCGGTAGCCCTCTCCTGGAAATTTAAAAATTTAGTTTACACACATTCGGAAGCAAGCTGAGACACCACCGAAATTAGCTTGGCCCACCCATGAAATTTGGGTGGCATACTCCCGGAAATTTAAAAATTTAGTTTACCCACGTTCGGAAGCGAGCGGAGACACCACCGAAATGGGCTTGGCCCACCCATGCAATTTTTTGGCCCACTCCCGGAAATTTAAAAATTTAGTTTACCCATGTTTGGAAGCGAGCTGAGACACCACCGAAGTGGGCTTGGCCGACCCATGAAATTTGGGCGGCCCACTCCAGGAAATTTAAAAATTTAGTTTACCCACGTTCGGAAGCGAGCGGAGACACCACCGAAATGGGCTTGGCCCACCCATGCAATTTTTTGGCCCACTCCCGGAAATTTAAAAATTTAGTTTACCCATGTTTGGAAGCGAGCTGAGACACCACCGAAGTGGGCTTGGCCGACCCATGAAATTTGGGCGGCCCACTCCAGGAAATTTAAAAATTTAGTTTGCCCACGTTCGGAAGCGAGCTTAGACACCACCGAAAGGGGCTTGGCCCACTCATGAAATTTGGGTGGCCCACTCCCGGAAAATTAAAAATTTAGTTTACCCACGTTCGGAAGCGAGCGGAGACACCACCAAAATGGGCTTGGCCCACCTATGAAATTTTTTGGCCCACTCCCGGAAATTTAAAAATTTAGTTTGCCCACGTTGGCAAGCGAGCTTAGACACTCTTGAAATGGGCTTGGCCCACCCATGAAATTTGGGTGGCCCACTCCCGGCAATTTAAAAATTTAGTTTACCCACGTTCGGGAGCGAGCGGAGACTCCAGCAAAATGGGCTTGGCCCACCCACGAAATTTGGGTGGCCCACTCCCGGAAATTTAAAAATTTAGTTTGCCCACGTTGGCAAGCGAGCTTAGACACTCTTGAAATGGGCTTGGCCCACCCATGAAATTTGGGTGGCCCACTCCCGGAAATTTAAAAATTTAGTTTACCCACGTTCGGGAGCGAGCGGAGACTCCAGCAAAATGGGCTTGGCCCACCCACGAAATTTGAGTGGCCCACTCTCGGAAATTTAAAAATTTAGTTTACCCACGTTCGGAAGCGAGCTGACACACCACCGAAATGGGCTTGGCCCACCCAAGAAATTTGGGTGGCCCACTCCCGGAAATTTAAAAATTTAGTTTACCCACGTTCGGAAGCGAGCGGAGACACCACCGAAATGGGCTTGGCCCACTCATGAAATTTGGGTGGCCCACTCTCGGAAATTTAAAAATTTAGTTTACCCACATTCGGAAGTGAGCTGAGACACCACCGAAATGGGCTTGGCCCACCCATGAAATTTGGGTGGCCCACTCTAGGAAATTTAAAAATTTAGTTTACCAACGTTCGGAAGCGAGCTTAGACACCACCGAAATGGGCTTGGCCCACCCATGAAATTTGGGTGGCCCACTCCCGGAAATTTAAAAATTTATTTTACACACATTCGGAAGCAAGCTGAGACACCACCGAAATTGGCTTGGCCCAGCCATGAAATTTGGGTGGCCTACTCCCGGAAATTTTAAAATTTAGTTTACCCACGTTCGGAAGCGAGTGGAGACACCACCGAGATGGGCTTGGCCCACCCATGAAATTTTTTTGGCCCACTCCCGGAAATTTAAAAATTTAGTTTACCCACGTTCGGAAGCGAGCTGAGACACCACCGAAATGGGCTTGGCCCACCCATGAAATTTGGGCGGCCAACTCCAGGAAATTTAAAAATTTAGTTTACCAACGTTCGGAAGCGATCTTAGACACCACCGAAATGGGCTTGGCCCACCCATGAAATTTGGGTGGCCCACACCAGGAAATTTAAAAATTTAGTTTACCAACGTTCGGAAGCGAGCTTAGACACCACCGAAATGGGCTTGGCCCACCCATGAAATTTGGGTGGCCCACTCCCGGAAATTTAAAAATTTATTTTACACACATTCGGAAGCAAGCTGAGACACCACCGAAATTGGCTTGGCCCACCCATGAAATTTGGGTGGCATACTCCCGGAAATTTTAAAATTTAGTTTACCCACGTTCGGAAGCGAGCGGAGACACCACCGAGATGGGCTTGGCCCACCCATGAAATTTTTTTGGCCCACTCCCGGAAATTTAAAAATTTAGTTTACCCACATTCGGAAGCGAGCTGAGACACCACCGAAATGTGCTTGGCCCACCCATGAAATTTGGGCGGCCCACTCCAGGAAATTTAAAAATTTAGTTTACCAACGTTCGGAAGCGAGCTTAGACACCACCGAAATGGGCTTGGCCCACCCATGAAATTTGGGTGGCCCACTCCAGGAAATTTAAAAATTTAGTTTACCAACGTTCGGAAGCGAGCTTAGACACCACCGAAATGGGCTTGGCCCACCCATGAAATTTGGGTGGCCCACTCCCGAAAATTTAAAAATTTATTTTACACACATTCGGAAGCAAGCTGAGACACCACCGAAATTGGCTTGGCCCACCCATGAAATTTGGGTGGCATACTCCCGGAAATTTTAAAATTTAGTTTACCCACGTTCGGAAGCGAGCGGAGACACCACCGAGATGGGCTTGGCCCACCCATGAAATTTTTTTGGCCCACTCCCGGAAATTTAAAAATTTAGTTAACCCACGTTCGGAAGCGAGCTGAGACACCACCGAAATGGGCTTGGCCCACCCATGAAATTTGGGCGGCCCACTCCAGGAAATTTAAAAATTTAGTTTACCAACGTTCGGAAGCGAGCTTAGACACCACCGAAATGGTCTTTGCCCACCCATGAAATTTGGGTGGCCCACTCCAGGAAATGAATCGGATCATTACAGAACACGGCCTTCAGAATTTCACTACGCCAGGTTAAGCCAAGGTCTGCAACTCCATATTTATACTTTCTCATGGAGTGTCACCGCGGGCGAACGCTAAATGCCGACAATTAATTTAACCATGTCTTCCGGGAGCGCGCTCCCAGAAGAATGCCTTTGTTAGTTTGCACGTCTCCATATTACCACCTTGGACGCAGAACTCGCGTACGGTGATTTCAACATAGGGCGACTTGACGCCTGTAAGACCCCATAGGCATCTGGGTTATCACCGGTTCGTTACATCGCGGCAGTGTCGTTGGAAGTGCTTTATTGGGGCAGATGCAGAAATGATCAAAAAGGAGGAAACTGACAAGCAGATTAACACAAAAATGAAACTTGTACTGAAGTAAATGTGGGTTTAGTCTTCGATCTCAAATACCTAAAAATGCCTTTATTTCGTTACGCTTGACCAGTTAATAGAAAAACAAAAAAGGCAGATTTTTTCCTATAACTTTTTCTACAGAAAGGTTCAAAGCTACTGAGCTATAGAGCAGTACATGTCTACGGAGTAGTTTTTCTTTTTGTAGATGAATTTTATTCTGTGAAAAAAGCAAAAAGAAATTTTTGCCTGAGGAAGAAACGGGAAAACTAAATATTTGCTACAAAGCCATGTATGTAGCGCAGTAAAAATAAGCCAAAGTAAGGAATGAAATCAGACAAATCCATGATGATCTATGTTGCTGAGAAAACGGGTCCTATAAATATGAACTATAGGCTTAACCTCCGCCCTTAAGTAACAGCAGGTGGACAAATACAATACGCAACCCTAAAATACAGGGCTCATTAGCCCAAGTGTCGATTTGCGGTATCAAGCTCTATTAATTATCATTAAGCTGAGCTTTACTCCCGTGAGTTATCAGGTGACCGAAGATACGAAGACAAAGGAAATAATTATTTCTATCTCTGCCGTCTGATGCACAGTGTGGCGCGTCTGGAGCGCCGGGCAGCGCATAAGCATTTGATGAATTAATCAGAAAATCGCCTTCACGATACGACAGCGCCATCTGTGCTGCCACGATCCGCGCTGAAAGGTGGAAAATCCCCGGGGTTGTCCTATCAGACGTGGCGATTGCGTGCTGCGCAGTTGTGGTCACGGTGAGTACACGTGTGCATCGCTGTCTGGAAGAGATCGGTTTCTGCCACCCGGTCTGTCACGAGAAGCATTCCTTTGTGCGTCTTGAGCGCACGTTCGCCGCCGACCGTCCTGGTAGAAAACCGAGCCAGGCGCTGCGTGCAGTTTGTGGGAATCTGGCTTTCCGCCGTCGCCTTTGCGCGGCTGTGCCGGCCTACCGCGTCGTTTCTCCTCTTTCCCTTGCTCCCGCCTCAGGCGGTGGAGAGGCGGCTAGGTGACTAATCACTGTCATTTGGCCTCAGCTCCGCCCCGGCTCCCCAATGGCCTTTGCCATTGGCGCCTTTTGGCGGGAATTCCGGGACCCGCTTTGGTGGCCGCGCACTGCGCGACCGTCCGAGCGGGGCCCAGAGAGAGAGATCCCTCCGAGACAGCGAAAGGTGCGTACGTTACTCTTTGTCCGTGCCGGCCTTGCCGTTCGGACCAGTGCTTACTCGAGCTCGCCCGCACGTGTCCTCTGACCTGCAGCGGCTCGAGCCTGTCCAGCGGGGTCCAGCGACCTCTGACAGGCGTACCTTGCGTTGAATGCCCACTCTCTCTCGCAACCGGCCCAACGGTCGACACGAGAGAGAGATCACAGCACTGCCGCGGGGACATTCTCCTGCAGCGGCGTGCTAGCGGTGCGCATTACTCGAGTCGCTTCGTGCGCGCAGCGGAGCCTTGCTCCTCGCGCGCCCCCGGGACGGGGTGACCATTGAGTGTGTGTGTATCTGCTGGAGGACGATGTGAATAAACGTCTCCTTTGTGAACTTGGAGGCCTATTTCATTGCGGCGAATCGCTCTCCTCCCAGCGGAGGTTGAGTGCACCGCATCGGTGTCCCAGTGTGTGTGTGGTGACGGCTGATCGGGGCCCTTGGCTCGCGCGAAGCTCGAACCCGCGGTGGGTGGTGGCCTGTGTCCACGTAGGAACCCACAACTGGCGCCCAACGTGCTAAGTCATTGGCGCTTACGCCTTTGATGGCACATTAGCCGAGCAGGTCGCCTTGCCGATCACGCTTGCGCACCATGTCTACCACCCCCAGCGGGGCACTCGGCAGCTACATGTCGGCTCCCTACGGAGTTGTAGCGTCGTTTGATCCGCTGGCTGCTGTTCCTTCGAATAGCTAGACACCGTGGTTGGCCGCGGCCCCCATTGGGGTTTACTGCGGCAACCCAAAATGTCGACCACGCGGCTCCCATTGGAGCTGTACCGGGAGCACCCTGCGGTGCATCCGCTGGTCACATGCCTCAGCTGTGCAAGCTTTCCGTCCAGTGCGAAAGCAGTTCGTGTCACGCTGCCGCAACCGGCAGTTTCGAACAGCAGCAGCCGTGCCCCGCGAGCAGTCAATTCTGCTCTGGGAACGGCGAGGCGCTGGCCCGGTTCCCTGTGGAAACCACGCCGCTCATCGAACTAGGAGCCTTGCCTCCCTCGTTCGTGCAGCCCGCCCAAGCCTCCACTGAGGCAGGGGTGCAGTGCGCTCAGTTGGCTGATGCGGCTCCGCGAGCCTGCGGGTCGGCTGGCGCGCTGGGCTCTCCTGATACAGCATTACGACTTTTCCGTGCAGTGTCGAAAGGGGAGCACAAACGTGGTAGCTGACGCGCTATCCCGTGCCCCACTCGCCAGCGGCGCCTTGACGCCTGTAGGCGGATGGGGCGAAACAGCGGACGAGCCGCCGGGCGGCAAGGAGGGGGAACCCGCAAACGGGTTAACCCATTCCGCTAACCAGGCGAGCAGCGCTTCGCAAAGCGGACGAGAGGCAAAGCTCTTCGTGAGCGCCTCGGAGGTGCCGACGCGAACGGAAATTTTGGCTGCAAACCAGAGTGGGGACGAGACCATGCTCCCCTCTGGGATGACTGGAATCGTTTTCAGCCGTAAGAGCTACTGAAAGCCCAGCAAAATGACCTTTTTTGTCGCGAGGTGAGCGACGGTCTCAGGGAGACGGAGCGCCGTGACGCTACTTGTATTGTAGCGGGCGCAGGGGGGAAGAAGCCAGCGTGTGTCGCGGCGAACCCCGGGGATTCATATTTGCTGGACCATGACGGGCTCGTGCTGAAATACATAGCCACCGATGACGAGTCCATCGACCCGTTCTAGGTGGTTATCCCCAAAAGTCTGAGAGGCGCACTGTTGAGATTCTCTCATGACGAACCACTGGCCGGTCATCTGAGTGGCTCCTAAGTTTTTAAAAACTGAGTCAATCGGTGACGTGGCCCGGCATGAAGCGTGACATTTTCCGCTATGCCGTTCCTGCCATGTCTGCCGAGCGGTGAAGTCACGGGGCGGCAAGCCGCCTGGAATGATGAAACCGATTGACAGTGTGCGTCCGTGGCAGATGGCCACCTGCGATTTGATGGGGCCTTTCCCCAGGAGCAAGCAGGGGTTCATAGACCTGAAGGCCTACGCGTCACGGTCTGACGAGCTTGCGCCGGTACCCATTGGTATCAAAGGCAAGCGCAAAGGCACAGCTGGTGCTGCGGAACGCAAGCGTACGGAGCACCGGTACAATCTGAGGCGACGGTCACCGGTGTGATTGATGCCGGACGGCGGACTTTTCCGCAACCGAAGGCGCGCAGCCTCAGCTAGCTGGCGAGCTTTCTCGTCAGGCCCTACCTAGGCGAAGCACGGTGTGTTATTTTTTTTTCTTGTTTTTGCAGCATGCTCAGTTCCAGCCTTGTGTGTTTATCTGTTTACTTATTTGTTTTGTTTGAGTCAGTTTCTAGCCACTTTCATTTCCTGCTGGCTCGTCTGTTTTTGTTCTAACGTACCCAGATGTACATAGGCAACATGCGTTTGTGTTGGCCTTCAGTTTTTTTTTTTACCCGACTTGTACATAGGGAAACTTCAGCCCGCTCGTGCTTGCTCTTATCTTCTAGAAGGAATAGATTGGATTAGGTGTCGTTTGTACAGCGAGCCTTTTCTCATTTCCGGCCCGACTGTGGGTGGTTGGCTCGTTAAGGAGCCGTGTGTCGCGGTGCGAGTTTTGTGCGGGCCGTATGGAGGGGAAGTTGGCGGGGCGTTTGGGGCGATGGGGGGGGCGGAAAGTGCACCCTTTGACCCTCGCCGCGGCGCCTCTGGACGCTTCTGATGGGGGGGTCGTTGTCGCCGACCAGCGTCCGCGCACGTGCCGGTGTATGCGTGTTTGTGGCTGTGGCTGTGTGCGCGCGTAACCATGAGCCAAGGCGACGCCTGTGAGTCGTGCCGTTGTGTCCTTCTGCGTGAGCGCGAGGATGAGAAGGACCCCTCGCTGTGGACAAGGTTACACATCTGGAAGCCGCCCGTTTCAGCCGGCGCCCGTTTCCTCGCCCGTTTCAGCCGGCGTGAAGGGGGTGCACTAACTAACTTGTGCCCGAACGTGATGTCGTGTCCAAGGGCGCGAGGTCAATGCTCTGCCGCGGCCCCGTCGTCATCAACGCACCCTACATCAACGGAAAGAAGACCGCCATCAGTCGTCGGCCCTCCCAACCCGTTCAACTTGAAGTCTGCGAGCGGTGAGTCGCCGACAGGCCCACTGGGCCGCGCCACCGAACTTTGAGGCTGGCATCCACCTGTAACATAGTTGTACAGTTGTATTCACATCTTCTTGTGTACCGTGTACATAATCTGCAAGCTGTTTTGATTTACTGAAGCGTATGCAAGTGTTTGTTTGCCTTGTTTCTCCTTTGTTTGTGTTGTTTTTTTACATTGTTCTGGCTGGAACTGAAGTGTATCTAGTTTTTTTTGTGTATTCATTTCTTTATTTTGGAACTGAAGTGTAGCTTATTTTTGTGTATTGATTTCTTTATTTTGGCCGCGTGCTTTGCCGATGGGTAGGAGGGCATTTAAGGAGAGGGGGATGTGGGAATCTGGCTTTCCGCCGTCGCCTTTGCGCGGCTGTGCCGGCCTACCGCGTCGTTTCTCCTCTTTCCCTTGCTCCCGCCTCAGGCGGTGGAGAGGCGGCTAGGTGACTAATCACTGTCATTTGGCCTCAGCTCCGCCCCGGCTCCCCAATGGCCTTTGCCATTGGCGCCTTTTGGCGGGAATTCCGGGACCCGCTTTGGTGGCCGCGCACTGCGCGACCGTCCGAGCGGGGCCCAGAGAGAGAGATCCCTCCGAGACAGCGAAAGGTGCGTACGTTACTGTTTGTCCGTGCCGGCCTTGCCGTTCGGACCAGTGCTTACTCGAGCTCGCCCGCACGTGTCCTCTGACCTGCAGCGGCTCGAGCCTGTCCAGCGGGGTCCAGCGACCTCTGACAGGCGTACCTTGCGTTGAATGCCCACTCTCTCTCGCAACCGGCCCAACGGTCGACACGAGAGAGAGATCACAGCACTGCCGCGGGGACATTCTCCTGCAGCGGCGTGCTAGCGGTGCGCATTACTCGAGTCGCTTCGTGCGCGCAGCGGAGCCTTGCTCCTCGCGCGCCCCCGGGACGGGGTGACCATTGAGTGTGTGTGTATCTGCTGGAGGACGATGTGAATAAACGTCTCCTTTGTGAACTTGGAGGCCTATTTCATTGCGGCGAATCGCTCTCCTCCCAGCGGAGGTTGAGTGCACCGCATCGGTGTCCCAGTGTGTGTGTGGTGACGGCTGATCGGGGCCCTTGGCTCGCGCGAAGCTCGAACCCGCGGTGGGTGGTGGCCTGTGTCCACGTAGGAACCCACAAGTTCGTCATCCGGTCCCACGCTGCCCGACTCACGCCACCGGCGCTGCTCTGCGCTCCCATTGGCTGCTGAGCTGCCTCGACGTGTTGCTGCCTCAGCCGGGGACAACACAAGGGCAAATAAAGAACCGATGACGCTCGCGCTAAAGGCAAACCCTTCTTCCTTTTCGATTAACAATTTGAATATTTTATTGCTGCAGATCCGTCATTTTTTTCTTTCAACTCTACATTATGCAGAACCTGCACGGCCTTCGTGGTTAGTTATAGTCGCGTGCGGATCGACTTTGATGAAATTTAGATGTCGATATGAACGACGAATTACTAAAGTACTGGACATAGTTCACGCGAGCAGCAAGATTTTTATAACACTACAGCGTACTTGGTTTATGGCATTGGTTATATCGTAGTCGCGTCCTGCGTGGTCTAAGCAGTAGTGCAGAACGTGTTCTACGTTATACATGGACTGAACCCGGACGCCCGCACCTCGGCAAATGCCATGAGAGGTGGCGTCGCTAAACCCGCTGCCTGCTGTGCGCAGGGATCCAGGCTGTGCTCGCTAAGCTGCCTGCTATGTTGTTGCTTTTAGTGTACGTCTTCGAGCGCTAATGATGCGGAGGAGAGCAGCGCTCAACGACGGAAAATCCCCAGAGGGGCAATTCTTGCGCCCATAGCAACTGCACGTACTGAGGCCGACTGATAGGTAGTGTGAACGCGATTGTTTTCTGTGATCGCAATCTGCCATCCGGTCTGTCACCAGACGCTTTCCGTCGCGCGTCTTGCGCACAGGCATTCTTCGCCGACCACGTTGGAAAAAACCCATCTACGCTAGCAGTGCAGCACTCCCGGAAATTTAAAATTTTAGTTTACCTATGTTCGGAAGCGAGCGGAGACACCACCGAAATGGGCTTGGCCCACCCATGAAATTTGGGTGGCCCACTCCCGGAAATTTAAAATTTTAGTTTACCTACGTTTGGAAGCGTGCTGAGACACCACCTAAATGTTCTTGGCCCACCCATGAAATTTGGGTGGCCCACTCCCGGAAATTTAAAAATTTAGTTTACAAACGTTCGGAAGTGAGCTGAGACACCACCGAAATTGGCTTGGCCCACCCATGAAATTTGGGTGGCCCACTCCCGGAAATTTAAAAATTTAGTTTACTCACGTTCGGAAGCGAGCTTAGACACCACCGAAATTGGCTTGGCCCACCCATGAAATTTGGGTGGCATACTCCGGGAAATTTTAAAATTTAGTTTACCCACGTTCGGAAGCGAGCGGAGACACCTACGAGATGGGCTTGGCCCACCCATGAAATTTTTTTTGCCCACTCCAGGAAATTTAAAAATTTAGGTTGCCCACGTTCGGAAGCGAGCTGAGACACAACCGAAATGGGCTTGGCCCACCCATGAAATTTGGGTGGCCCACTCCCGGAAATTTAAAAATGTAGTTTGCCCACGTTGGCGAGCGAGCTTAGACACTCTTGAAATGGGCTTGGCCCACCCATGAAATTTGGGTGGCCCACTCCCGGAAATTTAAAAATTTAGTTTACCCACGTTCGGGAGCGAGCGGAGACTCCAGCAAAATGGGCTTGGCCCACCCACGAAATTTGGGTGGCCCACTCCCGGAAATTTAAAAATTTAGTTTGCCCACGTTGGCAAGCGAGCTTAGACACTCTTGAAATGGGCTTGGCCCACCCATGAAATTTGGGTGGCCCACTCCCGGAAATTTAAAAATTTAGTTTACCCACGTTCGGGAGCGAGCGGAGACTCCAGCAAAATGGGCTTTGCCCACCCACGAAATTTGAGTGGCCCACTCTCGGAAATTTAAAAATTTAGTTTACCCACGTTCGGAAGCGAGCTGACACACCACCGAAATGGGCTTGGCCCACCCAAGAAATTTGGGTGGCCCACTCTCGGAAATTTAAAAATTTAGTTTACCCACATTCGGAAGTGAGCTGAGACACCACCGAAATGGGCTTGGCCCACCCATGAAATTTGGGTGGCCCACTCCAGGAAATTTAAAAATTTAGTTTACCAACGTTCGGAAGCGAGCTTAGACACCACCGAAATGGGCTTGGCCCACCCATGAAATTTGGGTGGCCCACTCCCGGAAATTTAAAAATTTATTTTACACACATTCGGAAGCAAGCTGAGACACCACCGAAATTGGCTTGGCCCAGCCATGAAATTTGGGTGGCCTACTCCCGGAAATTTTAAAATTTAGTTTACCCACGTTCGGATGCAAGCGGAGACACCACCGAGATGGGCTTGGCCCACCCATGAAATTTTTTTGGCCCACTCCCGGAAATTTAAAAATTTAGTTTACCCACGTTCGGAAGCGAGCTGAGACACCACCGAAATGGGCTTGGCCCACCCATGAAATTTGGGCGGCCCACTCCAGGAAATTTAAAAATTTAGTTTACCAACGTTCGGAAGCGAGCTTAGACACCACCGAAATGGGCTTGGCCCACCCATGAAATTTGGGTGGCCCACTCCAGGAAATTTAAAAATTTAGTTTACCAACGTTCGGAAGCGAGCTTAGACACCACCGAAATGGGCTTGGCCCACCCATGAAATTTGGGTGGCCCACTCCCGGAAATTTAAAAATTTATTTTACACACATTCGGAAGCAAGCTGAGACACCACCGAAATTGGCTTGGCCCACCCATGAAATTTGGGTGGCATACTCCCGGAAAATTTTAAAATTTAGTTTACCCACGTTCGGAAGCGAGCGGAGACACCACCGAGATGGGCTTGGCCCACCCATGAAATTTTTTTGGCCCACTCCCGGAAATTTAAAAATTTAGTTTACCCACGTTCGGAAGCGAGCTGAGACACCACCGAAATGTGCTTGGCCCACCCATGAAATTTGGGCGGCCCACTCCAGGAAATTTAAAAATTTAGTTTACCAACGTTCGGAAGCGAGCTTAGACACCACCGAAATGGGCTTGGCCCACCCATGAAATTTGGGTGGCCCACTCCAGGAAATTTAAAAATTTAGTTTACCAACGTTCGGAAGCGAGCTTAGACACCACCGAAATTGGCTTGGCCCACCCATGAAATTTGGGTGGCATACTCCCGGAAATTTTAAAATTTAGTTTACCCACGTTCGGAAGCGAGCGGAGACACCACCGAGATGGGCTTGGCCCACCCATGAAATTTTTTTGGCCCACTCCCGGAAATTTAAAAATTTAGTTAACCCACGTTCGGAAGCGAGCTGAGACACCACCGAAATGGGCTTGGCCCACCCATGAAATTTGGGCGGCCCACTCCAGGAAATTTAAAAATTTAGTTTACCAACGTTCGGAAGCGAGCTTAGACACCACCGAAATGGTCTTTGCCCACCCATGAAATTTGGGTGGCCCACTCCAGGAAATGAATCGGATCATTACAGAACACGGCCTTCAGAATTTCACTACGCCAGGTTAAGCCAAGGTCTGCAACTCCATATTTATACTTTCTCATGGAGTGTCACCGCGGGCGAACGCTAAATGCCGACAATTAATTTAACCATGTCTTCCGGGAGCGCGCTCCCAGAAGAATGCCTTTGTTAGTTTGCACGTCTCCATATTACCACCTTGGACGCAGAACTCGCGTACGGTGATTTCAACATAGGGCGACTTGACGCCTGTAAGACCCCATAGGCATCTGGGTTATCACCGGTTCGTTACATCGCGGCAGTGTCGTTGGAAGTGCTTTATGGGGGCAGATGCAGAAATGATCAAAAAGGAGGAAACTGACAAGCAGAATAACACAAAAATGAAACTTGTACTGAAGTAAATGTGGGTTTAGTCTTCGATCTCAAATACCTAAAAATGCCTTTATTTCGTTACGCTTGACCAGTTAATAGAAAAACAAAAAAGGCAGATTTTTTCCTATAACTTTTTCTACAGAAAGGTTCAAAGCTACTGAGCTATAGAGCAGTACATGTCTACGGAGTAGTTTTTCTTTTTGTAGATGAATTTTATTCTGTGAAAAAAGCAAAAACAAATTTTTGCCTGAGGAAGAAACGGGAAAACTAAATATTTGCTACAAAGCCATGTATGTAGCGCAGTAAAAATAAGCCAAAGTAAGGAATGAAATCAGACAAATCCATGATGATCTATGTTGCTGAGAAAACGGGTCCTATAAATATGAACTATAGGCTTAACCTCCGCCCTTAAGTAACAGCAGGTGGACAAATACAATACGCAACCCTAAAATACAGGGCTCATTAGCCCAAGTGTCGATTTGCGGTATCAAGCTCTATTAATTATCATTAAGCTGAGCTTTACTCCCGTGAGTTATCAGGTGACCGAAGATACGAAGACAAAGGAAATAATTATTTCTATCTCTGCCGTCTGATGCACAGTGTGGCGCGTCTGGAGCGCCGGGCAGCGCATAAGCATTTGATGAATTAATCAGAAAATCGCCTTCACGATACGACAGCGCCATCTGTGCTGCCACGATCCGCGCTGAAAGGTGGAAAATCCCCGGGGTTGTCCTATCAGACGTGGCGATTGCGTGCTGCGCAGTTGTGGTCACGGTGAGTACACGTGTGCATCGCTGTCTGGAAGAGATCGGTTTCTGCCATCCGGTCTGTCACGAGAAGCATTCCTTTGTGCGTCTTGAGCGCACGTTCGCCGCCGACCGTCCTGGTAGAAAACCGAGCCAGGCGCTGCGTGCAGTTCGTCATCCGGTCCCACGCTGCCCGACTCACGCCACCGGTGCTGCTCTGCGCTCCCATTGGCTGCTGAGCTGCCTCGACGTGTTGCTGCCTCAGCCGGGGACAACACAAGGGCAAATAAAGAACCGATGACGCTCGCGCTAAAGGCAAACCCTTCTTCCTTTTCGATTAACAATTTGAATATTTTATTGCTGCAGATCCATCAATTTTTCTTTCAACTCTACATTATGCAGAACCTGCACGGCCTTCGTGGTTAGTTATAGTCTCGTGCGGATCGACTTTGATGAAATTTAGATGTCGATATGAACGACGAATTACTAAAGTACTGGACATAGTTCACGCGAGCAGCAAGATTTTTATAACA
The DNA here is from genome assembly GCF_055824585.1 of Amblyomma mixtum. Classification (NCBI taxonomy): domain Eukaryota; kingdom Metazoa; phylum Arthropoda; class Arachnida; order Ixodida; family Ixodidae; genus Amblyomma; species Amblyomma mixtum. Next base: position 248,171,251 of record NC_143014.1, read on the forward strand.
CTACAGCGTACTTGGTTTATGGCATTGGTTATATCGTAGTCGCGTCCTGCGTGGTCTAAGCAGTAGTGCAGAACGTGTTCTACGTTATACATGGACTGAACCCGGACGCCCGCACCTCGGCAAATGCCATGAGAGGTGGCGTCGCTAAACCCGCTGCCTGCTGTGCGCAGGGATCCAGGCTGTGCTCGCTAAGCTGCCTGCTATGTTGTTGCTTTTAGTGTACGTCTTCGAGCGCTAATGATGCGGAGGAGAGCAGCGCTCAACGACGGAAAATCCCCAGAGGGGCAATTCTTGCGCCCATAGCAACTGCACGTACTGAGGCCGACTGATAGGTAGTGTGAACGCGATTGTTTTCTGTGATCGCAATCTGCCATCCGGTCTGTCACCAGACGCTTTCCGTCGCGCGTCTTGCGCACAGGCATTCTTCGCCGACCACGTTGGAAAAAACCCATCTACGCTAGCAGTGCAGCACTCCCGGAAATTTAAAATTTTAGTTTACCTATGTTCGGAAGCGAGCGGAGACACCACCGAAATGGGCTTGGCCCACCCATGAAATTTGGTGGCCCACTCCCGGAAATTTAAAATTTTAGTTTACCTACGTTTGGAAGCGTGCTGAGACACCACCTAAATGTTCTTGGCCCACCCATGAAATTTGGGTGGCCCACTCCCGGAAATTTAAAAATTTAGTTTACAAACGTTCGGAAGTGAGCTGAGGCACCACCGAAATTGGCTTGGCCCACCCATGAAATTTGGGTGGCCCACTCCCGGAAATTTAAAAATTTAGTTTACTCACGTTCGGAAGCGAGCTTAGACACCACCGAAATTGGCTTGGCCCACCCATGAAATTTGGGTGGCATACTCCCGGAAATTTTAAAATTTAGTTTACCCACGTTCGGAAGCGAGCGGAGACACCTACGAGATGGGCTTGGCCCACCCATGAAATTTTTTTTGCCCACTCCCGGAAATTTAAAAATTTAGTTTACCCACGTTCGGAAGAGAGCTGAGACACCACCGAAATGGGCTTGGCCAGCCCATGAAATTGGGGTGGCCAACTCCCGGAAATTTAAAAATTTAGTTTACAAACGTTCGGAAGTGAGCTGAGACACCACCGAAATTGGTTTGGCCCACCCATGAAATTTGGGTGGCCCACTCCCGGAAATTCAAAAATTTAGTTTACCCACGTTCGGAACCGAGCTTAGACACCACCGAAATTGGCTTGGCCCACCCATGAAATTTGGGTGGCATACTCCCGGAAATTTTTAAATTTAGTTTACCCACGTTTGGAAGCGAGCGGAGACACCACCAAGATGGGCTTGGCCCACCCATGAATTTTTTTTGCCCACTCCCGGAAATTTCAAAATTTAGTTTACCCACGTTCGGAAGAGAGCTGAGACACCACCGAAGTGGGCTTGGCCCACTCATGAAATTTGGGCGGCCCACTCCAGGAAATTTAAAAATTTAGTTTGCCCACGTTCGGAAGCGAGCTTATACACCACCGAAAGGGGCTTGGCCCACCCATGAAATTTGGGTGGCCCACTCCCGGAAATTTAAAAATTTAGTTTACCCACATTCAGAAGCGAGCGGAGACACCACCAAAATGGGCTTGGCCCACCCATGAAATTTTTTTGGCCCTCTCCCGGAAATTTAAAAATTTTGTTTACCCACGTTTGGAAGCGAGCTGAGACACCTCCGAAATGGGCTTGGCCCACCCATGAAATTTGAGTGGCCCACTCCCGGAAATTTAAAAATTTAGTTTGCCCACGTTCGCAAGCGAGCTCAGACACCCTTGAAATGGGCTTGGCCCACCCAAGAAATTTGGGTGGCCCACTCCCGGAAATTTAAAAATTTAGTTTTCCCACGTTCGGGAGCGAGGGGAGACACCAGCAAAATGGGCTTGGCCCACCCATGAAATTTGAGTGGCCCACTCCCGGAAATTTAAAAATTTAGTTTACCCACGTTTGGAAGCGAGCTGAGACACCACCGAAATGGGCTTGGCCCACCAAAGAAATTTGGGTGGCCCACTCCCGGAAATTTCAAAATTTAGTTTACCCACGTTCGGAAGCGAGCGGAGACACCACCGAAATGGGCTTGGCCCACCCATGAAATTTGGGTGGCCCACTCTCGGAAATTAAAAAATTTAGTTTACCCACGTTCGGAAGCGAGTTGAGACACCACTGAAATGGGCTTGGCCCACCCATGAAATTTGGGTTGCCCACTCCCGGAAATTTAAAAATTTAGTTTACCCACGTTTGGAAGCGAGCTGAGACACCACCGAAATGGGCTTGGCCCACCCATCAATTTTGGGTGGCCCACTCCCGGAAATTTAAAAATTTAGTTTACCCACGTTCGGAAGCGAGCGGAGACACCACCGAAATGGGCTTGGCCAACCCATGAAATTTGGGTGGCCCACTCTCGGAGATTTAAAAGTTTAGTTTACCCACGTTCCGAAGCAAGCTGAGACACCACCGAAATGGGCTTGTCTCACCCATGAAATTCGGGTGGCCCACTCCCGGAAATTTAAAAATTTAGTTTACCCACGTTCGGAAGCAAGCTGAGACACCACCGAAATGGGCTTGTCCCACCCATGAAATTCGGGTGGCCCACTCCCGGAAATTTAAAAATTTAGTTTACCCACGTTCGGAAGCGAGCTGAGACACCACCGAAATGAGCTTGGCCCACCCATGAAATTTGGGTGGCCCACTCCCGGAAATTACAAAATTTAGTTTACACACATTCGGAAGCAAGCTGAGACACCACCGAAATTGGCTTGGCCCACCCATGAAATTTGGGTGGCATACTCCCGGAAATTTTAAAATTTAGTTTACCCACGTTCGGAAGCGAGCGGAGACACCACCGAGATGGGCTTGGCCCACCCATGAAATTTTTTTTGCCCACTCCCGGAAATTTAAAAATTTAGTTTACCCACGTTCGGAAGCGAGCTGAGACACCACCGAAATGGGCTTGGCCCACCCATGAAATTTGGGTGGCATACTCCCGGAAATTTTAAAATTTAGTTTATTCACGTTCAGAAGTGAGCGGAGACACCACCGAGATGGGCTTGGCCCACCCATGAAATTTTTTTGGCCCACTGCCGGAAATTTAAAAATTTAGTTTACCCACGTTCGGAAGCGAGCTGAGACACCACCGAAATGGGCTTGGCCCACCCATAAAATTTGGGCGGCCCACTCCAGGAAATTTCAAAATTTAGTTTACCAACGTTCGGAAGCGAGCTTAGACTCCACCGAAATGGTCTTGGCCCACCCATGAAATTTGGGTGGCCCACTCCAGGAAATGAATCGGATCATTAGAGAACACGGCCTTCAGAATTTCACTACGCCAGGTTAAGCCAAGGTCTGCAACTCCATATTTATACTTTCTCATGGAGTGTCACCGCGGGCGAACGCTAAATGCCGACAATTAATTTAACCACGTCTTCCGGGAGCGCGCTCCCAGAAGAATGCCTTTGTTAGTTTGCTCGTCTCCATATTACCACCTTGGACGCAGAACTCGCGTACGGTCATTTCAACATAGGGCGACTTGACGCCTGTAAGACCCCATAGGCATCTGGGTTATCACCGGTTCGTTACATCGCGGCAGTGTCGTTGGAAGTGCTTTATGGGGGCAGATGCAGAAATGATCAAAAAGGAGGAAACTGACAAGCAGAATAGCACAAAAATGAAACTTGTACTGAAGTAAATGTGGGTTTAGTCTTCGATCTCAAATACCTAAAAATGCCTTTATTTCGTTACGCTTCACCAGTTAATAGAAAAACAAAAAAGGCAGATTTTTTCCTATAACTTTTTCTACAGAAAGGTTCAAAGCTACTGAGCTATAGAGCAGTACATGTCTACGGAGTCGTTTTTCTTTTTGTAGATGAATTTTATTCTGTGAAAAAAGCAAAAACAAATTTTTGTCTGAGGAAGAAACGGGAAAACTAAATATTTGCTACAAAGCCATGTATGTAGCGCAGTAAAAATAAGCCAAAGTAAGGAATGAAATCAGACAAATCCATGATGGTCTATGTTGCTGAGAAAACGGGTCCTATAAATATGAACTATAGGCTCAACCTCCGCCCTTAAGTAACAGCAGGTGGACAAATACAATACGCAACCCTAAAATACAGGGCTCATTAGCCCAAGTGTCGATTTGCGGTATCAAGCTCCATTAATTATCATTAAGCTGAGCTTTACTCCCGTGAGTTATCAGGTGACCGAAGATACGAAGACAAAGGAAATAATTATTTCTATCTCTGCCGTCTGATGCACAGTGTGGCGCGTCTGGAGCGCCGGGCAGCGCATAAGCATTTGATGAATTAATCAGAAAATCGCCTTCACGATACGACAGCGCCATCTGTGCTGCCACGATCCGCGCTGAAAGGTGGAAAATCCCCGGGGTTGTTCTATCAGACGTGGCGATTGCGTGCTGCGCAGTTGTGGTCACGGTGAGTACACGTGTGCATCGCTGTCTGGAAGAGATCGGTTTCTGCCATCCGGTCTCTCACCAGAAGCATTCCTTTGTGCGTCTTGAGCGCACGTTCGCCGCCGACCGTCCTGCTAGAAAACCGAGCCAGGCGCTGCGTGCAGTTCGTCATCCGGGCCCACGCTGCCCGACTCACGCCACCGGCGCTGCTCTGCGCTCCCATTGGCTGCTGAGCTGCCTCGACGTGTTGCTGCCTCAGCCGGGGACAACACAAGGGCAAATAAAGAACCGATGACGCTCGCGCTAAAGGCAAACCCTTCTTCCTTTTCGATTAACAATTTGAATATTTTATTGCTGCAGATCCATCAATTTTTTCTTTCAACTCTACATTATGCAGAACCTGCACGGCCTTCGTGGTTAGTTATAGTCGCGTGCGGATCGACTTTGATGAAATTTAGATGTCGATATGAACGACGAATTACTAAAGTACTGGACATAGTTCACGCGAGCAGCAAGATTTTTATAACACTACAGCGTACTTGGTTTATGGCATTGGTTATATCGTAGTCGCGTCCTGCGTGGTCTAAGCAGTAGTGCAGAACGTGTTCTACGTTATACATGGACTGAACCCGGACGCCCGCACCTCGGCAAATGCCATGAGAGGTGGCGTCGCTAAACCCGCTGCCTGCTGTGCGCAGGGATCCAGGCTGTGCTCGCTAAGCTGCCTGCTATGTTGTTGCTTTTAGTGTACGTCTTCGAGCGCTAATGATGCGGAGGAGAGCAGCGCTCAACGACGGAAAATCCCCAGTGGGGCAATTCTTGCGCCCATAGCAACTGCACGTACTGAGGCCGACTGATAGGTAGTGTGAACGCGATTGTTTTCTGTGATCGCAATCTGCCATCCGGTCTGTCACCAGACGCTTTCCGTCGCGCGTCTTGCGCACAGGCATTCTTCGCCGACCACGTTGGAAAAAACCCACCTACGCTAGCAGTGCAGCACTCCCGGAAATTTAAAATTTTAGTTTACCTATGTTCGGAAGCGAGCGGAGACACCACCGAAATGGGCTTGGCCCACCCATGAAATTTGGGTGGCCCACTCCCGGAAATTTAAAATTTTAGTTTACCTACGTTTGGAAGCGTGCTGAGACACCACCTAAATGTTCTTGGCCCACCCATGAAATTTGGGTGGCCCACTCAAGGAAATTTAAAAATTTAGTTTACAAACGTTCGGAAGTGAGCTGAGACACCACCGAAATTGGCTTGGCCCACCCATGAAATTTGGGTGGCCCACTCCCGGAAATTTAAAAATTTAGTTTACTCACGTTCGGAAGCGAGCTTAGACACCACCGAAATTGGCTTGGCCCACCCATGAAATTTGGGTGGCATACTCCCGGAAATTTTAAAATTTAGTTTACCCACGTTCGGAAGCGAGCGGAGACACCTACGAGATGGGCTTGGCCCACCCATGAATTTTTTTTGCCCACTCCCGGAAATTTAAAAATTTAGTTTACCCACGTTCGGAAGAGAGCTGAGACACCACCGAAATGGGCTTGGCCAGCCCATGAAATTTGGGTGGCCAACTCCCGGAAATTTAAAAATTTAGTTTACAAACGTTCGGAAGTGAGCTGAGACACCACCGAAATTGGCTTGGCCCACCCATGAAATTTGGGTGGCCCACTCCCGGAAATTCAGAAATTTAGTTTACCCACGTTCGGAACCGAGCTTAGACACAACCGAAATTGGCTTGGCCCACCCATGAAATTTGGGTGGCATACTCCCGGAAATTTTAAAATTTAGTTTACCCACGTTTGGAAGCGAGCGGAGACACCACCGAGATGGGCTTGGCCCACCCATGAATTTTTTTTGCCCACTCCCGGAAATTTCAAAATTTAGTTTACCCACGTTCGGAAGAGAGCTGAGACACCACCGAAGTGGGCTTGGCCCACTCATGAAATTTGGGCGGCCCACTCCCGGAAATTTAAAATTTTAGTTTACCTACGTTTGGAAGCGTGCTGAGACACCACCTAAATGTTCTTGGCCCACCCATGAAATTTGGGTGGCCCACTCAAGGAAATTTAAAAATTTAGTTTACAAACGTTCGGAAGTGAGCTGAGACACCACCGAAATTGGCTTGGCCCACCCATGAAATTTGGGTGGCCCACTCCCGGAAATTTAAAAATTTAGTTTACTCACGTTCGGAAGCGAGCTTAGACACCACCGAAATTGGCTTGGCCCACCCATGAAATTTGGGTGGCATACTCCCGGAAATTTTAAAATTTAGTTTACCCACGTTCGGAAGCGAGCGGAGACACCTACGAGATGGGCTTGGCCCACCCATGAAATTTTTTTTGCCCACTCCCGGAAATTTAAAAATTTAGTTTACCCACGTTCGGAAGAGAGCTGAGACACCACCGAAATGGGCTTGGCCAGCCCATGAAATTTGGGTGGCCAACTCCCGGAAATTTAAAAATTTAGTTTACAAACGTTCGGAAGTGAGCTGAGACACCACCGAAATTGGCTTGGCCCACCCATGAAATTTGGGTGGCCCACTCCCGGAAATTCAGAAATTTAGTTTACCCACGTTCGGAACCGAGCTTAGACACCACCGAAATTGGCTTGGCCCACCCATGAAATTTGGGTGGCATACTCCCGGAAATTTTAAAATTTAGTTTACCCACGTTTGGAAGCGAGCGGAGACACCACCGAGATGGGCTTGGCCCACCCATGAATTTTTTTTGCCCACTCCCGGAAATTTCAAAATTTAGTTTACCCACGTTCGGAAGAGAGCTGAGACACCACCGAAGTGGGCTTGGCCCACTCATGAAATTTGGGCGGCCCACTCCAGGAAATTTAAAAATTTAGTTTGCCCACGTTCGGAAGCGAGCTTAGACACCACCGAAAGGGGCTTGGCCCACCCATGAAATTTGGGTGGCCCACTCCCGGAAATTTAAAAATTTAGTTTACCCACGTTCAGAAGCGAGCGGAGACACCACCAAAATGGGCTTGGCCCACCCATGAAATTTTTTTGGCCCTCTCCCGGAAATTTAAAAATTTTGTTTACCCACGTTTGGAAGCGAGCTGAGACACCACCGAAATGGGCTTGGCCCACCCATGAAATTTGAGTGGCCCACTCCCGGAAATTTAAAAATTTAGTTTGCCTACGTTCGCAAGCGAGCTTAGACACCCTTGAAATGGGCTTGGCCCACCCATGAAATTTGGGTGGCCCACTCCCGGAAATTTAAAAATTTAGTTTTCCCACGTTCGGGAGCGAGTGGAGACACCAGCAAAATGGGCTTGGCCCACCCATGAAATTTGAGTGGCCCACTCCCGGAAATTTAAAAATTTAGTTTACCCACGTTTGGAAGCGAGCTGAGACACCACCGAAATGGGCTTGGCCCACCAAAGAAATTTGGGTGGCCCACTCCCGGAAATTTAAAAATTTAGTTTACCCACGTTCGGAAGCGAGCGGAGACACCACCGAAATGGGCTTGGCCAGCCCATGAAATTTGGGTGGCCAACTCCCGGAAATTTAAAAATTTAGTTTACAAACGTTCGGAAGTGAGCTGAGACACCACCGAAATTGGTTTGGCCCACCCATGAAATTTGGGTGGCCCACTCCCGGAAATTCAAAAATTTAGTTTACCCACGTTCGGAACCGAGCTTAGACACCACCGAAATTGGCTTGGCCCACCCATGAAATTTGGGTGGCATACTCCCGGAAATTTTTAAATTTAGTTTACCCACGTTTGGAAGCGAGCGGAGACACCACCAAGATGGGCTTGGCCCACCCATGAATTTTTTTTGCCCACTCCCGGAAATTTCAAAATTTAGTTTACCCACGTTCGGAAGAGAGCTGAGACACCACCGAAGTGGGCTTGGCCCACTCATGAAATTTGGGCGGCCCACTCCAGGAAATTTAAAAATTTAGTTTTCCCACGTTCGGGAGCGAGGGGAGACACCAGCAAAATGGGCTTGGCCCACCCATGAAATTTGAGTGGCCCACTCCCGGAAATTTAAAAATTTAGTTTACCCACGTTTGGAAGCGAGCTGAGACACCACCGAAATGGGCTTGGCCCACCAAAGAAATTTGGGTGGCCCACTCCCGGAAATTTCAAAATTTAGTTTACCCACGTTCGGAAGCGAGCGGAGACACCACCGAAATGGGCTTGGCCCACCCATGAAATTTGGGTGGCCCACTCTCGGAAATTAAAAAATTTAGTTTACCCACGTTCGGAAGCGAGTTGAGACACCACTGAAATGGGCTTGGCCCACCCATGAAATTTGGGTTGCCCACTCCCGGAAATTTAAAAATTTAGTTTACCCACGTTTGGAAGCGAGCTGAGACACCACCGAAATGGGCTTGGCCCACCCATCAATTTTGGGTGGCCCACTCCCGGAAATTTAAAAATTTAGTTTACCCACGTTCGGAAGCGAGCGGAGACACCACCGAAATGGGCTTGGCCAACCCATGAAATTTGGGTGGCCCACTCTCGGAGATTTAAAAGTTTAGTTTACCCACGTTCCGAAGCAAGCTGAGACACCACCGAAATGGGCTTGTCCCACCCATGAAATTCGGGTGGCCCACTCCCGGAAATTTAAAAATTAAGTTTACCCACGTTCGGAAGCAAGCTGAGACACCACCGAAATGGGCTTGTCCCACCCATGAAATTCGGGTGGCCCACTCCCGGAAATTTAAAAATTTAGTTTACCCACGTTCGGAAGCGAGCTGAGACACCACCGAAATGAGCTTGGCCCACCCATGAAATTTGGGTGGCCCACTCCCGGAAATTACAAAATTTAGTTTACACACATTCGGAAGCAAGCTGAGACACCACCGAAATTGGCTTGGCCCACCCATGAAATTTGGGTGGCATACTCCCGGAAATTTTAAAATTTAGTTTACCCACGTTCGGAAGCGAGCGGAGACACCACCGAGATGGGCTTGGCCCACCCATGAAATTTTTTTTGCCCACTCCCGGAAATTTAAAAATTTAGTTTACCCACGTTCGGAAGCGAGCTGAGACACCACCGAAATGGGCTTGGCCCACCCATGAAATTTGGGTGGCATACTCCCGGAAATTTTAAAATTTAGTTTATTCACGTTCAGAAGTGAGCGGAGACACCACCGAGATGGGCTTGGCCCACCCATGAAATTTTTTTGGCCCACTGCCGGAAATTTAAAAATTTAGTTTACCCACGTTCGGAAGCGAGCTGAGACACCACCGAAATGGGCTTGGCCCACCCATAAAATTTGGGCGGCCCACTCCAGGAAATTTAAAAATTTAGTTTACCAACGTTCGGAAGAGAGCTTAGACTCCACCGAAATGGTCTTGGCCCACCCATGAAATTTGGGTGGCCCACTCCAGGAAATGAATCGGATCATTAGAGAACACGGCCTTCAGAATTTCACTACGCCAGGTTAAGCCAAGGTCTGCAACTCCATATTTATACTTTCTCTTGGAGTGTCACCGCGGGCGAACGCTAAATGCCGACAATTAATTTAACCACGTCTTCCGGGAGCGCGCTCCCAGAAGAATGCCTTTGTTAGTTTGCACGTCTCCATATTACCACCTTGGACGCAGAACTCGCGTACGGTGATTTCAACATAGGGCGACTTGACGCCTGTAAGACCCCATAGGCATCTGGGTTATCACCGGTTCGTTACATCGCGGCAGTGTCGTTGGAAGTGCTTTATGGGGGTAGATGCAGAAATGATCAAAAAGGAGGAAACTGACAAGCAGAATAGCACAAAAATGAAACTTGTACTGAAGTAAATGTGGGTTTAGTCTTCGATCTCAAATACCTAAAAATGCCTTTATTTCGTTACGCTTCACCAGTTAATAGAAAAACAAAAAAGGCAGATTTTTTCCTATAACTTTTTCTACAGAAAGGTTCAAAGCTACTGAGCTATAGAGCAGTACATGTCTACGGAGTCGTTTTTCTTTTTGTAGATGAATTTTATTCTGTGAAAAAAGCAAAAACAAATTTTTGTCTGAGGAAGAAAGGGGAAAACTAAATATTTGCTACAAAGCCATGTATGTAGCGCAGTAAAAATAAGCCAAAGTAAGGAATGAAATCAGACAAATCCATGATGGTCTATGTTGCTGAGAAAACGGGTCCTATAAATATGAACTATAGGCTCAACCTCCGCCCTTAAGTAACAGCAGGTGGACAAATACAATACGCAACCCTAAAATACAGGGCTCATTAGCCCAAGTGTCGATTTGCGGTATCAAGCTCCATTAATTATCATTAAGCTGAGCTTTACTCCCGTGAGTTATCAGGTGACCGAAGATACGAAGACAAAGGAAATAATTATTTCTATCTCTGCCGTCTGATGCACAGTGTGGCGCGTCTGGAGCGCCGGGCAGCGCATAAGCATTTGATGAATTAATCAGAAAATCGCCTTCACGATACGACAGCGCCATCTGTGCTGCCACGATCCGCGCTGAAAGGTGGAAAATCCCCGGGGTTGTTCTATCAGACGTGGCGATTGCGTGCTGCGCAGTTGTGGTCACGGTGCGTACACGTGTGCATCGCTGTCTGGAAGAGATCGGTTTCTGCCATCCGGTCTCTCACCAGAAGCATTCCTTTGTGCGTCTTGAGCGCACGTTCGCCGCCGACCGTCCTGCTAGAAAACCGAGCCAGGCGCTGCGTGCAGTTCGTCATCCGGTCCCACGCTGCCCGACTCACGCCACCGGCGCTGCTCTGCGCTCCCATTGGCTGCTGAGCTGCCTCGACGTGTTGCTGCCTCAGCCGGGGACAACACAAGGGCAAATAAAGAACCGATGACGCTCGCGCTAAAGGCAAACCCTTCTTCCTTTTCGATTAACAATTTGAATATTTTATTGCTGCAGATCCATCAATTTTTTCTTTCAACTCTACATTATGCAGAACCTGCATGGCCTTCGTGGTTAGTTATAGTCGCGTGCGGATCGACTTTGATGAAATTTAGATGTCGATATGAACGACGAATTACTAAAGTACTGGACATAGTTCACGCGAGCAGCAAGATTTTTATAACACTACAGCGTACTTGGTTTATGGCATTGGTTATATCGTAGTCGCGTCCTGCGTGGTCTAAGCAGTAGTGCAGAACGTGTTCTACGTTATACATGGACTGAACCCGGACGCCCGCACCTCGGCAAATGCCATGAGAGGTGGCGTCGCTAAACCCGCTGCCTGCTGTGCGCAGGGATCCAGGCTGTGCTCGCTAAGCTGCCTGCTATGTTGTTGCTTTTAGTGTACGTCTTCGAGCGCTAATGATGCGGAGGAGAGCAGCGCTCAACGACGGAAAATCCCCAGAGGGGCAATTCTTGCGCCCATAGCAACTGCACGTACTGAGGCCGACTGATAGGTAGTGTGAACGCGATTGTTTTCTGTGATCGCAATCTGCTATCCGGTCTGTCACCAGACGCTTTCCGTCGCGCGTCTTGCGCACAGGCATTCTTCGCCGACCACGTTGGAAAAAACCCATCTACGCTAGCAGTGCAGCACTCCCGGAAATTTAAAATTTTAGTTTACCTATGTTCGGAAGCGAGCGGAGACACCACCGAAATGGGCTTGGCCCACCCATGAAATTTGGGTGGCCCACTCCCGGAAATTTAAAATTTTAGTTTACCTACGTTTGGAAGCGTGCTGAGACACCACCTAAATGTTCTTGGCCCACCCATGAAATTTGGGTGGCCCACTCAAGGAAATTTAAAAATTTAGTTTACAAACGTTCGGAAGTGAGCTGAGACACCACCGAAATTGGCTTGGCCCACCCATGAAATTTGGGTGGCCCACTCCCGGAAATTTAAAAATTTAGTTTACTCACGTTCGGAAGCGAGCTTAGACACCACCGAAATTGGCTTGGCCCACCCATGAAATTTGGGTGGCATACTCCCGGAAATTTTAAAATTTAGTTTACCCACGTTCGGAAGCGAGCGGAGACACCTACGAGATGGGCTTGGCCCACCCATGAAATTTTTTTTGCCCACTCCCGGAAATTTAAAAATTTAGTTTACCCACGTTCGGAAGAGAGCTGAGACACCACCGAAATGGGCTTGGCCAGCCCATGAAATTTGGGTGGCCAACTCCCGGAAATTTAAAAATTTAGTTTACAAACGTTCGGAAGTGAGCTGAGACACCACCGAAATTGGCTTGGCCCACCCATGAAATTTGGGTGGCCCACTCCCGGAAATTCAGAAATTTAGTTTACCCACGTTCGGAACCGAGCTTAGACACAACCGAAATTGGCTTGGCCCACCCATGAAATTTGGGTGGCATACTCCCGGAAATTTTAAAATTTAGTTTACCCACGTTTGGAAGCGAGCGGAGACACCACCGAGATGGGCTTGGCCCACCCATGAATTTTTTTTGCCCACTCCCGGAAATTTCAAAATTTAGTTTACCCACGTTCGGAAGAGAGCTGAGACACCACCGAAGTGGGCTTGGCCCACTCATGAAATTTGGGCGGCCCACTCCCGGAAATTTAAAATTTTAGTTTACCTACGTTTGGAAGCGTGCTGAGACACCACCTAAATGTTCTTGGCCCACCCATGAAATTTGGGTGGCCCACTCAAGGAAATTTAAAAATTTAGTTTACAAACGTTCGGAAGTGAGCTGAGACACCACCGAAATTGGCTTGGCCCACCCATGAAATTTGGGTGGCCCACTCCCGGAAATTTAAAAATTTAGTTTACTCACGTTCGGAAGCGAGCTTAGACACCACCGAAATTGGCTTGGCCCACCCATGAAATTTGGATGGCATACTCCCGGAAATTTTAAAATTTAGTTTACCCACGTTCGGAAGCGAGCGGAGACACCTACGAGATGGGCTTGGCCCACCCATGAAATTTTTTTTGCCCACTCCCGGAAATTTAAAAATTTAGTTTACCCACGTTCGGAAGAGAGCTGAGACACCACCGAAATGGGCTTGGCCAGCCCATGAAATTTGGGTGGCCAACTCCCGGAAATTTAAAAATTTAGTTTACAAACGTTCGGAAGTGAGCTGAGACACCACCGAAATTGGCTTGGCCCACCCATGAAATTTGGGTGGCCCACTCCCGGAAATTCAGAAATTTAGTTTACCCACGTTCGGAACCGAGCTTAGACACCACCGAAATTGGCTTGGCCCACCCATGAAATTTGGGTGGCATACTCCCGGAAATTTTAAAATTTAGTTTACCCACGTTTGGAAGCGAGCGGAGACACCACCGAGATGGGCTTGGCCCACCCATGAATTTTTTTTGCCCACTCCCGGAAATTTCAAAATTTAGTTTACCCACGTTCGGAAGAGAGCTGAGACACCACCGAAGTGGGCTTGGCCCACTCATGAAATTTGGGCGGCCCACTCCAGGAAATTTAAAAATTTAGTTTGCCCACGTTCGGAAGCGAGCTTAGACACCACCGAAAGGGGCTTGGCCCACCCATGAAATTTGGGTGGCCCACTCCCGGAAATTTAAAAATTTAGTTTACCCACGTTCAGAAGCGAGCGGAGACACCACCAAAATGGGCTTGGCCCACCCATGAAATTTTTTTGGCCCTCTCCCGGAAATTTAAAAATTTTGTTTACCCACGTTTGGAAGCGAGCTGAGACACCACCGAAATGGGCTTGGCCCACCCTTGAAATTTGAGTGGCCCACTCCCGGAAATTTAAAAATTTAGTTTGCCCACGTTCGCAAGCGAGCTTAGACACCCTTGAAATGGGCTTGGCCCACCCATGAAATTTGGGTGGCCCACTCCCGGAAATTTAAAAATTTAGTTTTCCCACGTTCGGGAGCGAGTGGAGACACCAGCAAAATGGGCTTGGCCCACCCATGAAATTTGAGTGGCCCACTCCCGGAAATTTAAAAATTTAGTTTACCCACGTTTGGAAGCGAGCTGAGACACCACCGAAATGGGCTTGGCCCACCAAAGAAATTTGGGTGGCCCACTCCCGGAAATTTAAAAATTTAGTTTACCCACGTTCGGAAGCGAGCGGAGACACCACCTAAATGGGCTTGGCCCACCCATGAAATTTGGGTGGCCCACTCTCGGAAATTTAAAAATTTAGTTTACCCACATTCGGAAGCGAGCTGAGACACCACCGAAATGGGCTTCGCCCACCCATGAAATTCGGGCGGCCCACTCACGGAAATTTAGAAATTTAGTTTACCCACGTTCCGAAGCGAGCGGAGACACCACCGAAATGGGCTTGGCCCACCCATGAAATTTGGGTGGCCCACTCTCGGAAATTAAAAAATTTAGTTTACCCACGTTTGGAAGCGAGTTGAGACACCACTGAAATGGGCTTGGCCCACCCATGAAATTTGGGTGGCCCACTCCCGGAAATTTAAAAATTTAGTTTACCCACGTTTGGAAGCGAGCTGAGACACCACCGAAATGGGCTTGGCCCACCCATCAATTTTGGGTGGCCCACTCCCGGAAATTTAAAAATTCAGTTTACCCACGTTCGGAAGCGAGCGGAGACACCACCGAAATGGGCTTGGCCAACCCATGAAATTTGGGTGGCCCACTCTCGGAGATTTAAAAGTTTAGTTTACCCACGTTCGGAAGCAAGCTGAGACACCACCGAAATGGGCTTGTCCCACCCATGAAATTCGGGTGGCCCACTCCCGGAAATTTAAAAATTTAGTTTACCCACGTTCGGAAGCAAGCTGAGACACCACCGAAATGGGCTTGTCCCACCCATGAAATTCGGGTGGCCCACTCCCGGAAATTTAAAAATTTAGTTTACCCACGTTCGGAAGCGAGCTGAGACACCACCGAAATGAGCTTGGCCCACCCATGAAATTTGGGTGGCCCACTCCCGGAAATTAAAAAATTTAGTTTACACACATTCGGAAGCAAGCTGAGACACCACCGAAATTGGCTTGGCCCACCCATGAAATTTGGGTGGCATACTCCCGGAAATTTTAAAATTTAGTTTACCCACGTTCGGAAGCGAGCGGAGACACCACCGAGATGGGCTTGGCCCACCCATGAAATTTTTTTTGCCCACTCCCGGAAATTTACAAATTTAGTTTACCCACGTTCGGAAGCGAGCTGAGACACCACCGAAATGGGCTTGGCCCACCCATGAAATTTGGGTGGCATACTCCCGGAAATTTTAAAATTTAGTTTACCCACGTTCAGAAGTGAGCGGAGACACCACCGAGATGGGCTTGGCCCACCCATGAAATTTTTTTGGCCCACTGCCGGAAATTTAAAAATTTAGTTTACCCACGTTCGGAAGCGAGCTGAGACACCACCGAAATGGGCTTGGCCCACCCATAAAATTTGGGCGGCCCACTCCAGGAAATTTAAAAATTTTGTTTAACAACGTTCGGAAGCGAGCTTAGACTCCACCGAAATGGTCTTGGCCCACCCATGAAATTTGGGTGGCCCACTCCAGGAAATGAATCGGATCATTACAGAACACGGCCTTCAGAATTTCACTACGCCAGGTTAAGGCAAGGTCTGCAACTCCATATTTATACTTTCTCATGGAGTGTCACCGCGGGCGAACGCTAAATGCCGACAATTAATTTAACCACGTCTTCCGGGAGCGCGCTCCCAGAAGAATGCCTTTGTTAGTTTGCACGTCTCCATATTACCACCTTGGACGCAGAACTCGCGTACGGTGATTTCAACATAGGGCGACTTGACGCCTGTAAGACCCCATAGGCATCTGGGTTATCACCGGTTCGTTACATCGCGGCAGTGTCGTTGGAAGTGCTTTATGGGGGCAGATGCAGAAATGATCAAAAAGGAGGAAACTGACAAGCAGAATAGCACAAAAATGAAACTTGTACTGAAGTAAATGTGGGTTTAGTCTTCGATCTCAAATACCTAAAAATGCCTTTATTTCGTTACGCTTCACCAGTTAATAGAAAAACAGAAAAGGCAGATTTTTTCCTATAACTTTTTCTACAGAAAGGTTCAAAGCTGCTGAGCTATAGAGCAGTACATGTCTACGGAGTCGTTTTTCTTTTTGTAGATGAATTTTATTCTGTGAAAAAAGCAAAAACAAATTTTTGTCTGAGGAAGAAACGGGAAAACTAAATATTTGCTACAAAGCCATGTATGTAGCGCAGTAAAAATAAGCCAAAGTAAGGAATGAAATCAGACAAATCCATGATGGTCTATGTTGCTGAGAAAACGGGTCCTATAAATATGAACTATAGGCTCAACCTCCGCCCTTAAGTAACAGCAGGTGGACAAATACAATACGCAACCCTAAAATACAGGGCTCATTAGCCCAAGTGTCGATTTGCGGTATCAAGCTCCATTAATTATCATTAAGCTGAGCTTTACTCCCGTGAGTTATCAGGTGACCAAAGATACGAAGACAAAGGAAATAATTATTTCTATCTCTGCCGTCTGATGCACAGTGTGGCGCGTCTGGAGCGCCGGGCAGCGCATAAGCATTTGATGAATTAATCAGAAAATCGCCTTCACGATACGACAGCGCCATCTGTGCTGCCACGATCCGCGCTGAAAGGTGGAAAATCCCCGGTGTTGTTCTATCAGACGTGGCGATTGCGTGCTGCGCAGTTGTGGTCACGGTGAGTACACGTGTGCATCGCTGTCTGGAAGAGATCGGTTTCTGCCATCCGGTCTGTCACCAGAAGCATTCCTTTGTGCGTCTTGAGCGCACGTTCGCCGCCGACCGTCCTGCTAGAAAACCGAGCCAGGCGCTGCGTGCAGTTCGTCATCCGGTCCCACGCTGCCCGACTCACGCCACCGGCGCTGCTCTGCGCTCCCATTGGCTGCTTAGCTCCCTCGACGTGTTGCTGCCTCAGCCGGGGACAACACAAGGGCAAATAAAGAACCGATCACGCTCGCGCTAAAGGCAAACCCTTCTTCCTTTTCGATTAACAATTTGAATATTTTATTGCTGCAGATCCATCAATTTTTTCTTTCAACTCTACATTATGCAGAACCTGCACGGCCTTCGTGGTTAGTTATAGTCGCGTGCGGATCGACTTGGATGAAATTTAGATGTCGATATGAACGACGAATTACTAAAGTACTGGACATAGTTCACGCGAGCAGCAAGATTTTTTTAACACTACAGCGTACTTGGTTTATGGCATTGGTTATATCGTAGTCGCGTCCTGCGTGGTCTAAGCAGTAGTGCAGAACGTGTTCTACGTTATACATGGACTGAACCCGGACGCCCGCACCTCGGCAAATGCCATGAGAGGTGGCGTCGCTAAACCCGCTGCCTGCTGTGCGCAGGGATCCAGGCTGTGCTCACTAAGCTGCCTGCTATGTTGTTGCTTTTAGTGTACGTCTTCGAGCGCTAATGATGCGGAGGAGAGCAGCGCTCAACGACGGAAAATCCCCAGAAGGGCAATTCTTGCGCCCATAGCAACTGCACGTACTGAGGCCGACTGATAGGTAGTGTGAACGCGATTGTTTTCTGCGATCGCAATCTGCCATCCGGTCTGTCACCAGACGCTTTCCGTCGCGCGTCTTGCGCACAGGCATTCTTCGCCGAGCGCCTCCTCATCAAAATTATTACCAACACTGTACTGTGCCCGGCGGTGCTTAAACATTTCAATCCATCCTTTGATGGCGCGTGCCAGTTCTGTGGGGAGGTGGCTGACACCTTCCACATGGTTTGGGCGTGTCAGTCAAACCCATCTATCCTCCCCAACCCCAACCCCACCAGAGAGGACTGGGAGGCGGCCCTGCTCGGCTGTCAGGACCTAAAGACCCAAAAGGCCTTGGTTCACCGGACGCGGGCGGCGTTGCTTGCCAATGGGGCCCCGGAATAGGGGCACCACCTAGTATTGTTAGGGGAAAGGGCCAATAGGGCCCACCCCAATCACCTCTCTGTAAATATTTATTGCATTATAAATGTTTTTCACCACCACCACCACCGACCGCGTTGGAAAAAACCCATCTACGCTAGCAGCGCAGCACTCCCGGAAATTGAAAATTTTAGTTTACCTATGTTCGGAAGCGAGCGGAGACCCCACCGAAATGGGCTTGGCCCACCCATGAAATTTGGGTGGCCCACTCCCGGAAATTTAAAATTTTAGTTTACCTACGTTTGGAAGCGTGCTGAGACACCACCTAAATGGGCTTGGCCCACCCATGAAATTTGGGTGGCATACTCCCGGAAATTTTAAAATTTAGTTAACCCACGTTCGGAAGCGAGCGGAGACACCACCGAGATGGGCTTGGCCCACCCATGAAATTTTTTTTGCCCACTCCCGGAAATTTAAAAATTTAGTTTACCCACGTTCGGAAGAGAGCTGAGACACCACCGAAATGGGCTTGGCCCACCCATGAAATTTGGGTGGCCCACTCCCGGAAATTTAAAAATTTAGTTTACAAACGTTCGGAAGTGAGCTGAGACACCACCGAAATTGGCTTGGCCCACCCATGAAATTTGGGTGGCCCACTCCCGGAAATTTAAAAATTTAGTTTACCCACGTTCGGAACCGAGCTTAGACACCACCGAAATTGGCTTGGCCCACCCATGAAATTTGGGTGGCATACTCCCGGAAATTTTAAAATTTAGTTTACCCACGTTTGGAAGCGAGCGGAGACACCACCGAGATGGGCTTGGCCCACCCATGAATTTTTTTTTGCCCACTCCCGGAAATTTAAAAATTTAGTTTAGCCACGTTCGGAAGAGAGCTGAGACACCACCGAAGTGGGCTTGGCCCACCCATGAAATTTGGGCGGCCCACTCCAGGAAATTTAAAAATTTAGTTTGCCCACGTTCGGAAGCGAGCTTAGACACCACCGAAAGGGGCTTGGCCCACCCATGAAATTTGGGTGGCCCACTCCCGGAAATTTAAAAATTTAGTTTACCCACGTTCAGAAGCGAGCGGAGACACCACCAAAATGGGCTTGGCCCACCCATGAAATTTTTTTGGCCCTCTCCCGGAAATTTAAAAATTTTGTTTACCCACGTTTGGAAGCGAGCTGAGACACCCCCGAAATGGGCTTGGCCCACCCATGAAATTTGGGTCGCCCACTCCCGGAAATTTAAAAATTTAGTTTGCCCACGTTCGCAAGCGAGCTTAGACACCCTTGAAATGGGCTTGGCCCACCCATGAAATTTGGGTGGCCCACTCCCGGAAATTTAAAAATTTAGTTTACCCACGTTCGGAAGCGAGCGGAGACACCACCGAAATGGCCTTGGCCCACCCATGAAATTTGGGTGGCCCACTCTCGGAAATTTAAAAATTTAGTTTACCCACATTCGGAAGCGAGCTGAGACACCACCGAAATGGGCTTGGCCCACCCATGAAATTCGGGCGGCCCACTCACGGAAATTTAAAAATTTAGTTTACCCACGTTCCGAAGCGAGCGGAGACACCACCGAAATGGGCTTGGCCCACCCATGAAATTTGGGTGGCCCACTCTCGGAAATTAAAAAATTTAGTTTACCCACGTTCGGAAGCGAGTTGAGACACCACTGAAATGGGCTTGGCCCACCCATGAAATTTGGGTGGCCCACTCCCGGAAATTTAAAAATTTAGTTTACCCACGTTTGGAAGCGAGCTGAGACACCACCGAAATGAGCTTGGCCCACCCATGAAATTTGGGTGGCCCACTCCCGGAAATTTAAAAATTTAGTTTACCCACGTTCGGAAGCGAGCGGAGACACCACCGAAATGGGCTTGGCCCACCCATGAAATTTGGGTGGCCCACTCTCGGAGATTTAAAAGTTTAGTTTACCCACGTTCGGAAGCAAGCTGAGACACCACCGAAATGGGCTTGTCCCACCCATGAAATTCGGGTGGCCCACTCCCGGAAATTTAAAAATTTAGTTTACCCACGTTCGGAAGCAAGCTGACACCACCGAAATGGGCTTGTCCCACCCATGAAATTCAGGTGGCCCACTCCCGGAAATTTAAAAATTTAGTTTACCCACGTTCGGAAGCGAGCTGAGACACCACCGAAATGAGCTTGGCCCACCCATGAAATTTGGGTGGCCCACTCCCGGAAATTTAAAAATTTAGTTTACCCACGTTCGGAAGCGAGCTGAGACACCACCGAAGTGGGCTTGGCCCACCCATGAAATTTCGGTGGCATACTCCCGGAAATTTTAAAATTTAGTTTACCCACGTTCAGAAGCGAGCGGAGACACCACCGAGATGGGCTTGGCCCACCCATGAAATTTTTTTGGCCCACTCCCGGAAATTTAAAAATTTTGTTTACCCACGTTCGGAAGCGAGCTGAGACACCACCGAAATGGGCTTGGCCCACCCATGAAATTTGGGTGGCCCACTCCAGGAAATTTAAAAATTTAGTTTAGCCACATTCGGAAGTGAGCTGAGACACCACCGAAATGGGCTTGGCCGACCCATGAAATTTGGGTGGCCCTCTCCCGGAAATTTAAAAATTTAGTTTACACACATTCGGAAGCAAGCTGAGACACCACCGAAATTGGCTTGGCCCACCCATGAAATTTGGGGTGGCATACTCCCGGAAATTTAAAAATTTAGTTTACCCACATTCGAAGCGAGCGGAGACACCACCGAAATGGGCTTGGCCCACCCATGAAATTTTTTTGGCCCACTCCCGGAAATTTAAAAATTTAGTTTACCCACGTTCTGAAGCGAGCTGAGACACCACCGAAATGGGCTTGGCCCACCCATGAAATTTGGGTGGCCCACTCCCGGAAATTTAAAAATTTAGTTTGCCCACGTTCGGAAGCGAGCTTAGACACCCTTGAAATGGGCTTGGCCCTCCCATGAAATCTGGGTGGCCCACTCCCGGAAATTAAAAAATTTAGTTTACCCACGTTCGGGAGCGAGCGGAGACACCAGCAAAATGGGCTTGGCCCACCCATGAAATTTGAGTGGCCCACTCTCGGAAATTAAAAAAATTTAGTTTACCCATGTTCGGAAGCGAGTTGAGACACCACTGAAATGAGCTTGGCCCACCCATGAAATTTGAGTGGCCCACTCCCGGAAATTTAAAAATTTAGTTTACCCACGTTGGGAAGCGAGCTGAGACACCACCTAAATGGGCTTGGCCCACCCATGAAATTTGGATGGCCCACTCCCGGAAATTTAAAAATTTAGTTTACAAACGTTCGGAAGTTAGCTGACACCACAGAAATGGGCTTGGCCCACCCATGAAATTTGGGTGGCCCACTCCCGGAAATTTAAAAATTTAGTTTACCCAGGTTCGGAAGCGAGCTGAGACCACCGAAATGGTCTTGGCCCACCCATGAAATTTGGGTGGCCCACTCCCGGAAATTTAAAAATTTAGTTTACCCACGTTCGGAAGTGAGCTGAGACACCACCGAAATGGGCTTGGCCCACCCATGAAATTTCGGTGGCCCACTCCCGGAAATTTAAAAATTTAGTTTACCCACGTTCTGAAGCGAGCTGAGACACCACCGAAATGGGCTTGGCCCACCCATGAAATTTGGGTGGCCCACTCCCGGAAATTTAAAAATTTAGTTTGCCCACGTTCGGAAGCGAGCTTAGACACCCTTGAAATGGGCTTGGCCCTCCCATGAAATCTGGGTGGCCCACTCCCGGAAATTAAAAAATTTAGTTTACCCACGTTCGGGAGCGAGCGGCGACACCAGCAAAATGGGCTTGGCCCACCCATGAAATTTGAGTGGCCCACTCCCGGAAATTTAAAAATTTAGTTTACCCACGTTCGGAAGCGAGCTGAGACACCACCTAAATGGGCTTGGCCCACCCATGAAATTTGGATGGCCCACTCCCGGAAATTTAAAAATTTAGTTTACAAACGTTCGGAAGTTAGCTGACACCACAGAAATGGGCTTGGCCCACCCATGAAATTTGGGTGGCCCACTCCCGGAAATTTAAAAATTTAGTTTACCCAGGTTCGGAAGCGAGCTGAGACCACCGAAATGGTCTTGGCCCACCCATGAAATTTGGGTGGCCCACTCCCGGAAATTTAAAAATTTAGTTTACCCACGTTCGGAAGTGAGCTGAGACACCACCGAAATGGGCTTGGCCCACCCATGAAATTCGGGTGGCCCACTCCAGGAAATTTAAAAATTTAGTTTAGCCACATTCGGAAGCGAGCTGAGACACCACCGAAATGGGCTTGGCCCACCCATGAAATTTGGGTGGCCCTCTCCCGGAAATTTAAAAATTTTGTTTACCCACGTTCGGAAACGAGCTGAGACACCACTGAAATGGGCTTGGCCCACCCATGAAATTTGGGTGGCCCATTCCAGGAAATTTAAAAATTTAGTTTACCAACGTTCGGAAGCGAGCTTAGACACCACCGAAATGGGCTTGGCCCACCCATGATATTTGGGTGGCCCACTCCCAGAAATTTAAAAATTTAGTTTACACACATTCGGAAGCAAGCTGAGACACCACCGAAATTGGCTTGGCCCACCCACAAAATTTGGGTGGCATACTCCCGGAAATTTAAAAATTTAGTTTTACCACGTTCGGAAGCGAGCTGAGACACCACCGAAATGAGCTTGGCCCACCCATGGAATTTGGGTGGCCCACTCCCGGAAATTAAAAAATTTAGTTTACACACATTCGGAAGCAAGCTGAGACACCACCGAAATTGGCTTGGCCCACCCATGAAATTTGGGTGGCATACTCCCGTAAATTTTAAAATTTAGTTTACTCACGTTCGGAAGCGAGTGGAGACACCACCGAGATGGGCTTGGCCCACCCATGAAATTTTTTTTGCCCACTCCCGGAAATTTAAAAATTTAGTTTACCCACGTTCGGAAGCGAGCTGAGACACCACCGAAATGGGCTTGGGCCACCCATGAAATTTGGGCGGCCCACTCCAGGAAATTTAAAAATTTAGTTTACCAACGTTCGGAAGCGAGCGGAGACACCACCGAAATGGGCTTGGCCCACCCATGAAATTTGGGTGGCCCACTCTCGGAAATTTAAAAATTTAGTTTACCCACGTTCCCAAGCGAGCGGAGACAGCACCGAAAAGGGCTTGGCCCACCCATGAAATTTGGGTGGCCCACTCTCGGAAATTAAAAAATTTAGTTTACCCACGTTCGGAAGCGAGTTGAGACACCACTGAAATGGGCTTGGCCCACCCATGAAATTTGGGTGGCCCACTCCCGGAAATTTAAAAATTTAGTTTATCCACGTTTGGAAGCGAGCTGAGACACCACCGAAATGGGCTTGGCCCACCCATGAAATTTGGGTGGCCCACTCCCGGAAATTTAAAAATTTAGTTTACCCACGTTTGGAAGCGAGCGGAGACACCACCGAAATGGGCTTGGCCCACCCATGAAATTTGGGTGGCCCACTCTCGGAAATTTAAAAGTTTAGTTTACCCACGTTCGGAAGCAAGCTGAGACACCACCGAAATGGGCTTGTCCCATTTCATTTCATTTCATTTTTCATTTCATTTCATTTCATTTCATTTTTGTGTTATTCTGCTTGTCAGTTTCCTCCTTTGTGATCACTGCATCTGCCCCCATAATGCACTTCCAACGACACTGCCGCGATGTAACGGACCGGTGATAACCCAGATGCCTATGGGGTCTTACAGGCGTCAAGTCGCCCTGTGTTGAAATCACCGTACGCGAGATCTCCGTCCAAGGTGGTAATATGGAGACGTGCAAACTAACAAAGGCATTCTTCTGGGAGCGCGCTCCCGGAAGACGTGGTTAAATTAATTGTCGGCATTTAGCGTTCGCCCGCGGTGACACTCCATGAGAAAGTATAAATATGGAGTTGCAGACCTTGGCTTAACCTGGCGTAGTGAAATTCTGAAGGCCGTGTTCTGTAATGATCCGATTCATTTCCTGGAGTGGGCCACCCAAATTTCATGGGTGGGCCAAGCCCATCTCGGTGGTGTCTCCGCTCGCTTCCGAACGTGGGTAAACTAAATTTTAAAATTTCCGGGAGTATGCCACCCAAATTTCATGGGTGGGCCAAGCCAATTTCGGTGGTGTCTAAGCTCGCTTCCGAACGTGGGTAAACTAAATTTTTAAATTTCCGGGAGTGGGCCACCGAAATTTCATGGGTGGGCCAAGCCAATTTCGGTGGTGTGTCAGCTCACTTCCGAACGTTTGTAAACTAAATTTTTAAATTTTCGGGAGTGGGCCACCCAAATTTCATGGGTGGGCGAAGCCCATTTAGGTGGTGTCTCAGCTCGCTTCCGAACGTGAGTAAACTAAATTTTTAAATTTCCGGGAGTGGGCCACCCAAATTTCACGGGTGGGCCAAGCCCATTTCAGTGGTGTCTCAACAAGCTTCCGAACGTGGGTAAACTAAATTTTTTAATTTCCGAGAGTGGGCCACCTAAATTTAATGGGTGGGCCAAGCCCATTTCGGTGGTGTCTCCGCTCGCTTTCAAACGTAGGTAAACTAAAATTTTAAATTTCCGGGAGTGGGCCACCCAAATTTCATAGGTGGGCCAAGCCCATTTCGGTGGTGTCTCCGCTCGCTTCCGAACATAGGTAAACTAAAATTTTAAATTTCCGGGAGTGCTGCGCTGCTAGCGTAGATGGGTTTTTTCAAACGCGGTCGGCGAACAATGCCTGTGCGCAAGACGCGCGACGGAAAGCGTCTGGTGACAGACCGGATGGCAGATTGCGATCGCAGAAAACAATCGCGTTCACACTACCTATCAGTCGGCCTCAGTACGTGCAGTTGCTATGGGCGCAAGAATTGCCCCTCTGGGGATTTTCCGTTGTTGAGCGCTGCTCTCCTCCGCATCATTAGCGCTCGAAGACGTACACTAAAAGCAACAACATAGCAGGCAGCTTAGCGAGCACAGCCTGGATCCCTGCGCACAGCAGGCAGCGGGTTTAGCGACTCCACCTCTCATGGCATTTGCCGAGGTGCGGGCGTCCTGGTTCAGTCCATGTATAACATAGAACACGTTCTGCACTACTGCTTAGACCACGCAGGACGCGACTACGATATAACCAATGCCATAAACCAAGTACGCTGTAGTGTTAAAAAAATCTTGCTGCTCGCGTGAACTATGTCCAGTACTTTAGTAATTCGTCGTTCATAGCGACATCTAAATTTCATCAAAGTCGATCCGCACGCGACTATAACTAACCACGAAGGCCGTGCAGGTTCTGCATAATGTAGAGTTGAAAGAAAAAATTGATGTATCTGCAGCAATAAAATATTCAAATTGTTAATCGAAAAGGAAGAAGGGTTTGCCTTTAGCGCGAGCGTCATCGGTTCTTTATTTGCCCTTGTGTTGTCTCCGGCTGAGGCAGCAACACGTCGAGGCAGCTCAGCAGCCAATGGGAGCGCAGAGCAGCGCCGGTGGCGTGAGTCGGCCAGTGTGGGACCGGATGACGAACTGCACGCAGCGCCTGGCTCGGTTTTCTACCAGGACGGTCGGCGGCGAACGTGCGCTCAAGACGCAGAAAGGAATGCTTCTGGTGACAGACCGGATGGCAGAAACCGATCTCTTCCAGACAGCGATGCACACGTGTACTCACCGTGACCACAACTGCGCCGCACGCCATCGCCACGTCTGATAGGACAACCCCGGGGATTTTCCACCTTTCAGCGCGGATCGTGGCAGCACAGATGGCGCTGTCGTATCGTGAAGGCGATTTTCTGATTAATTCATCAAATGCTTATGCGCTGCCCGGCGCTCCAGACGCGCCACACTGTGCATCAGACGGCAGAGATAGAAATAATTATTTCCTTTGTCTTCGTATCTTCGGTCACCTGATAACTCACGGGAGTAAAGCTCAGCTTAATGATAATTAATAGAGCTTGATACCGCAAATCGACACTTGGGCTAATGAGCCCTGTATTTTAGGGTTGCGTATTGTATTTGTCCACCTGCTGTTACTTAAGGGCGGAGGTTAAGCCTATAGTTCATATTTATAGGACCCGTTTTCTCAGCAACATAGATCATCATGGATTTGTCTGATTTCATTCCTTACTTTGGCTTATTTTTACTGCGCTACATACATGGCTTTGTAGCAAATATTTAGTTTTCCCGTTTCTTCCTCAGGCAAAAATTTGTTTTTGCTTTTTTCACAGAATAAAATTCATCTACAAAAAGAAAAACTACTCCGTAGACATGTACTGCTCTATAGCTCAGTAGCTTTGAACCTTTCTGTAGAAAAAGTTATAGGAAAAAATCTGCCTTTTTTGTTTTTCTATTAACTGGTCAAGCGTAACGAAATAAAGGCATTTTTAGGTATTTGAGATCGAAGACTAAACCCACATTTACTTCAGTACAAGTTTCATTTTTGTGTTATTCTGCTTGTCAGTTTCCTCCTTTTTGATCATTTCTGCATCTGCCCCCATAAAGCACTTCCAACGACACTGCCGCGATGTAACGAACCGGTGATAACCCAGATGCCTATGGGGTCTTACAGGCGTCAAGTCGCCCTGTGTTGAAATCACCGTACGCGAGATCTCCGTCCAAGGTGGTAATATGGAGACGTGCAAACTAACAAAGGCATTCTTCTGGGAGCGCGCTCCCGGAAGACATGGTTAAATTAATTGTCGGCATTTAGCGTTCGCCCGCGGTGACACTCCATGAGAAAGTATAAATATGGAGTTGCAGACCTTGGCTTAACCTGGCGTAGTGAAATTCTGAAGGCCGTGTTCTGTAATGATCCGATTCATTTCCTGGAGTGGGCCACCCAAATTTCATGGGTGGGCCAAGACCATTTCGGTGGTGTCTAAGCTCGCTTCCGAACGTTGGTAAACTAAATTTTTAAATTTCCTGGAGTGGGCCGCCCAAATTTCATGGGTGGGCCAAGCCCATTTCGGTGGTGTCTCAGCTCGCTTCCGAACGTGGGTAAACTAAATTTTTAAATTTCCGGGAGTGGGCCAAAAAAATTTCATGGGTGGGCCAAGCCCATCTCGGTGGTGTCTCCGCTCGCTTCCGAACGTGGGTAAACTGAATTTTAAAATTTCCGGGAGTATGCCACCCAAATTTCATTGCTGGGCCAAGCCAATTTCGGTGGTGTCTCAGCTTGCTTCCGAATGTGTGTAAAATAAATTTTTAAATTTCCGGGAGTGGGCCACCCAAATTTCATGGGTGGGCCAAGCCCATTTCGGTGGTGTCTAAGCTCGCTTCCGAACGTTGGTAAACCAAATTTTTAAATTTCCTGGAGTGGGCCGCCCAAATTTCATGGGTGGGCCAAGCCCATTTCGGTGCTGTCTCCGCTCGCTTCGGAACGTGGGTAAACTAAATTTTTAAATTTCCTTGAGTGGGCCGCCCGAATTTCATGGGTTGGCCAAGCCCATTTCGGTGGTGTCTCAGCTCACTTCCGAATGTGGGTAAACTAAATTTTTAAATTTCCGAGAGTGGGCCACCCAAATTTCATGGGTGGGCCAAGCCCATTTCGGTGGTGTCTCCGCTCGCTTCCGAACGTGGGTAAACTAAATTTTTAAATTTCCGGGAGTGGGCCACCCAAATTTCTTGGGTGGGCCAAGCCCATTTCGGTGGTGTGTCAGCTCGCTTCCGAACGTGGGTAAACTAAATTTTTAAATTTCCGAGAGTGGGCCACTCAAATTTCATGGGTGGGCCAAGCCCATTTTGCTGGAGTCTCCGCTCGCTCCCGAACGTGGGTAAACTAAATTTTTAAATTTCCGGGAGTGGGCCACCCAAATTTCATGGGTGGGCCAAGCCCATTTCAAGAGTGTCTAAGCTCGCTTGCCAACGTGGGCAAACTAAATTTTTAAATTTCCGGGAGTGGGCCACCCAAATTTCATGGGTGGGCCAAGCCCATTTCGGTGGTGTCTCAGCTCGCTTCCGAACGTGGGTAAACAAAATTTTTAAATTTCCGGGAGTGGGCCAAAAAATTTCATGGGTGGGCCAAGCGCATTTTGGTGGTGTCTCCGCTCGCTTCCGAACGTGGGTAAACTAAATTTGTAATTTTCCGGGAGTGGGCCACCCAAATTTCATGGGTGGGCCAAGCCCCTTTCGGTGGTGTCTAAGCTCGCTTCCGAACGTGGGCAAACTAAATTTTTAAATTTCCTGGAGTGGGCCGCCCAAATTTCATGGGTGGGCCAAGCCCACTTCGGTGGTGTCTCAGCTCGCTTCCAAACATGGGTAAACTAAATTTTTAAATATCCGGGAGTGGGCCAAAAAATTGCATGGGTGGGCCAAGCCCATTTCGGTGGTGTCTCCGCTCGCTTCCGAACGTGGGTAAACTAAATTTTTAAATTTCCGGGCGTATGCCACCCAAATTTCATGGGTGGGCCAAGCTAATTTCGGTGGTGTCTCAGCTTGCTTCCGAATGTGTGTAAACTAAATTTTTAAATTTCCAGGAGAGGGCCACCGAAATTTCATGGGTGGGCCAAGCCCATTTCGGTGGTGTCTCAGCTCGCTTCCGAATGTGGCTAAACTAAATTTTTAAATTTCCTGGAGTGGGCCACCCAAATTTCATGGGTGGGCCAAGCCCATTTCGGTGGTGTCTCAGCTCGCTTCCGAACGTGGGCAAACTAAATTTTTAAATTTCCGGGAATGGGCCACCCAAATTTCATGGGTGGGCCAAGCCCTATTCGGTGGTGTCTAAGCTCGCTTCCGAACGTGGGCAAACTAAATTTTTTAATTTCCTGGAGTGGGCCGCCCAAATTTCATGGGTGGGCCAAGCCCATTTCGGTGGTGTCTCAGCTCGCTTCCGAACGTGGGTAAACTAAATTTTTAAATTTCCTGGAGTGGGCCAAAAAAATTTCATGGGTGGGCCAAGCCCATCTCGGTGGTGTCTCCGCTCGCTTCCGAACGTGGGTAAACTAAATTTTAAAATTTCCGGGAGTACGTCACCCAAATTTCATGGGTGGGCCAAGCCAATTTCGGTGGTGTCTCAGCTTGCTTCCGAATGTGTGTAAACTAAATTTTTAAATTTCCGGGAGTGGGCCACCCAAATTTCATGGGTGGGCCAAGCCCATTTCGGTGGTCTCTAAGCTCGCTTCCGAACGTTGGTAAACTAAATTTTTAAATTTCCTGGATTGGGCCGCCCGAATTTCATGGGTGGGCCAAGCCCATTTCGGTGGTGTCTCAGCTCTCTTCCGAACGTGGGTAAATTACATTTTTAAATTTCCGGGAGTGGGCCACCCAAATTTCATGGGTGGGCCAAGCCCATTTCGGTGGTGTCTCCGCTCGCTTCCAAACGTGGGTAAACTAAATTTTTAAATTTCCGGTAGTGGGCCACACAAATTTCATGGGTGGGCCAAGCCCATTTCGGTGGTGTCTCAGCTCGCTTCCAAACGTGGATAAACTAAATTTTTAAATTTCCGGGAGTGGGCCACCCAAATTTCATGGGTGGGCCAAGCCCATTTCGGTGGTGTCTCAGCTCGCTTCCAAACGTGGATAAACTAAATTTTTAAATTTCCGGGAATGGGCCACCCAAATTTCATGGGTGGGCCAAGCCCATTTCGGTGGTGTCTCAGCTCGCTTCCGAACGTGGGTAAACTAAATTTTTAAATTTCCTGGAGTGGGCCACCCGAATTTCATGGGTGGGACAAGCCCATTTCGGTGGTGTCTCAGCTTCCTTCCGAACGTGGGTAAACTAAACTTTTAAATTTCCGAGAGTGGGCCACCCAAATTTCATGGGTGGGCCAAGCCCATTTCGGTGGTGTCTCCGCTCGCTTCCAAACGTGGGTAAACTAAATTTTTAAATTTCCGGGAGTGGGCCACCCAAATTTCATGGGTGGGCCAAGCCCATTTCGGTGGTGTCTCAGCTCGCTTCCAAACGTGGATAAACTAAATTTTTAAATTTCCGGGAGTGGGCCACGCAAATTTCATGGGTGGGCCAAGCCCATTTCGGTGGTGTCTCAGCTCGCTTCCAAACGTGGATAAACTAAATTTTTAAATTTCCGGGAGTGGGCCGCCCAAATTTCATGGGTGGGCCAATCCCATTTCAGTGGTGTCTCAACTCGCTTCCGAACGTGGGTAAACTAAATTTTTTAATTTCCGAGAGTGGGCCACCCAAATTTCATGGGTGGGCCAAGCCCTTTTCGGTGCTGTCTCCGCTCGCTTCGGAATGTGGGTAAACTAAATTTTTAAATTTCCGAGAGTGGGCCACCCAAATTTCATGGGTGGGCCAAGCCCATTTCGGTGGTGTCTCCGCTCACTTCCGAACGTTGGTAAACTAAATTTTTAAATTTCCTGGAGTGGGCCGCCCAAATTTCATGGGTGGGCCAAGCCCATTTCGGTGGTGTCTCAGCTCGCTTCCGAACGTGGGTAAACTAAATTTTTAAATTTCCGGGAGTGGGCCAAAAAAATTTCATGGGTGGGCCAAGCCCATTTTGGTGGTGTCTCCGCTCGCTTCCGAACGTGGGCAAACTAAATTTTTAAATTTCCGGGAATGGGCCACCCAAATTTTATGGGTGGGCCAAGCCCTATTCGGTGGTGTCTAAGCTCGCTTCCGAACGTGGGCAAACTAAATTTTTTAATTTCCTGGAGTGGGCCGCCCAAATTTCATGGGTGGGCCAAGCCCATTTCGGTGGTGTCTCAGCTCGCTTCCGAACGTGGGTAAACTAAATTTTTAAATTTCCTGGAGTGGGCCAAAAAAATTTCATGGGTGGGCCAAGCCCATCTCGGTGGTGTCTCCGCTCGCTTCCGAACGTGGGTAAACTAAATTTTAAAATTTCCGGGAGTATGCCACCCAAATTTCATGGGTGGGCCAAGCCAATTTCGGTGGTGTCTCAGCTTGCTTCCGAATGTGTGTAAACTAAATTTTTAAATTTCCGGGAGTGGGCCACCCAAATTTCATGGGTGGGCCAAGCCCATTTTGGTGGTCTCTAAGCTCGCTTCCGAACGTTGGTAAACTAAATTTTTAAATTTCCTGGAGTGGGCCGCCCGAATTTCATGGGTGGGCCAAGCCCATTTCGGTGGTGTCTCAGCTCTCTTCCGAACGTGGGTAAATTACATTTTTAAATTTCCGGGAGTGGGCCACCCAAATTTCATGGGTGGGCCAAGCCCATCTCGGTGGTGTCTCCGCTCGCTTCCGAACGTGGGTAAACTAAATTTTAAAATTTCCGGGAGTATGCCACCCAAATTTCATGGGTGGGCCAAGCCAATTTCGGTGGTGTCTCAGCTTGCTTCCGAACGTGGGTAAACTAAACTTTTAAATTTCCGAGAGTGGGCCACCCAAATTTCATGGGTGGGCCAAGCCCATTTCGGTGGTGTCTCCGCTCGCTTCCAAACGTGGGTAAACTAAATTTTTAAATTTCCGGGAGTGGGCCACCCAAATTTCATGGGTGGGCCAAGCCCATTTCGGTGGTGTCTCAGCTCGCTTCCAAACGTGGATAAACTAAATTTTTTAATTTCCGGGAGTGGGCCACCCAAATTTCATGGGTGGGCCAAGCTCATTTCGGTGGTGTCTCAGCTCGCTTCCGAACGTGGGTAAACTAAATTTTTAAATTTCCGGGAGTGGGCCACCCGAATTTCATGGGTGGGACAAGCCCATTTCGGTGGTGTCTCAGCTTGCTTCCGAACGTGGGTAAACTAAACTTTTAAATTTCCGAGAGTGGGCCACCCAAATTTCATGGGTGGGCCAAGCCCATTTCGGTGGTGTCTCCGCTCGCTTCCGAACGTGGGTAAACTAAATTTGTAATTTTCCGGGAGTGGGCCACCCAAATTTCATGGGTGGGCCAAGCCCCTTTCGGTGGTGTCTAAGCTCGCTTCCGAACGTGGGCAAACTAAATTTTTAAATTTCCTGGAGTGGGCCGCCCAAATTTCATGGGTGGGCCAAGCCCACTTCGGTGGTGTCTCAGCTCGCTTCCAAACATGGGTAAACTAAATTTTTAAATATCCGGGAGTGGGCCAAAAAATTGCATGGGTGGGCCAAGCCCATTTCGGTGGTGTCTCCGCTCGCTTCCGAACGTGGGTAAACTAAATTTTTAAATTTCCGGGCGTATGCCACCCAAATTTCATGGGTGGGCCAAGCTAATTTCGGTGGTGTCTCAGCTTGCTTCCGAATGTGTGTAAACTAAATTTTTAAATTTCCAGGAGAGGGCCACCGAAATTTCATGGGTGGGCCAAGCCCATTTCGGTGGTGTCTCAGCTCGCTTCCGAATGTGGCTAAACTAAATTTTTAAATTTCCTGGAGTGGGCCACCCAAATTTCATGGGTGGGCCAAGCCCATTTCGGTGGTGTCTCAGCTCGCTTCCGAACGTGGGCAAACTAAATTTTTAAATTTCCGGGAATGGGCCACCCAAATTTCATGGGTGGGCCAAGCCCTATTCGGTGGTGTCTAAGCTCGCTTCCGAACGTGGGCAAACTAAATTTTTTAATTTCCTGGAGTGGGCCGCCCAAATTTCATGGGTGGGCCAAGCCCATTTCGGTGGTGTCTCAGCTCGCTTCCGAACGTGGGTAAACTAAATTTTTAAATTTCCTGGAGTGGGCCAAAAAAATTTCATGGGTGGGCCAAGCCCATCTCGGTGGTGTCTCCGCTCGCTTCCGAACGTGGGTAAACTAAATTTTAAAATTTCCGGGAGTACGTCACCCAAATTTCATGGGTGGGCCAAGCCAATTTCGGTGGTGTCTCAGCTTGCTTCCGAATGTGTGTAAACTAAATTTTTAAATTTCCGGGAGTGGGCCACCCAAATTTCATGGGTGGGCCAAGCCCATTTCGGTGGTCTCTAAGCTCGCTTCCGAACGTTGGTAAACTAAATTTTTAAATTTCCTGGATTGGGCCGCCCGAATTTCATGGGTGGGCCAAGCCCATTTCGGTGGTGTCTCAGCTCTCTTCCGAACGTGGGTAAATTACATTTTTAAATTTCCGGGAGTGGGCCACCCAAATTTCATGGGTGGGCCAAGCCCATTTCGGTGGTGTCTCCGCTCGCTTCCAAACGTGGGTAAACTAAATTTTTAAATTTCCGGTAGTGGGCCACACAAATTTCATGGGTGGGCCAAGCCCATTTCGGTGGTGTCTCAGCTCGCTTCCAAACGTGGATAAACTAAATTTTTAAATTTCCGGGAGTGGGCCACCCAAATTTCATGGGTGGGCCAAGCCCATTTCGGTGGTGTCTCAGCTCGCTTCCAAACGTGGATAAACTAAATTTTTAAATTTCCGGGAATGGGCCACCCAAATTTCATGGGTGGGCCAAGCCCATTTCGGTGGTGTCTCAGCTCGCTTCCGAACGTGGGTAAACTAAATTTTTAAATTTCCTGGAGTGGGCCACCCGAATTTCATGGGTGGGACAAGCCCATTTCGGTGGTGTCTCAGCTTCCTTCCGAACGTGGGTAAACTAAACTTTTAAATTTCCGAGAGTGGGCCACCCAAATTTCATGGGTGGGCCAAGCCCATTTCGGTGGTGTCTCCGCTCGCTTCCAAACGTGGGTAAACTAAATTTTTAAATTTCCGGGAGTGGGCCACCCAAATTTCATGGGTGGGCCAAGCCCATTTCGGTGGTGTCTCAGCTCGCTTCCAAACGTGGATAAACTAAATTTTTAAATTTCCGGGAGTGGGCCACGCAAATTTCATGGGTGGGCCAAGCCCATTTCGGTGGTGTCTCAGCTCGCTTCCAAACGTGGATAAACTAAATTTTTAAATTTCCGGGAGTGGGCCGCCCAAATTTCATGGGTGGGCCAATCCCATTTCAGTGGTGTCTCAACTCGCTTCCGAACGTGGGTAAACTAAATTTTTTAATTTCCGAGAGTGGGCCACCCAAATTTCATGGGTGGGCCAAGCCCTTTTCGGTGCTGTCTCCGCTCGCTTCGGAATGTGGGTAAACTAAATTTTTAAATTTCCGAGAGTGGGCCACCCAAATTTCATGGGTGGGCCAAGCCCATTTCGGTGGTGTCTCCGCTCACTTCCGAACGTTGGTAAACTAAATTTTTAAATTTCCTGGAGTGGGCCGCCCAAATTTCATGGGTGGGCCAAGCCCATTTCGGTGGTGTCTCAGCTCGCTTCCGAACGTGGGTAAACTAAATTTTTAAATTTCCGGGAGTGGGCCAAAAAAATTTCATGGGTGGGCCAAGCCCATTTTGGTGGTGTCTCCGCTCGCTTCCGAACGTGGGCAAACTAAATTTTTAAATTTCCGGGAATGGGCCACCCAAATTTTATGGGTGGGCCAAGCCCTATTCGGTGGTGTCTAAGCTCGCTTCCGAACGTGGGCAAACTAAATTTTTTAATTTCCTGGAGTGGGCCGCCCAAATTTCATGGGTGGGCCAAGCCCATTTCGGTGGTGTCTCAGCTCGCTTCCGAACGTGGGTAAACTAAATTTTTAAATTTCCTGGAGTGGGCCAAAAAAATTTCATGGGTGGGCCAAGCCCATCTCGGTGGTGTCTCCGCTCGCTTCCGAACGTGGGTAAACTAAATTTTAAAATTTCCGGGAGTATGCCACCCAAATTTCATGGGTGGGCCAAGCCAATTTCGGTGGTGTCTCAGCTTGCTTCCGAATGTGTGTAAACTAAATTTTTAAATTTCCGGGAGTGGGCCACCCAAATTTCATGGGTGGGCCAAGCCCATTTTGGTGGTCTCTAAGCTCGCTTCCGAACGTTGGTAAACTAAATTTTTAAATTTCCTGGAGTGGGCCGCCCGAATTTCATGGGTGGGCCAAGCCCATTTCGGTGGTGTCTCAGCTCTCTTCCGAACGTGGGTAAATTACATTTTTAAATTTCCGGGAGTGGGCCACCCAAATTTCATGGGTGGGCCAAGCCCATCTCGGTGGTGTCTCCGCTCGCTTCCGAACGTGGGTAAACTAAATTTTAAAATTTCCGGGAGTATGCCACCCAAATTTCATGGGTGGGCCAAGCCAATTTCGGTGGTGTCTCAGCTTGCTTCCGAACGTGGGTAAACTAAACTTTTAAATTTCCGAGAGTGGGCCACCCAAATTTCATGGGTGGGCCAAGCCCATTTCGGTGGTGTCTCCGCTCGCTTCCAAACGTGGGTAAACTAAATTTTTAAATTTCCGGGAGTGGGCCACCCAAATTTCATGGGTGGGCCAAGCCCATTTCGGTGGTGTCTCAGCTCGCTTCCAAACGTGGATAAACTAAATTTTTTAATTTCCGGGAGTGGGCCACCCAAATTTCATGGGTGGGCCAAGCTCATTTCGGTGGTGTCTCAGCTCGCTTCCGAACGTGGGTAAACTAAATTTTTAAATTTCCGGGAGTGGGCCACCCGAATTTCATGGGTGGGACAAGCCCATTTCGGTGGTGTCTCAGCTTGCTTCCGAACGTGGGTAAACTAAACTTTTAAATTTCCGAGAGTGGGCCACCCAAATTTCATGGGTGGGCCAAGCCCATTTCGGTGGTGTCTCCGCTCGCTTCCAAACGTGGGTAAACTAAATTTTTAAATTTCCGGGAGTGGGCCACCCAAATTTCATGGGTGGGCCAAGCCCATTTCGGTGGTGTCTCAGCTCGCTTCCAAACGTGGATAAACTAAATTTTTAAATTTCCGGGAGTGGGCCACCCAAATTTCATGGGTGGGCCAAGCCCATTTCAGTGGTTTCTCAACTCGCTTCCAAACGTGGGTAAACTAAATTTTTAAATTTCCGTGAGTGGGCCGCCCGAATTTCATGGGTTGGCCAAGCCCATTTCGGTGGTGTCTCAGCTCGCTTCCGAATGTGGGTAAACTAAATTTTTAAATTTCCGGGAGTGGGCCACCCAAATTTCTTGGGTGGGCCAAGCCCATTTCGGTGGTGTCTCCGCTCGCTTCCGAACGTGGGTAAACTAAATTTTTAAATTTCCGGGAGTGGGCCACCCAAATTTCATGGGTGGGCCAAGCCCATTTCGGTGGTGTCTCAGCTCGCTTCCAAATGTGGATAAACTAAATTTTTAAATTTCCGGGAGTGGGCCACCCAAATTTCATGGGTGGGCCAAGCCCATTTCAGTGGTGTCTCAACTCGCTTCCAAACGTGGGTAAACTAAATTTTTTAATTTCCGAGAGTGGGCCACCCAAATTTCATGGGTGGGCCAAGCCCTTTTCGGTGCTGTCTCCGCTCGCTTGGGAACGTGGGTAAACTAAATTTTTAAATTTCCGAGAGTGGGCCACCCAAATTTCATGGGTGGGCCAAGCCCATTTCGGTGGTGTCTCCGCTCGCTTCCGAACGTTGGTAAACTAAATTTTTAAATTTCCTGGAGTGGGCCGCCCAAATTTCATGGGTGGGCCAAGCCCATTTCGGTGGTGTCTCAGCTCGCTTCCGAACGTGGGTAAACTAAATTTTTAAATTTCCGGGAGTGGGCAAAAAAAATTTCATGGGTGGGCCAAGCCCATCTCGGTGGTGTCTCCACTCGCTTCCGAACGTGGGTAAACTAAATTTTAAAATTTCCGGGAGTATGCCACCCAAATTTCATGGGTGGGCCAAGCCAATTTCGGTGGTGTCTCAGCTTGCTTCCGAATGTGTGTAAACTAAATTTTTTAATTTCCGGGAGTGGGCCACCCAAATTTCATGGGTGGGCCAAGCTCATTTCGGTGGTGTCTCAGCTCGCTTCCGAACGTGGGTAAACTAAATTTTTAAATTTCCGGGAGTATGCCACCCAAATTTCGTGGGTGGGCCAAGCCAATTTCGGTGGTGTCTCAGCTTGCTTCCGAATGTGTGTAAACTAAATTTTTAAATTTCCGGGAGTGGGCCACCCAAATTTCATGGGTGGGCCAAGCCCATTTCGGTGGTGTCTCAGCTCGCTTCCGAACGTGGGTAAACAAAATTTTTAAATTTCCGGGAGTGGGCCAAAAAAATTTCATGGGTGGGCCAAGCCCATTTTCGTGGTGTCTCCGCTCGCTTCCGAACGTGGGTAAACTAAATTTTTAAATTTCCGGGAGTGGGCCACCCAAATTTCATGGGTGGGCCAAGCCCATTTCGGTGGTGTTTAAGCTCGCTTCCAAACGTGGGCAAACTAAATTTTTAAATTTCCTGAAGTGGGCCGCCCAAATTTCATGGGTGGGCCAATCCCACTTCGGTGGTGTCTCAGCTCGCTTCCGAACGTGGGTAAACTAAATTTTTAAATTTCTGGGAGTGGGCCAAAAAAATTTCATGGGTGGGCCTAGCCCATTTCGGTGGTGTCTCCGCTAGCTTCCAAACGTGGGTAAACTAAATTTTTAAATTTCCGGGAGTATGCCACCCAAATTTCATGGGTGGGCCAAGCCAATTTCGGTGGTGTCTCAGCTTGCTTCCAAATGTGTGTAAACTAAATTTTTAAATTTCCGGGAGAGGGCCAAAATAATTTCATGGGTGGGCCAAGCCCATCTCGGTGGTGTCTCCGCTCGCTTCCGAACGTGGGTAAACTAAATTTTAAAATTTCCGGGAGTACGTCACCCAAATTTCATGGGTGGGCCAAGCCAATTTCGGTGGTGTCTCAGCTTGCTTCCGAATGTGTGTAAACTAAATTTTTAAATTTCCGGGAGTGGGCCACCCAAATTTCATGGGTGGGCCAAGCCCATTTCGGTGGTCTCTAAGCTCGCTTCTGAACGTTGGTAAACTAAATTTTTAAATTTCCTGGAGTGGGCCGCCCGAATTTCATGGGTGGGCCAAGCCCATTTCGGTGGTGTCTCAGCTCTCTTCCGAACGTGGGTAAATTACATTTTTAAATTTCCGGGAGTGGGCCACCCAAATTTCATGGGTGGGCCAAGCCCATTTCGGTGGTGTCTCCGCTCGCTTCCAAACGTGGGTAAACTAAATTTTTAAATTTCCGGGAGCGGGCCACCCAAATTTCATGGGTGGGCCAAGCCCATTTCGGTGGTGTCTCAGCTCGCTTCCAAACGTGGATAAACTAAATTTTTAAATTTCCGGGAGTGGGCCACCCAAATTTCATGGGTGGGCCAAGCCCATTTCGGTGGTGTCTCAGCTCGCTTCCAAACGTGGATAAACTAAATTTTTTAATTTCCTGGAGTGGGCCGCCCAAATTTCATGGGTGGGCCAAGCCCATTTCGGTGGTGTCTCAGCTCGCTTCCGAACGTGGGTAAACTAAATTTTTAAATTTCCTGGAGTGGGCCAAAAAAATTTCATGGGTGGGCCAAGCCCATCTCGGTGGTGTCTCCGCTCGCTTCCGAACGTGGGTAAACTAAATTTTAAAATTTCCGGGAGTATGCCACCCAAATTTCATGGGTGGGCCAAGCCAATTTCGGTGGTGTCTCAGCTTGCTTCCGAATGTGTGTAAACTAAATTTTTTAATTTCCGGGAGTGGGCCACCCAAATTTCA
Source organism: Amblyomma mixtum (assembly GCF_055824585.1). Taxonomy (NCBI): domain Eukaryota; kingdom Metazoa; phylum Arthropoda; class Arachnida; order Ixodida; family Ixodidae; genus Amblyomma; species Amblyomma mixtum. The sequence goes on from NC_143014.1 coordinate 248,209,678, forward strand.
TGGGTGGGCGAAGCTCATTTCGGTGGTGTCTCAGCTTGCTTCCGAACGTGGGTAAACTAAATTTTTAAATTTCCGGGAGTGGGCCACCCGAATTTCATGGGTGGGACAAGCCCATTTTGGTGGTGTCTCAGCTTCCTTCCGAACGTGGGTAAACTAAACTTTTAAATTTCCGAGAGTGGGCCACCCAAATTTCATGGGTGGGCCAAGCCCATTTCGGTGGTGTCTCCGCTCGCTTCCAAACGTGGGTAAACTAAATTTTTAAATTTCCGGGAGTGGGCCACCCAAATTTCATGGGTGGGCCAAGCCCATTTCGGTGGTGTCTCAGCTCGCTTCCAAACGTGGATAAACTAAATTTTTAAATTTCCGGGAGTGGGCCACGCAAATTTCATGGGTGGGCCAAGCCCATTTCGGTGGTGTCTCAGCTCGCTTCCAAACGTGGATAAACTAAATTTTTAAATTTCCGGGAGTGGGCCACCCAAATTTCATGGGTGGGCCAAGCCCATTTCAGTGGTGTCTCAACTCGCTTCCGAACGTGGGTAAACTAAATTTTTTAATTTCCGAGAGTGGGCCACCCAAATTTCATGGGTGGGCCAAGCCCTTTTCGGTGCTGTCTCCGCTCGCTTCGCAACGTGGGTAAACTAAATTTTTAAATTTCCGAGAGTGGGCCACCCAAATTTCATGGGTGGGCCAAGCCCATTTCGGTGGTGTCTCCGCTCACTTCCGAACGTTGGTAAACTAAATTTTTAAATTTCCTGGAGTGGGCCGCCCAAATTTCATGGGTGGGCCAAGCCCATTTCGGTGGTGTCTCAGCTCGCTTCCGAACGTGGGTAAACTAAATTTTTAAATTTCCGGGAGTGGGCCAAAAAAATTTCATGGGTGGGCCAAGCCCATCTCGGTGGTGTCTCCGCTCGCTTCCGAACGTGGGTAAACTAAATTTTAAAATTTCCGGGAGTATGCCACCCAAATTTCATGGGTGGGCCAAGCCAATTTCGGTGGTGTCTCAGCTTGCTTCCGAATGTGTGTAAACTAAATTTTTAAATTTCCGGGAGTGGGCCACCCAAATTTCATGGGTGGGCCAAGCCCATTTCGGTGGTCTCTAAGCTCGCTTCCGAACGTTGGTAAACTAAATTTTTAAATTTCCTGGAGTGGGCCGCCCGAATTTCATGGGTGGGCCAAGCCCATTTCGGTGGTGTCTCAGCTCTCTTCCGAACGTGGGTAAATTACATTTTTAAATTTCCGGGAGTGGGCCACCCAAATTTCATGGGTGGGCCAAGCCCATCTCGGTGGTGTCTCCGCTCGCTTCCGAACGTGGGTAAACTAAATTTTAAAATTTCCGGGAGTATGCCACCCAAATTTCATGGGTGGGCCAAGCCAATTTCGGTGGTGTCTCAGCTTGCTTCCGAACGTGGGTAAACTAAACTTTTAAATTTCCGAGAGTGGGCCACCCAAATTTCATGGGTGGGCCAAGCCCATTTCGGTGGTGTCTCCGCTCGCTTCCAAACGTGGGTAAACTAAATTTTTAAATTTCCGGGAGTGGGCCACCCAAATTTCATGGGTGGGCCAAGCCCATTTCGGTGGTGTCTCAGCTCGCTTCCAAACGTGGGTAAACTAAATTTTAAAATTTCCGGGAGTATGCCACCCAAATTTCATGGGTGGGCCAAGCCAATTTCGGTGGTGTCTCAGCTTGCTTCCGAACGTGGGTAAACTAAACTTTTAAATTTCCGAGAGTGGGCCACCCAAATTTCATGGGTGGGCCAAGCCCATTTCGGTGGTGTCTCCGCTCGCTTCCAAACGTGGGTAAACTAAATTTTTAAATTTCCGGGAGTGGGCCACCCAAATTTCATGGGTGGGCCAAGCCCATTTCGGTGGTGTCTCAGCTCGCTTCCAAACGTGGATAAACTAAATTTTTTAATTTCCGGGAGTGGGCCACCCAAATTTCATGGGTGGGCCAAGCTCATTTCGGTGGTGTCTCAGCTCGCTTCCGAACGTGGGTAAACTAAATTTTTAAATTTCCGGGAGTGGGCCACCCGAATTTCATGGGTGGGACAAGCCCATTTCGGTGGTGTCTCAGCTTGCTTCCGAACGTGGGTAAACTAAACTTTTAAATGTCCGAGAGTGGGCCACCCAAATTTCATGGGTGGGCCAAGCCCATTTCGGTGGTGTCTCCGCTCGCTTCCAAACGTGGGTAAACTAAATTTTTAAATTTCCGGGAGTGGGCCACCCAAATTTCATGGGTGGGCCAAGCCCATTTCGGTGGTGTCTCAGCTCGCTTCCAAACGTGGATAAACTAAATTTTTAAATTTCCGGGAGTGGGCCACCCAAATTTCATGGGTGGGCCAAGCCCATTTCAGTGGTTTCTCAACTCGCTTCCAAACGTGGGTAAACTAAATTTTTAAATTTCCGTGAGTGGGCCGCCCGAATTTCATGGGTTGGCCAAGCCCATTTCGGTGGTGTCTCAGCTCGCTTCCGAATGTGGGTAAACTAAATTTTTAAATTTCCGGGAGTGGGCCACCCAAATTTCTTGGGTGGGCCAAGCCCATTTCGGTGGTGTCTCCGCTCGCTTCCGAACGTGGGTAAACTAAATTTTTAAATTTCCGGGAGTGGGCCACCCAAATTTCATGGGTGGGCCAAGCCCATTTCGGTGGTGTCTCAGCTCGCTTCCAAATGTGGATAAACTAAATTTTTAAATTTCCGGGAGTGGGCCACCCAAATTTCATGGGTGGGCCAAGCCCATTTCAGTGGTGTCTCAACTCGCTTCCAAACGTGGGTAAACTAAATTTTTTAATTTCCGAGAGTGGGCCACCCAAATTTCATGGGTGGGCCAAGCCCTTTTCGGTGCTGTCTCCGCTCGCTTGGGAACGTGGGTAAACTAAATTTTTAAATTTCCGAGAGTGGGCCACCCAAATTTCATGGGTGGGCCAAGCCCATTTCGGTGGTGTCTCCGCTCGCTTCCGAACGTTGGTAAACTAAATTTTTAAATTTCCTGGAGTGGGCCGCCCAAATTTCATGGGTGGGCCAAGCCCATTTCGGTGGTGTCTCAGCTCGCTTCCGAACGTGGGTAAACTAAATTTTTAAATTTCCGGGAGTGGGCAAAAAAAATTTCATGGGTGGGCCAAGCCCATCTCGGTGGTGTCTCCACTCGCTTCCGAACGTGGGTAAACTAAATTTTAAAATTTCCGGGAGTATGCCACCCAAATTTCATGGGTGGGCCAAGCCAATTTCGGTGGTGTCTCAGCTTGCTTCCGAATGTGTGTAAACTAAATTTTTTAATTTCCGGGAGTGGGCCACCCAAATTTCATGGGTGGGCCAAGCTCATTTCGGTGGTGTCTCAGCTCGCTTCCGAACGTGGGTAAACTAAATTTTTAAATTTCCGGGAGTATGCCACCCAAATTTCGTGGGTGGGCCAAGCCAATTTCGGTGGTGTCTCAGCTTGCTTCCGAATGTGTGTAAACTAAATTTTTAAATTTCCGGGAGTGGGCCACCCAAATTTCATGGGTGGGCCAAGCCCATTTCGGTGGTGTCTCAGCTCGCTTCCGAACGTGGGTAAACAAAATTTTTAAATTTCCGGGAGTGGGCCAAAAAAATTTCATGGGTGGGCCAAGCCCATTTTCGTGGTGTCTCCGCTCGCTTCCGAACGTGGGTAAACTAAATTTTTAAATTTCCGGGAGTGGGCCACCCAAATTTCATGGGTGGGCCAAGCCCATTTCGGTGGTGTTTAAGCTCGCTTCCAAACGTGGGCAAACTAAATTTTTAAATTTCCTGAAGTGGGCCGCCCAAATTTCATGGGTGGGCCAATCCCACTTCGGTGGTGTCTCAGCTCGCTTCCGAACGTGGGTAAACTAAATTTTTAAATTTCTGGGAGTGGGCCAAAAAAATTTCATGGGTGGGCCTAGCCCATTTCGGTGGTGTCTCCGCTAGCTTCCAAACGTGGGTAAACTAAATTTTTAAATTTCCGGGAGTATGCCACCCAAATTTCATGGGTGGGCCAAGCCAATTTCGGTGGTGTCTCAGCTTGCTTCCAAATGTGTGTAAACTAAATTTTTAAATTTCCGGGAGAGGGCCAAAATAATTTCATGGGTGGGCCAAGCCCATCTCGGTGGTGTCTCCGCTCGCTTCCGAACGTGGGTAAACTAAATTTTAAAATTTCCGGGAGTACGTCACCCAAATTTCATGGGTGGGCCAAGCCAATTTCGGTGGTGTCTCAGCTTGCTTCCGAATGTGTGTAAACTAAATTTTTAAATTTCCGGGAGTGGGCCACCCAAATTTCATGGGTGGGCCAAGCCCATTTCGGTGGTCTCTAAGCTCGCTTCTGAACGTTGGTAAACTAAATTTTTAAATTTCCTGGAGTGGGCCGCCCGAATTTCATGGGTGGGCCAAGCCCATTTCGGTGGTGTCTCAGCTCTCTTCCGAACGTGGGTAAATTACATTTTTAAATTTCCGGGAGTGGGCCACCCAAATTTCATGGGTGGGCCAAGCCCATTTCGGTGGTGTCTCCGCTCGCTTCCAAACGTGGGTAAACTAAATTTTTAAATTTCCGGGAGCGGGCCACCCAAATTTCATGGGTGGGCCAAGCCCATTTCGGTGGTGTCTCAGCTCGCTTCCAAACGTGGATAAACTAAATTTTTAAATTTCCGGGAGTGGGCCACCCAAATTTCATGGGTGGGCCAAGCCCATTTCGGTGGTGTCTCAGCTCGCTTCCAAACGTGGATAAACTAAATTTTTTAATTTCCTGGAGTGGGCCGCCCAAATTTCATGGGTGGGCCAAGCCCATTTCGGTGGTGTCTCAGCTCGCTTCCGAACGTGGGTAAACTAAATTTTTAAATTTCCTGGAGTGGGCCAAAAAAATTTCATGGGTGGGCCAAGCCCATCTCGGTGGTGTCTCCGCTCGCTTCCGAACGTGGGTAAACTAAATTTTAAAATTTCCGGGAGTATGCCACCCAAATTTCATGGGTGGGCCAAGCCAATTTCGGTGGTGTCTCAGCTTGCTTCCGAATGTGTGTAAACTAAATTTTTTAATTTCCGGGAGTGGGCCACCCAAATTTCATGGGTGGGCGAAGCTCATTTCGGTGGTGTCTCAGCTCGCTTCCGAACGTGGGTAAACTAAATTTTTAAATTTCCGGGAGTGGGCCACCCGAATTTCATGGGTGGGACAAGCCCATTTTGGTGGTGTCTCAGCTTCCTTCCGAACGTGGGTAAACTAAACTTTTAAATTTCCGAGAGTGGGCCACCCAAATTTCATGGGTGGGCCAAGCCCATTTCGGTGGTGTCTCCGCTCGCTTCCAAACGTGGGTAAACTAAATTTTTAAATTTCCGGGAGTGGGCCACCCAAATTTCATGGGTGGGCCAAGCCCATTTCGGTGGTGTCTCAGCTCGCTTCCAAACGTGGATAAACTAAATTTTTAAATTTCCGGGAGTGGGCCACGCAAATTTCATGGGTGGGCCAAGCCCATTTCGGTGGTGTCTCAGCTCGCTTCCAAACGTGGATAAACTAAATTTTTAAATTTCCGGGAGTGGGCCACCCAAATTTCATGGGTGGGCCAAGCCCATTTCAGTGGTGTCTCAACTCGCTTCCGAACGTGGGTAAACTAAATTTTTTAATTTCCGAGAGTGGGCCACCCAAATTTCATGGGTGGGCCAAGCCCTTTTCGGTGCTGTCTCCGCTCGCTTCGCAACGTGGGTAAACTAAATTTTTAAATTTCCGAGAGTGGGCCACCCAAATTTCATGGGTGGGCCAAGCCCATTTCGGTGGTGTCTCCGCTCACTTCCGAACGTTGGTAAACTAAATTTTTAAATTTCCTGGAGTGGGCCGCCCAAATTTCATGGGTGGGCCAAGCCCATTTCGGTGGTGTCTCAGCTCGCTTCCGAACGTGGGTAAACTAAATTTTTAAATTTCCGGGAGTGGGCCAAAAAAATTTCATGGGTGGGCCAAGCCCATCTCGGTGGTGTCTCCGCTCGCTTCCGAACGTGGGTAAACTAAATTTTAAAATTTCCGGGAGTATGCCACCCAAATTTCATGGGTGGGCCAAGCCAATTTCGGTGGTGTCTCAGCTTGCTTCCGAATGTGTGTAAACTAAATTTTTAAATTTCCGGGAGTGGGCCACCCAAATTTCATGGGTGGGCCAAGCCCATTTCGGTGGTCTCTAAGCTCGCTTCCGAACGTTGGTAAACTAAATTTTTAAATTTCCTGGAGTGGGCCGCCCGAATTTCATGGGTGGGCCAAGCCCATTTCGGTGGTGTCTCAGCTCTCTTCCGAACGTGGGTAAATTACATTTTTAAATTTCCGGGAGTGGGCCACCCAAATTTCATGGGTGGGCCAAGCCCATCTCGGTGGTGTCTCCGCTCGCTTCCGAACGTGGGTAAACTAAATTTTAAAATTTCCGGGAGTATGCCACCCAAATTTCATGGGTGGGCCAAGCCAATTTCGGTGGTGTCTCAGCTTGCTTCCGAACGTGGGTAAACTAAACTTTTAAATTTCCGAGAGTGGGCCACCCAAATTTCATGGGTGGGCCAAGCCCATTTCGGTGGTGTCTCCGCTCGCTTCCAAACGTGGGTAAACTAAATTTTTAAATTTCCGGGAGTGGGCCACCCAAATTTCATGGGTGGGCCAAGCCCATTTCGGTGGTGTCTCAGCTCGCTTCCAAACGTGGATAAACTAAATTTTTTAATTTCCGGGAGTGGGCCATCCAAATTTCATGGGTGGGCCAAGCTCATTTCGGTGGTGTCTCAGCTCGCTTCCGAACGTGGGTAAACTAAATTTTTAAATTTCCGGGAGTGGGCCACCCGAATTTCATGGGTGGGACAAGCCCATTTCGGTGGTGTCTCAGCTTGCTTCCGAACGTGGGTAAACTAAACTTTTAAATTTCCGAGAGTGGGCCACCCAAATTTCATGGGTGGGCCAAGCCCATTTCGGTGGTGTCTCCGCTCGCTTCCAAACGTGGGTAAACTAAATTTTTAAATTTCCGGGAGTGGGCCACCCAAATTTCATGGGTGGGCCAAGCCCATTTCGGTGGTCTCAGCTCGCTTCCAAACGTGGATAAACTAAATTTTTAAATTTCCGGGAGTGGGCCACCCAAATTTCATGGGTGGGCCAAGCCCATTTCAGTGGTTTCTCAACTCGCTTCCAAACGTGGGTAAACTAAATTTTTAAATTTCCGTGAGTGGGCCGCCCGAATTTCATGGGTTGGCCAAGCCCATTTCGGTGGTGTCTCAGCTCGCTTCCGAATGTGGGTAAACTAAATTTTTAAATTTCCGGGAGTGGGCCACCCAAATTTCTTGGGTGGGCCAAGCCCATTTCGGTGGTGTCTCCGCTCGCTTCCGAACGTGGGTAAACTAAATTTTTAAATTTCCGGGAGTGGGCCACCCAAATTTCATGGGTGGGCCAAGCCCATTTCGGTGGTGTCTCAGCTCGCTTCCAAATGTGGATAAACTAAATTTTTAAATTTCCGGGAGTGGGCCACCCAAATTTCATGTGTGGGCCAAGCCCATTTCAGTGGTGTCTCAACTCGCTTCCAAACGTGGGTAAACTAAATTTTTTAATTTCCGAGAGTGGGCCACCCAAATTTCATGGGTGGGCCAAGCCCTTTTCGGTGCTGTCTCCGCTCGCTTGGGAACGTGGGTAAACTAAATTTTTAAATTTCCGAGAGTGGGCCACCCAAATTTCATGGGTGGGCCAAGCCCATTTCGGTGGTGTCTCCGCTCGCTTCCGAACGTTGGTAAACTAAATTTTTAAATTTCCTGGAGTGGGCCGCCCAAATTTCATGGGTGGGCCAAGCCCATTTCGGTGGTGTCTCAGCTCGCTTCCGAACGTGGGTAAACTAAATTTTTAAATTTCCGGGAGTGGGCAAAAAAAATTTCATGGGTGGGCCAAGCCCATCTCGGTGGTGTCTCCACTCGCTTCCGAACGTGGGTAAACTAAATTTTAAAATTTCCGGGAGTATGCCACCCAAATTTCATGGGTGGGCCAAGCCAATTTCGGTGGTGTCTCAGCTTGCTTCCGAATGTGTGTAAACTAAATTTTTTAATTTCCGGGAGTGGGCCACCCAAATTTCATGGGTGGGCCAAGCTCATTTCGGTGGTGTCTCAGCTCGCTTCCGAACGTGGGTAAACTAAATTTTTAAATTTCCGGGAGTATGCCACCCAAATTTCGTGGGTGGGCCAAGCCAATTTCGGTGGTGTCTCAGCTTGCTTCCGAATGTGTGTAAACTAAATTTTTAAATTTCTGGGAGTGGGCCACCCAAATTTCATGGGTGGGCCAAGCCCATTTCGGTGGTGTCTAAGCTCGCTTCCGAACGTTGGTAAACTAAATTTTTAAATTTCCTGGAATGGGCCACCCAAATTTCATGGGTGGGCCAAGCCCATTTCAAGGGTGTCTAAGCTCGCTTCCGAACGTGGGCAAACTAAATTTTTAAATTTCCGGGAGTGGGCCACCCAAATTTCATGGGTGGGCCAAGCCCATTTCGGTGGTGTCTCAGCTCGCTTCCGAACGTGGGTAAACAAAATTTTTAAATTTCCGGGAGTGGGCCAAAAAAATTTCATGGGTGGGCCAAGCCCATTTTCGTGGTGTCTCCGCTCGCTTCCGAACGTGGGTAAACTAAATTTTTAAATTTCCAGGTGTGGGCCACCCAAATTTCATGGGTGGGCCAAGCCCATTTCGGTGGTGTTTAAGCTCGCTTCCGAACGTGGGCAAACTAAATTTTTAAATTTCCTGAAGTGGGCCGCCCAAATTTCATGGGTGGGCCAATCCCACTTCGGTGGTGTCTCAGCTCGCTTCCGAACGTGGGTAAACTAAATTTTTAAATTTCTGGGAGTGGGCCAAAAAAATTTCATGGGCGGGCCTAGCCCATTTCGGTGGTGTCTCCGCTAGCTTCCAAACGTGGGTAAACTAAATTTTTAAATTTCCGGGAGTATGCCACCCAAATTTCATGGGTGGGCCAAGCCAATTTCGGTGGTGTCTCAGCTTGCTTCCAAATGTGTGTAAACTAAATTTTTAAATTTCCGGGAGAGGGCCAAAATAATTTCATGGGTGGGCCAAGCCCATCTCGGTGGTGTCTCCGCTCGCTTCCGAACGTGGGTAAACTAAATTTTAAAATTTCCGGGAGTATGCCACCCAAATTTTAATGGGTGGGCCAAGCCAATTTCGGTGGTGTCTCAGCTTGCTTCCGAATGTGTGTAAACTAAATTTTTAAATTTCCGGGAGTGGGCCACCCAAATTTCATGGGTGGGCCAAGCCCATTTCGGTGGTGTCTCAGCTCGCTTCCAAACGTGGGTAAACTAAATTTTTAAATTTCCGGGAGTGGGCCAAAAAAATTTCATGGGTGGGCCAAGCCCATTTCGGTGGTGTCTCCGCTCGCTTCGAACGTGGGCAAACTAAATTTTTAAATTTCCGGGAGTATGCCACCCAAATTTCATGGGTGGGCCAAGCCAATTTCGGTGGTGTCTCAGCTTGCTTCCAAATGTGTGTAAACTAAATTTTTAAATTTCCGGGAGAGGGCCACCCAAATTTCATGGGTGGGCCAAGCCCATTTCGGTGGTGTCTCAGCTCGCTTCCGAATGTGGCTAAACTAAATTTTTAAATTTCCTGGAGTGGGCCACCCGAATTTCATGGGTGGGCCAAGCCCATTTCGGTGGTGTCTCAGCTCGTTTCCGAACGTGGGTAAACTAAATTTTTAAATTTCCGGGAGTGGGCCACCCAAATTTCATGGGTGGGCCAAGCCCATTTCGGTGGTGTCTCAGCTCGCTTCCAAATGTGGATAAACTAAATTTTTATATTTCCGGGAGTGGGCCACCCAAATTTCATGGGTGGGCCAAGCCCATTTCAGTGGTGTCTCAACTCGCTTCCAAACGTGGGTAAACTAAATTTTTTAATTTCCGAGAGTGGGCCACCCAAATTTCATGGGTGGGCCAAGCCCTTTTCGGTGCTGTCTCCGCTCGCTTGGGAACGTGGGTAAACTAAATTTTTAAATTTCCGAGAGTGGGCCACCCAAATTTCATGGGTGGGCCAAGCCCATTTCGGTGGTGTCTCCGCTCGCTTCCGAACGTTGGTAAACTAAATTTTTAAATTTCCTGGAGTGGGCCGCCCAAATTTCATGGGTGGGCCAAGCCCATTTCGGTGGTGTCTCAGCTCGCTTCCGAACGTGGGTAAACTAAATTTTTAAATTTCCGGGAGTGGGCAAAAAAAATTTCATGGGTGGGCCAAGCCCATCTCGGTGGTGTCTCCACTCGCTTCCGAACGTGGGTAAACTAAATTTTAAAATTTCCGGGGGTATGCCACCCAAATTTCATGGGTGGGCCAAGCCAATTTCGGTGGTGTCTCAGCTTGCTTCCGAATGTGTGTAAACTAAATTTTTTAATTTCCGGGAGTGGGCCACCCAAATTTCATGGGTGGGCCAAGCTCATTTCGGTGGTGTCTCAGCTCGCTTCCGAACGTGGGTAAACTAAATTTTTAAATTTCCGGGAGTATGCCACCCAAATTTCGTGGGTGGGCCAAGCCAATTTCGGTGGTGTCTCAGCTTGCTTCCGAATGTGTGTAAACTAAATTTTTAAATTTCTGGGAGTGGGCCACCCAAATTTCATGGGTGGGCCAAGCCCATTTCGGTGGTGTCTAAGCTCGCTTCCGAACGTTGGTAAACTAAATTTTTAAATTTCCTGGAATGGGCCACCCAAATTTCATGGGTGGGCCAAGCCCATTTCAAGGGTGTCTAAGCTCGCTTCCGAACGTGGGCAAACTAAATTTTTAAATTTCCGGGAGTGGGCCACCCAAATTTCATGGGTGGGCCAAGCCCATTTCGGTGGTGTCTCAGCTCGCTTCCGAACGTGGGTAAACAAAATTTTTAAATTTCCGGGAGTGGGCCAAAAAAATTTCATGGGTGGGCCAAGCCCATTTTCGTGGTGTCTCCGCTCGCTTCCGAACGTGGGTAAACTAAATTTTTAAATTTCCGGGTGTGGGCCACCCAAATTTCATGGGTGGGCCAAGCCCATTTCGGTGGTGTTTAAGCTCGCTTCCGAACGTGGGCAAACTAAATTTTTAAATTTCCTGAAGTGGGCCGCCCAAATTTCATGGGTGGGCCAATCCCACTTCGGTGGTGTCTCAGCTCGCTTCCGAACGTGGGTAAACTAAATTTTTAAATTTCTGGGAGTGGGCCAAAAAAATTTCATGGGCGGGCCTAGCCCATTTCGGTGGTGTCTCCGCTAGCTTCCAAACGTGGGTAAACTAAATTTTTAAATTTCCGGGAGTATGCCACCCAAATTTCATGGGTGGGCCAAGCCAATTTCGGTGGTGTCTCAGCTTGCTTTCAAATGTGTGTAAACTAAATTTTTAAATTTCCGGGAGAGGGCCAAAATAATTTCATGGGTGGGCCAAGCCCATCTCGGTGGTGTCTCCGCTCGCTTCCGAACGTGGGTAAACTAAATTTTAAAATTTCCGGGAGTATGCCACCCAAATTTTAATGGGTGGGCCAAGCCAATTTCGGTGGTGTCTCAGCTTGCTTCCGAATGTGTGTAAACTAAATTTTTAAATTTCCGGGAGTGGGCCACCCAAATTTCATGGGTGGGCCAAGCCCATTTCGGTGGTGTCTCAGCTCGCTTCCAAACGTGGGTAAACTAAATTTTTAAATTTCCGGGAGTGGGCCAAAAAAATTTCATGGGTGGGCCAAGCCCATTTCGGTGGTGTCTCCGCTCGCTTCGAACGTGGGCAAACTAAATTTTTAAATTTCCGGGAGTATGCCACCCAAATTTCATGGGTGGGCCAAGCCAATTTCGGTGGTGTCTCAGCTTGCTTCCGAATGTGTGTAAACTAAATTTTTAAATTTCCGGGAGAGGGCCACCCAAATTTCATGGGTGGGCCAAGCCCATTTCGGTGGTGTCTCAGCTCGCTTCCGAATGTGGCTAAACTAAATTTTTAAATTTCCTGGAGTGGGCCACCCGAATTTCATGGGTGGGCCAAGCCCATTTCGGTGGTGTCTCAGCTCGTTTCCGAACGTGGGTAAACAAAATTTTTAAATTTTCGGGAGAGGGCCACCCAAATTTCATGGGTGGACCAAGCCCATTTCGGTGGTGTCTCAGCTAACTTCCGAACGTTTGTAAACTAAATTTTTAAATTTCCGGGAGTGGGCCACCCAAATTTCATGGGTGGGCCAAGCCCATTTAGGTGGTGTCTCAGCTCACTTCCGAACGTGGGTAAACTAAATTTTTAAATTTCCGGGAGTGGGCCACTCAAATTTCATGGGTGGGCCAAGCCCATTTCGGTGGTCTCAGCTCGCTTCCGAACTTGGGTAAACTAAATTTTTAAATTTCCGGGAGTGGGCCACCCAAATTTCATGGGTGGGCCAAGCCCATTTCGGTGGTGTCTAAGCTCGCTTCCGAACGTGGGTAAACTAAATTTTTAAATTTCCGGGAGTGGGCCACCGAAATTTCATGGGTGGGCCAAGCCCATTTCGGTGGTGTCTCAGCTCACTTCCGAACGTGGGTAAACTAAATTTTTAAATTTCCGGGAGTGGGCCACCCAAATTTCATGGGTGGGCCAAGACCATTTCGGTGGTCTCAGCTCGCTTCCGAACCTGGGTAAACTAAATTTTTAAATTTCCGGGAGTGGGCCACCCAAATTTCATGGGTGGGCCAAGCCCATTTCTGTGGTGTCAGCTAACTTCCGAACGTTTGTAAACTAAATTTTTAAATTTCCGGGAGTGGGCCATCCAAATTTCATGGGTGGGCCAAGCCCTTTGAGGTGGTGTCTCAGCTCGCTTCCGAACGTGGGTAAACTAAATTTTTAAATTTCCGTGAGTGGGCCACTCAAATTTCATGGGTGGGCCAAGCTCATTTCAGTGGTGTCTCAACTCGCTTCCGAACATGGGTAAACTAAATTTTTAAATTTCCGGGAGTGGGCCACCCAGATTTCATGGGAGGGCCAAGCCCATTTCAAGGGTGTCTAAGCTCGCTTCCGAACGTGGGCAAACTAAATTTTTAAATTTCCGGGAGTGGGCCACCCAAATTTCATGGGTGGGCCAAGCCCATTTCGGTGGTGTCTCAGCTCGCTTCAGAACGTGGGTAAACAAAATTTGTAAATTTCCGGGAGTGGGCCAAAAAAATTTCATGGGTGGGCCAAGCCCATTTTGTTGGTCCACTCGCTTCCGAACGTGGGTAAACTAAATTTTTAAATTTCTGGGAGTGGGCCACCCAAATTTCATGGCTGGGCCAAGCCCATTTCGGTGGTGTCTAAGCTCGCTTCCGAACATGGGCAAACTAAATTTTTAAATTTCCTGGAGTGGGCCGCCCAAATTTCATGGGTGGGCCAAGCCCACTTCGGTGGTGTCTCAGCTCGCTTCCAAACGTGGGTAAACTAAATTTTTAAATTTCCGGGAGTGGGCCAAAAAAATTTCATGGGTGGGCCAAGCCCATTTCGGTGGTGTCTCCGCTCGCTTCGAACGTGGGTAAACTAAATTTTTAAATTTCCGGGAGTATGCCACCCAAATTTCATGGGTGGGCCAATCCCACTTCGGTGGTGTCTCAGCTCGCTTCCGAACGTGGGTAAACTAAATTTTTAAATTTCTGGGAGTGGGCCAAAAAAATTTTATGGGCGGGCCTAGCCCATTTCGGTGGTGTCTCCGCTAGCTTCCAAACGTGGGTAAACTAAATTTTTAAATTTCCGGGAGTATGCCACCCAAATTTCATGGGTGGGCCAAGCCAATTTCGGTGGTGTCTCAGCTTGCTTTCAAATGTGTGTAAACTAAATTTTTAAATTTCCGGGAGAGGGCCAAAATAATTTCATGGGTGGGCCAAGCCCATCTCGGTGGTGTCTCCGCTCGCTTCCGAACGTGGGTAAACTAAATTTTAAAATTTCCGGGAGTATGCCACCCAAATTTTAATGGGTGGGCCAAGCCAATTTCGGTGGTGTCTCAGCTTGCTTCCGAATGTGTGTAAACTAAATTTTTAAATTTCCGGGAGTGGGCCACCCAAATTTCATGGGTGGGCCAAGCCCATTTCGGTGGTGTCTCAGCTCGCTTCCAAACGTGGGTAAACTAAATTTTTAAATTTCCGGGAGTGGGCCAAAAAAATTTCATGGGTGGGCCAAGCCCATTTCGGTGGTGTCTCCGCTCGCTTCGAACGTGGGCAAACTAAATTTTTAAATTTCCGGGAGTATGCCACCCAAATTTCATGGGTGGGCCAAGCCAATTTCGGTGGTGTCTCAGCTTGCTTCCGAATGTGTGTAAACTAAATTTTTAAATTTCCGGGAGTGGGCCACCCAAATTTCATGGGTGGGCCAAGCCCATTTCGGTGGTCTCTAAGCTCGCTTCCGAACGTTGGTAAACTAAATTTTTAAATTTCCGGGAGTGGGCCACCCAAATTTCATGGGTGGGCCAAGCCCATTTCGGTGGTGTCTCAGCTCGCTTCCAAACGTGGATAAACTAAATTTTTAAATTTCCGGGAGTGGGCCACGCAAATTTCATGGGTGGGCCAAGCCCATTTCGGTGGTGTCTCAGCTCGCTTCCAAACGTGGATAAACTAAATTTTTAAATTTCCGGGAGTGGGCCACCCAAATTTCATGGGTGGGCCAAGCCCATTTCAGTGGTGTCTCAACTCGCTTCCGAACGTGGGTAAACTAAATTTTTTAATTTCCGAGAGTGGGCCACCCAAATTTCATGGGTGGGCCAAGCCCTTTTCGGTGCTGTCTCCGCTCGCTTCGCAACGTGGGTAAACTAAATTTTTAAATTTCCGAGAGTGGGCCACCCAAATTTCATGGGTGGGCCAAGCCCATTTCGGTGGTGTCTCCGCTCACTTCCGAACGTTGGTAAACTAAATTTTTAAATTTCCTGGAGTGGGCCGCCCAAATTTCATGGGTGGGCCAAGCCCATTTCGGTGGTGTCTCAGCTCGCTTCCGAACGTGGGTAAACTAAATTTTTAAATTTCCGGGAGTGGGCCAAAAAAATTTCATGGGTGGGCCAAGCCCATCTCGGTGGTGTCTCCGCTCGCTTCCGAACGTGGGTAAACTAAATTTTAAAATTTCCGGGAGTATGCCACCCAAATTTCATGGGTGGGCCAAGCCAATTTCGGTGGTGTCTCAGCTTGCTTCCGAATGTGTGTAAACTAAATTTTTAAATTTCCGGGAGTGGGCCACCCAAATTTCATGGGTGGGCCAAGCCCATTTCGGTGGTCTCTAAGCTCGCTTCCGAACGTTGGTAAACTAAATTTTTAAATTTCCTGGAGTGGGCCGCCCGAATTTCATGGGTGGGCCAAGCCCATTTCGGTGGTGTCTCAGCTCTCTTCCGAACGTGGGTAAATTACATTTTTAAATTTCCGGGAGTGGGCCACCCAAATTTCATGGGTGGGCCAAGCCCATCTCGGTGGTGTCTCCGCTCGCTTCCGAACGTGGGTAAACTAAATTTTAAAATTTCCGGGAGTATGCCACCCAAATTTCATGGGTGGGCCAAGCCAATTTCGGTGGTGTCTCAGCTTGCTTCCGAACGTGGGTAAACTAAACTTTTAAATTTCCGAGAGTGGGCCACCCAAATTTCATGGGTGGGCCAAGCCCATTTCGGTGGTGTCTCCGCTCGCTTCCAAACGTGGGTAAACTAAATTTTTAAATTTCCGGGAGTGGGCCACCCAAATTTCATGGGTGGGCCAAGCCCATTTCGGTGGTGTCTCAGCTCGCTTCCAAACGTGGATAAACTAAATTTTTTAATTTCCGGGAGTGGGCCATCCAAATTTCATGGGTGGGCCAAGCTCATTTCGGTGGTGTCTCAGCTCGCTTCCGAACGTGGGTAAACTAAATTTTTAAATTTCCGGGAGTGGGCCACCCGAATTTCATGGGTGGGACAAGCCCATTTCGGTGGTGTCTCAGCTTGCTTCCGAACGTGGGTAAACTAAACTTTTAAATTTCCGAGAGTGGGCCACCCAAATTTCATGGGTGGGCCAAGCCCATTTCGGTGGTGTCTCCGCTCGCTTCCAAACGTGGGTAAACTAAATTTTTAAATTTCCGGGAGTGGGCCACCCAAATTTCATGGGTGGGCCAAGCCCATTTCGGTGGTCTCAGCTCGCTTCCAAACGTGGATAAACTAAATTTTTAAATTTCCGGGAGTGGGCCACCCAAATTTCATGGGTGGGCCAAGCCCATTTCAGTGGTTTCTCAACTCGCTTCCAAACGTGGGTAAACTAAATTTTTAAATTTCCGTGAGTGGGCCGCCCGAATTTCATGGGTTGGCCAAGCCCATTTCGGTGGTGTCTCAGCTCGCTTCCGAATGTGGGTAAACTAAATTTTTAAATTTCCGGGAGTGGGCCACCCAAATTTCTTGGGTGGGCCAAGCCCATTTCGGTGGTGTCTCCGCTCGCTTCCGAACGTGGGTAAACTAAATTTTTAAATTTCCGGGAGTGGGCCACCCAAATTTCATGGGTGGGCCAAGCCCATTTCGGTGGTGTCTCAGCTCGCTTCCAAATGTGGATAAACTAAATTTTTAAATTTCCGGGAGTGGGCCACCCAAATTTCATGTGTGGGCCAAGCCCATTTCAGTGGTGTCTCAACTCGCTTCCAAACGTGGGTAAACTAAATTTTTTAATTTCCGAGAGTGGGCCACCCAAATTTCATGGGTGGGCCAAGCCCTTTTCGGTGCTGTCTCCGCTCGCTTGGGAACGTGGGTAAACTAAATTTTTAAATTTCCGAGAGTGGGCCACCCAAATTTCATGGGTGGGCCAAGCCCATTTCGGTGGTGTCTCCGCTCGCTTCCGAACGTTGGTAAACTAAATTTTTAAATTTCCTGGAGTGGGCCGCCCAAATTTCATGGGTGGGCCAAGCCCATTTCGGTGGTGTCTCAGCTCGCTTCCGAACGTGGGTAAACTAAATTTTTAAATTTCCGGGAGTGGGCAAAAAAAATTTCATGGGTGGGCCAAGCCCATCTCGGTGGTGTCTCCACTCGCTTCCGAACGTGGGTAAACTAAATTTTAAAATTTCCGGGAGTATGCCACCCAAATTTCATGGGTGGGCCAAGCCAATTTCGGTGGTGTCTCAGCTTGCTTCCGAATGTGTGTAAACTAAATTTTTTAATTTCCGGGAGTGGGCCACCCAAATTTCATGGGTGGGCCAAGCTCATTTCGGTGGTGTCTCAGCTCGCTTCCGAACGTGGGTAAACTAAATTTTTAAATTTCCGGGAGTATGCCACCCAAATTTCGTGGGTGGGCCAAGCCAATTTCGGTGGTGTCTCAGCTTGCTTCCGAATGTGTGTAAACTAAATTTTTAAATTTCTGGGAGTGGGCCACCCAAATTTCATGGGTGGGCCAAGCCCATTTCGGTGGTGTCTAAGCTCGCTTCCGAACGTTGGTAAACTAAATTTTTAAATTTCCTGGAATGGGCCACCCAAATTTCATGGGTGGGCCAAGCCCATTTCAAGGGTGTCTAAGCTCGCTTCCGAACGTGGGCAAACTAAATTTTTAAATTTCCGGGAGTGGGCCACCCAAATTTCATGGGTGGGCCAAGCCCATTTCGGTGGTGTCTCAGCTCGCTTCCGAACGTGGGTAAACAAAATTTTTAAATTTCCGGGAGTGGGCCAAAAAAATTTCATGGGTGGGCCAAGCCCATTTTCGTGGTGTCTCCGCTCGCTTCCGAACGTGGGTAAACTAAATTTTTAAATTTCCAGGTGTGGGCCACCCAAATTTCATGGGTGGGCCAAGCCCATTTCGGTGGTGTTTAAGCTCGCTTCCGAACGTGGGCAAACTAAATTTTTAAATTTCCTGAAGTGGGCCGCCCAAATTTCATGGGTGGGCCAATCCCACTTCGGTGGTGTCTCAGCTCGCTTCCGAACGTGGGTAAACTAAATTTTTAAATTTCTGGGAGTGGGCCAAAAAAATTTCATGGGCGGGCCTAGCCCATTTCGGTGGTGTCTCCGCTAGCTTCCAAACGTGGGTAAACTAAATTTTTAAATTTCCGGGAGTATGCCACCCAAATTTCATGGGTGGGCCAAGCCAATTTCGGTGGTGTCTCAGCTTGCTTCCAAATGTGTGTAAACTAAATTTTTAAATTTCCGGGAGAGGGCCAAAATAATTTCATGGGTGGGCCAAGCCCATCTCGGTGGTGTCTCCGCTCGCTTCCGAACGTGGGTAAACTAAATTTTAAAATTTCCGGGAGTATGCCACCCAAATTTTAATGGGTGGGCCAAGCCAATTTCGGTGGTGTCTCAGCTTGCTTCCGAATGTGTGTAAACTAAATTTTTAAATTTCCGGGAGTGGGCCACCCAAATTTCATGGGTGGGCCAAGCCCATTTCGGTGGTGTCTCAGCTCGCTTCCAAACGTGGGTAAACTAAATTTTTAAATTTCCGGGAGTGGGCCAAAAAAATTTCATGGGTGGGCCAAGCCCATTTCGGTGGTGTCTCCGCTCGCTTCGAACGTGGGCAAACTAAATTTTTAAATTTCCGGGAGTATGCCACCCAAATTTCATGGGTGGGCCAAGCCAATTTCGGTGGTGTCTCAGCTTGCTTCCAAATGTGTGTAAACTAAATTTTTAAATTTCCGGGAGAGGGCCACCCAAATTTCATGGGTGGGCCAAGCCCATTTCGGTGGTGTCTCAGCTCGCTTCCGAATGTGGCTAAACTAAATTTTTAAATTTCCTGGAGTGGGCCACCCGAATTTCATGGGTGGGCCAAGCCCATTTCGGTGGTGTCTCAGCTCGTTTCCGAACGTGGGTAAACTAAATTTTTAAATTTCCGGGAGTGGGCCACCCAAATTTCATGGGTGGGCCAAGCCCATTTCGGTGGTGTCTCAGCTCGCTTCCAAATGTGGATAAACTAAATTTTTATATTTCCGGGAGTGGGCCACCCAAATTTCATGGGTGGGCCAAGCCCATTTCAGTGGTGTCTCAACTCGCTTCCAAACGTGGGTAAACTAAATTTTTTAATTTCCGAGAGTGGGCCACCCAAATTTCATGGGTGGGCCAAGCCCTTTTCGGTGCTGTCTCCGCTCGCTTGGGAACGTGGGTAAACTAAATTTTTAAATTTCCGAGAGTGGGCCACCCAAATTTCATGGGTGGGCCAAGCCCATTTCGGTGGTGTCTCCGCTCGCTTCCGAACGTTGGTAAACTAAATTTTTAAATTTCCTGGAGTGGGCCGCCCAAATTTCATGGGTGGGCCAAGCCCATTTCGGTGGTGTCTCAGCTCGCTTCCGAACGTGGGTAAACTAAATTTTTAAATTTCCGGGAGTGGGCAAAAAAAATTTCATGGGTGGGCCAAGCCCATCTCGGTGGTGTCTCCACTCGCTTCCGAACGTGGGTAAACTAAATTTTAAAATTTCCGGGGGTATGCCACCCAAATTTCATGGGTGGGCCAAGCCAATTTCGGTGGTGTCTCAGCTTGCTTCCGAATGTGTGTAAACTAAATTTTTTAATTTCCGGGAGTGGGCCACCCAAATTTCATGGGTGGGCCAAGCTCATTTCGGTGGTGTCTCAGCTCGCTTCCGAACGTGGGTAAACTAAATTTTTAAATTTCCGGGAGTATGCCACCCAAATTTCGTGGGTGGGCCAAGCCAATTTCGGTGGTGTCTCAGCTTGCTTCCGAATGTGTGTAAACTAAATTTTTAAATTTCTGGGAGTGGGCCACCCAAATTTCATGGGTGGGCCAAGCCCATTTCGGTGGTGTCTAAGCTCGCTTCCGAACGTTGGTAAACTAAATTTTTAAATTTCCTGGAATGGGCCACCCAAATTTCATGGGTGGGCCAAGCCCATTTCAAGGGTGTCTAAGCTCGCTTCCGAACGTGGGCAAACTAAATTTTTAAATTTCCGGGAGTGGGCCACCCAAATTTCATGGGTGGGC
Source organism: Amblyomma mixtum (assembly GCF_055824585.1). Lineage (NCBI taxonomy): Eukaryota > Metazoa > Arthropoda > Arachnida > Ixodida > Ixodidae > Amblyomma > Amblyomma mixtum. The sequence goes on from NC_143014.1 coordinate 248,229,460, forward strand.
CAAGCCCATTTCGGTGGTGTCTCAGCTCGCTTCCGAACGTGGGTAAACAAAATTTTTAAATTTCCGGGAGTGGGCCAAAAAAATTTCATGGGTGGGCCAAGCCCATTTTCGTGGTGTCTCCGCTCGCTTCCGAACGTGGGTAAACTAAATTTTTAAATTTCCGGGTGTGGGCCACCCAAATTTCATGGGTGGGCCAAGCCCATTTCGGTGGTGTTTAAGCTCGCTTCCGAACGTGGGCAAACTAAATTTTTAAATTTCCTGAAGTGGGCCGCCCAAATTTCATGGGTGGGCCAATCCCACTTCGGTGGTGTCTCAGCTCGCTTCCGAACGTGGGTAAACTAAATTTTTAAATTTCTGGGAGTGGGCCAAAAAAATTTCATGGGCGGGCCTAGCCCATTTCGGTGGTGTCTCCGCTAGCTTCCAAACGTGGGTAAACTAAATTTTTAAATTTCCGGGAGTATGCCACCCAAATTTCATGGGTGGGCCAAGCCAATTTCGGTGGTGTCTCAGCTTGCTTTCAAATGTGTGTAAACTAAATTTTTAAATTTCCGGGAGAGGGCCAAAATAATTTCATGGGTGGGCCAAGCCCATCTCGGTGGTGTCTCCGCTCGCTTCCGAACGTGGGTAAACTAAATTTTAAAATTTCCGGGAGTATGCCACCCAAATTTTAATGGGTGGGCCAAGCCAATTTCGGTGGTGTCTCAGCTTGCTTCCGAATGTGTGTAAACTAAATTTTTAAATTTCCGGGAGTGGGCCACCCAAATTTCATGGGTGGGCCAAGCCCATTTCGGTGGTGTCTCAGCTCGCTTCCAAACGTGGGTAAACTAAATTTTTAAATTTCCGGGAGTGGGCCAAAAAAATTTCATGGGTGGGCCAAGCCCATTTCGGTGGTGTCTCCGCTCGCTTCGAACGTGGGCAAACTAAATTTTTAAATTTCCGGGAGTATGCCACCCAAATTTCATGGGTGGGCCAAGCCAATTTCGGTGGTGTCTCAGCTTGCTTCCGAATGTGTGTAAACTAAATTTTTAAATTTCCGGGAGAGGGCCACCCAAATTTCATGGGTGGGCCAAGCCCATTTCGGTGGTGTCTCAGCTCGCTTCCGAATGTGGCTAAACTAAATTTTTAAATTTCCTGGAGTGGGCCACCCGAATTTCATGGGTGGGCCAAGCCCATTTCGGTGGTGTCTCAGCTCGTTTCCGAACGTGGGTAAACAAAATTTTTAAATTTTCGGGAGAGGGCCACCCAAATTTCATGGGTGGACCAAGCCCATTTCGGTGGTGTCTCAGCTAACTTCCGAACGTTTGTAAACTAAATTTTTAAATTTCCGGGAGTGGGCCACCCAAATTTCATGGGTGGGCCAAGCCCATTTAGGTGGTGTCTCAGCTCACTTCCGAACGTGGGTAAACTAAATTTTTAAATTTCCGGGAGTGGGCCACTCAAATTTCATGGGTGGGCCAAGCCCATTTCGGTGGTCTCAGCTCGCTTCCGAACTTGGGTAAACTAAATTTTTAAATTTCCGGGAGTGGGCCACCCAAATTTCATGGGTGGGCCAAGCCCATTTCGGTGGTGTCTAAGCTCGCTTCCGAACGTGGGTAAACTAAATTTTTAAATTTCCGGGAGTGGGCCACCGAAATTTCATGGGTGGGCCAAGCCCATTTCGGTGGTGTCTCAGCTCACTTCCGAACGTGGGTAAACTAAATTTTTAAATTTCCGGGAGTGGGCCACCCAAATTTCATGGGTGGGCCAAGACCATTTCGGTGGTCTCAGCTCGCTTCCGAACCTGGGTAAACTAAATTTTTAAATTTCCGGGAGTGGGCCACCCAAATTTCATGGGTGGGCCAAGCCCATTTCTGTGGTGTCAGCTAACTTCCGAACGTTTGTAAACTAAATTTTTAAATTTCCGGGAGTGGGCCATCCAAATTTCATGGGTGGGCCAAGCCCTTTGAGGTGGTGTCTCAGCTCGCTTCCGAACGTGGGTAAACTAAATTTTTAAATTTCCGTGAGTGGGCCACTCAAATTTCATGGGTGGGCCAAGCTCATTTCAGTGGTGTCTCAACTCGCTTCCGAACATGGGTAAACTAAATTTTTAAATTTCCGGGAGTGGGCCACCCAGATTTCATGGGAGGGCCAAGCCCATTTCAAGGGTGTCTAAGCTCGCTTCCGAACGTGGGCAAACTAAATTTTTAAATTTCCGGGAGTGGGCCACCCAAATTTCATGGGTGGGCCAAGCCCATTTCGGTGGTGTCTCAGCTCGCTTCAGAACGTGGGTAAACAAAATTTGTAAATTTCCGGGAGTGGGCCAAAAAAATTTCATGGGTGGGCCAAGCCCATTTTGTTGGTCCACTCGCTTCCGAACGTGGGTAAACTAAATTTTTAAATTTCTGGGAGTGGGCCACCCAAATTTCATGGCTGGGCCAAGCCCATTTCGGTGGTGTCTAAGCTCGCTTCCGAACATGGGCAAACTAAATTTTTAAATTTCCTGGAGTGGGCCGCCCAAATTTCATGGGTGGGCCAAGCCCACTTCGGTGGTGTCTCAGCTCGCTTCCAAACGTGGGTAAACTAAATTTTTAAATTTCCGGGAGTGGGCCAAAAAAATTTCATGGGTGGGCCAAGCCCATTTCGGTGGTGTCTCCGCTCGCTTCGAACGTGGGTAAACTAAATTTTTAAATTTCCGGGAGTATGCCACCCAAATTTCATGGGTGGGCCAATCCCACTTCGGTGGTGTCTCAGCTCGCTTCCGAACGTGGGTAAACTAAATTTTTAAATTTCTGGGAGTGGGCCAAAAAAATTTTATGGGCGGGCCTAGCCCATTTCGGTGGTGTCTCCGCTAGCTTCCAAACGTGGGTAAACTAAATTTTTAAATTTCCGGGAGTATGCCACCCAAATTTCATGGGTGGGCCAAGCCAATTTCGGTGGTGTCTCAGCTTGCTTTCAAATGTGTGTAAACTAAATTTTTAAATTTCCGGGAGAGGGCCAAAATAATTTCATGGGTGGGCCAAGCCCATCTCGGTGGTGTCTCCGCTCGCTTCCGAACGTGGGTAAACTAAATTTTAAAATTTCCGGGAGTATGCCACCCAAATTTTAATGGGTGGGCCAAGCCAATTTCGGTGGTGTCTCAGCTTGCTTCCGAATGTGTGTAAACTAAATTTTTAAATTTCCGGGAGTGGGCCACCCAAATTTCATGGGTGGGCCAAGCCCATTTCGGTGGTGTCTCAGCTCGCTTCCAAACGTGGGTAAACTAAATTTTTAAATTTCCGGGAGTGGGCCAAAAAAATTTCATGGGTGGGCCAAGCCCATTTCGGTGGTGTCTCCGCTCGCTTCGAACGTGGGCAAACTAAATTTTTAAATTTCCGGGAGTATGCCACCCAAATTTCATGGGTGGGCCAAGCCAATTTCGGTGGTGTCTCAGCTTGCTTCCGAATGTGTGTAAACTAAATTTTTAAATTTCCGGGAGAGGGCCACCCAAATTTCATGGGTGGGCCAAGCCCATTTCGGTGGTGTCTCAGCTCGCTTCCGAATGTGGCTAAACTAAATTTTTAAATTTCCTGGAGTGGGCCACCCGAATTTCATGGGTGGGCCAAGCCCATTTCGGTGGTGTCTCAGCTCGTTTCCGAACGTGGGTAAACAAAATTTTTAAATTTTCGGGAGAGGGCCACCCAAATTTCATGGGTGGACCAAGCCCATTTCGGTGGTGTCTCAGCTAACTTCCGAACGTTTGTAAACTAAATTTTTAAATTTCCGGGAGTGGGCCACCCAAATTTCATGGGTGGGCCAAGCCCATTTAGGTGGTGTCTCAGCTCACTTCCGAACGTGGGTAAACTAAATTTTTAAATTTCCGGGAGTGGGCCACTCAAATTTCATGGGTGGGCCAAGCCCATTTCGGTGGTCTCAGCTCGCTTCCGAACTTGGGTAAACTAAATTTTTAAATTTCCGGGAGTGGGCCACCCAAATTTCATGGGTGGGCCAAGCCCATTTCGGTGGTGTCTAAGCTCGCTTCCGAACGTGGGTAAACTAAATTTTTAAATTTCCGGGAGTGGGCCACCGAAATTTCATGGGTGGGCCAAGCCCATTTCGGTGGTGTCTCAGCTCACTTCCGAACGTGGGTAAACTAAATTTTTAAATTTCCGGGAGTGGGCCACCCAAATTTCATGGGTGGGCCAAGACCATTTCGGTGGTCTCAGCTCGCTTCCGAACCTGGGTAAACTAAATTTTTAAATTTCCGGGAGTGGGCCACCCAAATTTCATGGGTGGGCCAAGCCCATTTCTGTGGTGTCAGCTAACTTCCGAACGTTTGTAAACTAAATTTTTAAATTTCCGGGAGTGGGCCATCCAAATTTCATGGGTGGGCCAAGCCCTTTGAGGTGGTGTCTCAGCTCGCTTCCGAACGTGGGTAAACTAAATTTTTAAATTTCCGTGAGTGGGCCACTCAAATTTCATGGGTGGGCCAAGCTCATTTCAGTGGTGTCTCAACTCGCTTCCGAACATGGGTAAACTAAATTTTTAAATTTCCGGGAGTGGGCCACCCAGATTTCATGGGAGGGCCAAGCCCATTTCAAGGGTGTCTAAGCTCGCTTCCGAACGTGGGCAAACTAAATTTTTAAATTTCCGGGAGTGGGCCACCCAAATTTCATGGGTGGGCCAAGCCCATTTCGGTGGTGTCTCAGCTCGCTTCAGAACGTGGGTAAACAAAATTTGTAAATTTCCGGGAGTGGGCCAAAAAAATTTCATGGGTGGGCCAAGCCCATTTTGTTGGTCCACTCGCTTCCGAACGTGGGTAAACTAAATTTTTAAATTTCTGGGAGTGGGCCACCCAAATTTCATGGCTGGGCCAAGCCCATTTCGGTGGTGTCTAAGCTCGCTTCCGAACATGGGCAAACTAAATTTTTAAATTTCCTGGAGTGGGCCGCCCAAATTTCATGGGTGGGCCAAGCCCACTTCGGTGGTGTCTCAGCTCGCTTCCAAACGTGGGTAAACTAAATTTTTAAATTTCCGGGAGTGGGCCAAAAAAATTTCATGGGTGGGCCAAGCCCATTTCGGTGGTGTCTCCGCTCGCTTCGAACGTGGGTAAACTAAATTTTTAAATTTCCGGGAGTATGCCACCCAAATTTCATGGGTGGGCCAAGCCAATTTCGGTGGTGTCTCAGCTTGCTTCCGAATGTGTGTAAACTAAATTTTTAAATTTCCGGGAAAGGGCCACCCAAATTTCATGGGTCGGCCAAGCCCATTTCGGTGGTGTCTCAGCTCACTTCCGAATGTGGCTAAACTAAATTTTTAAATTTCCTGGAGTGGGCCACCCAAATTTCATGGGTGGGCCAAGCCCATTTCGGTGGTGTCTCAGCTCGCTTCCGAACGTGGGTAAACAAAATTTTTAAATTTCCGGGAGTGGGCCAAAAAAATTTCATGGGTGGGCCAAGCGCATTTTGGAGGTGTCTCCGCTCGCTTCCAAACGTGGGTAAACTATATTTTTAAATTTCCGGGAGTGGGCCACCCAAATTTTAATGGGTGGGCCAAGCCAATTTCGGTGGTGTCTCAGCTTGCTTCTGAATGTGTGTAAACTAAATTTTTAAATTTCCGGGAGTGGGCCACCCAAATTTCATGGGTGGGCCAAGCCCATTTCGGTGGTCTCAGCTCGCTTCCGAACTTGGGTAAACTAAATTTTTAAATTTCCGGGAGTGGGCCACCCAAATTTCATGGGTGGGCCAAGCCCATTTCGGTGGTGTCTAAGCTCGCTTCCGAACGTGGGTAAACTAAATTTTTAAATTTCCGGGAGTGGGCCACCGAAATTTCATGGGTGGGCCAAGCCCATTTCGGTGGTGTCTCAGCTCACTTCCGAACGTGGGTAAACTAAATTTTTAAATTTCCGGGAGTGGGCCACCCAAATTTCATGGGTGGGCCAAGACCATTTCGGTGGTCTCAGCTCGCTTCCGAACCTGGGTAAACTAAATTTTTAAATTTCCGGGAGTGGGCCACCCAAATTTCATGGGTGGGCCAAGCCCATTTCTGTGGTGTCAGCTAACTTCCGAACGTTTGTAAACTAAATTTTTAAATTTCCGGGAGTGGGCCATCCAAATTTCATGGGTGGGCCAAGCCCATTTAGGTGGTGTCTCAGCTCGCTTCCGAACGTGGGTAAACTAAATTTTTAAATTTCCGTGAGTGGGCCACTCAAATTTCATGGGTGGGCCAAGCTCATTTCAGTGGTGTCTCAACTCGCTTCCGAACATGGGTAAACTAAATTTTTAAATTTCCGGGAGTGGGCCACCCAAATTTCATGGGTGGGCCAAGCCCATTTCGGTGGTGTCTCAGCTCGCTTCAGAACGTGGGTAAACAAAATTTGTAAATTTCCGGGAGTGGGCCAAAAAAATTTCATGGGTGGGCCAAGCCCATTTTGTTGGTCCACTCGCTTCCGAACGTGGGTAAACTAAATTTTTAAATTTCTGGGAGTGGGCCACCCAAATTTCATGGCTGGGCCAAGCCCATTTCGGTGGTGTCTAAGCTCGCTTCCGAACGTGGGCAAACTAAATTTTTAAATTTCCTGGAGTGGGCCGCCCAAATTTCATGGGTGGGCCAAGCCCACTTCGGTGGTGTCTCAGCTCGCTTCCAAACGTGGGTAAACTAAATTTTTAAATTTCCGGGAGTGGGCCAAAAAAATTTCACGGGTGGGCCAAGCCCATTTCGGTGGTGTCTCCGCTCGCTTCGAACGTGGGTAAACTAAATTTTTAAATTTCCGGGAGTATGCCACCCATATTTCATGGGTGGGCCAAGCCAATTTCGGTGGTGTCTCAGCTTGCTTCCGAATGTGTGTAAACTAAATTTTTAAATTTCCGGGAAAGGGCCACCCAAATTTCATGGGTCGGCCAAGCCCATTTCGGTGGTGTCTCAGCTCACTTCCGAATGTGGCTAAACTAAATTTTTAAATTTCCTGGAGTGGGCCACCCAAATTTCATGGGTGGGCCAAGCCCATTTCGGTGGTGTCTCAGCTCGCTTCCGAACGTGGGTAAACAAAATTTTTAAATTTCCGGGAGTGGGCCAAAAAAATTTCATGGGTGGGCCAAGCGCATTTTGGAGGTGTCTCCGCTCGCTTCCAAACGTGGGTAAACTATATTTTTAAATTTCCGGGCGTGGGCCACCCAAATTTCATGGGTGGGCCAAGCCCATTTCGGTGGTGTTTAAGCTTGCTTCTGAACGTGGGCAAACTAAATTTTTAAATTTCCTGGAGTGGGCCGCCCAAATTTCATGGGTGGGCCAAGCCCACTTCGGTGCTGTCTCCGCTCGCTTCCGAACGTGGGTAAACTAAATTTTTAAATTTCCGGGAGTATGCCACCCAAATTTCATGGGTGGGCCAAGCCAATTTCGGTGGTGTCTCAGCTTGCGTCCGAATGTGTGTAAACTAAATTTTTAAATTTCCGAGCGTGGGCCACCCAAATTTCATGGGTGGGCCAAGCTCATTTCGGTGGTGTCAGCTCGCTTCCGAACGTGGGTAAACTAAATTTTTAAATTTCCGGGAGTGGGCCAAACAAATTTCATGGGTGGGCCAAGCCCATCTCGGTGGTGTCTCCGCTCGCTTCCAAACGTGGGTAAACTAAATTTTAAAATTTCCGGGACTATGCCACCCAAATTTCATGGGTGGGCCAACCCAATTTCGGTGGTGTCTCAGCTTGCTTCCGAATGTGTGTAAACTAAATTTTTAAATTTCCGGGAGTGGGCCACCCAAATTTCATGGGTGGGCCAAGCCCCTTTCGGTGGTGTCTAAGCTCGCTTCCGAACGTTGGTAAACTAAATTTTTAAATTTCCTGGAGTGGGCCACCCAAATTTCATGGGTGGGCCAAGCCCATTTCGGTGGTGTCTAAGCTCGCTTCCGAACGTTGGTAAACTAAATTTTTAAATTTCCTGGAGTGGGCCGCCCAAATTTCATGGGTGGGCCAAGCCCATTTCGGTGGTGTCTCAGCTCGCTTCCGAACGTGGGTAACCTAAATTTTTAAATTTCCGGGAGTGGGCCACCCAAATTTCATGGGTGGGCCAAGCCCATTTCGGTGGTGTCTCCGCTCGCTTCCGAACGTAGGTAAACTAAAATTTTAAATTTCCGGGAGTGGGCCACCCAAATTTCATGGGTGGGCCAGGCCCATTTCGGTGGTGTCTCAGCTTGCTTCCGAATGTGTGTACAATAAGGTTTTAAATTTCCAGGAGTGGGCCACCCAAATTTCATGGGTGGGCCAAGGTCATATCAGTGGTGTCTCAGCTCGCTTCCGAAGGTGGGTAAATTAAATTTTTAAATTTCCGGGAGTGGGCCACCCGAATTTCATGGGTGGGCCAAGCCCATTTCGGTGGTGTCTCAGCTTGCTTCCAAACGTGGGTAAACTAAACTTTTAAATTTCCGGGAGTGGGCCACTCAAATTTCATGGGTGGGCCATGCCCATTTTGCTGGTGCCTCCGCTCGCTTCCAAACGTGGGTAAACTAAATTTTTAAATCTCCAGGAGTGGGCCACCCAAATTTCATGGGTGGGCCAAGGTCATATCAGTGGTGTCTCAGCTCGCTTCCGAAAGTGGGTAAACTAAATTTTTAAATTTCCGGGAGTGGGCCACCCAAATATTATGGGTGGGCCAAGCCCATTTCGGTGGTGTCTAAGCTCGCTTCCGAACGTGGGCAAATTAAATTTTTAAATTTCCGGGAGTGGGCCACTCAAATTTCATGGGTGGGCCATGCCCATTTCAAGGGTGTCTAAGCTCGCTTCCAAACGTAGGCAAACTAAATTTTTAAATTTCCGTGAGTGGGCCACCCAAATTTCATGGTTGGGCCAAGCCCATTTCAGTGGTGTCCCAGCTCGCTTCCGAACGTGGGTAAACTAAATTTTTAAATTTCCGGGAGTGGGCCAAAAAATTTCATGGGTGGGCCAAGCCCATTTATGTGGTGTCTCAGCTCGCTTCCGAACGTGGGTAAACTAAATTTTTAAATTTCCGGTAGTGGGCCACCCAAATTTCATGGGTGGGCCAAGCCCATTTTGGTGGTGTCTCCGCTCGCTTCCAAAGGTAGGTAAACTAAAATTTTAAATTTCCGGGAGTGGGCCACCCCAATTTCATGGCTGGGCCAAGCCCATTTCGGTGGTATCTCAGCTCGCTTCCGAATGTGGCTAAACTAAAATTTTAAATTTCCTGCAGTGGGCCACCCAAATTTCATGGGTGGGCCAAGACCATTTCGGTGGTGTCTCAGCTCGCTTCCGAACGTGGGTAAACTAAATTTTAAAATTTCCGGGAGTGGGCCAAAAAAATTTCATGGGTGGGCCAAGCCCATTTTGGTGGTGTCTCCGCTCGGTTCCGAACATAGGTAAACTAAAATTTTAAATTTCCGGGAGTGCTGCGCTGCTAGCGTAGATGGGTTTTTTCCAACGAGATCGGCGAAGTTTGCCTGTGCGCAAGACGCGCGACGGAAAGCGTCTGGTGACAGACCGGATGGCAGATTGCGATCGCAGAAAACAATCGCGTTCACACTGCCTATCAGTCGGCCTCAGTACGTGCAGTTGCTATGGGCGCAAGAATTGCCCCTCTGGGGATTTTCCGTCGTTGAGCGCTGCTCTCCTCCGCATCATTAGCGCTCGAAGATGTACACTAAAAGCAACAACATAGCAGGCAGCTTAGCGAGCACAGCCTGGATCCCTGCGCACAGCAGGCAGCGGGTTTAGCGACGCCACCTCTCATGGCATTTGCCGAGGTGCGGGCGTCCGGGTTCGGTCCATGTATAACGTAGAACACGTTCTGCACTACTGCTTAGACCACGCAGGACGCGACTACGATATAACCAATGCCATAAACCAAGTACGCTGTAGTGTTAAAAAAATCTTGCTGCTCGCGTGAACTATGTCCAGTACTTTAGTAATTCGTCGTTCATAGCGACATCTAAATTTCATCAAAGTCGATCCGCACGCGACTATAACTAACCACGAAGGCCGTGCAGGTTCTGCATAATGTAGAGTTGAAAGAAAAAATTGATGGATCTGCAGCAATAAAATATTCAAATTGTTAATCGAAAAGGAAGAAGGGTTTGCTTTTAGCGCGAGCGTCATCGGTTCTTTATTTGCCCTTGTGTTGTTCCCGGGCTGAGGCAGCAACACGTCGATACAGCTCAGCAGCCAATGGGAGCGCAGAGCAGCGCCGGTGTCGTGATCGGCCAGCGTGGGACCGGATGACGAACCGCACGAGCGCCTGGCTCGGTTTTCTACCAGGACGGTCGGCGGCGAACGTGCGCTCAAGACGCACAAAGGAAAGCTTCTGGTGACAGACCGGATGGCAGAAACCGATCTCGTCCAGACAGCGATGCACACGTGTACTCACCGTGACCACAACTGCGCAGCACGCCATCGCCACATCTGATAGAACAACCCCGGGGATTTTCCACCTTTCAGCGCGGATCGTGGCAGCACAGATGGCGCTGTCGTATCGTGAAGGCGATTTTCTGATTAATTCATCAAATGCTTATGCGCTGCCCGGCGCTCCAGACGCGCCACACTGTGCATCAGACGGCAGAGATAGAAATAATTATTTCCTTTGTCTTCGTATCTTCGGTCACCTGATAACTCACGGGAGTAAAGCTCAGCTTAATGATAATTAATGGAGCTTGATACCGCAAATCGACACTTGGGCTAATGAGCCCTGTATTTTAGGGTTGCGTATTGTATTTGTCCATCTGCTGTTACTTAAGGGCGGAGGTTGAGCCTATAGTTCATATTTATAGGACCCGTTTTCTCAGCAACATAGATCATCACGGATTTGTCTGATTTCATTCCTTACTTTGGCTTATTTTTACTGCGCTACATACATGGCTTTGTAGCAAATATTTAGTTTTCCCGTTTCTTCCTCAGACAAAATTTTTTTTTGCTCTTTTCACAGAATAAAATTCATCTACAAAAAGAAAAACTACTCCGTAGACATGTACTGCTCTATAGCTCAGTAGCTTTGAACCTTTCTTTAGAAAAAGTTATAGGAAAAAATCTGCCTTTTTTGTTTTTCTATTAACTGGTCAAGCGTAACGAAATAAAGGCATTTTTAGGTATTTGAGATCGAAGACTAAACCCACATTTACTTCAGTACAAGTTTCATTTTTGTGTTATTCTGCTTGTCAGTTTCCTCCTTTTTGATCATTTCTGCATCTGCCCCCATAAAGCACTTCCAACGACACTGCCGCGATGTAACGAACCGGTGATAACCCAGATGCCTATGGGGTCTTACAGGCGTCAAGTCGCCCTATGTTGAAATCACCGCACGCGAGTTCTGCGTCCAAGGTGGTAATATGGAGACGTGCAAACTAACAAAGGCATTCTTCTGGGAGCGCGCTCCCGGAAGACATGGTTAAATTAATTGTCGGCATTTAGCGTTCGCCCGCGGTGACACTCCATGAGAAAGTATAAATATGGAGTTGCAGACCTTGGCTTAACCTGGCGTGGTGAAATTCTGAAGGCCGTGTTCTGTAATGATCCGATTCATTTCCTGGAGTGGGCCACCCAAATTTCATGGGTGGGCCAAGACCATTTCGGTGGTGTCTAAGCTCGCTTCCAAACGTTGGTAAACTAAATTTTTAAATTTCCTGGAGTGGGCCGCCCAAATTTTATGGGTGGGCCAAGCCCATTTCGGTGGTGTCTCAGCTCGCTTCCGAACGTGGGTAAACTAAATTTTTAAATTTCCGGGAGTGGGCCAAAAAAATTTCATGGGTGGGCCAAGCCCATCTCGGTGGTGTCTCCGCTCGCTTCTGAACGTGGGTAAACTAAATTTTAAAATTTCCGGGAGTATGCCACCCAAATTTCATGGGTGGGCCAAGCCCACTTCGGTGGTGTCTCAGCTCGCTTCCGAACGTGGGTAAACTAAATTTTTAAATTTCCGGGAGTGGGCCACCCAAATTTCATGGGTGGGCCAAGCCCATCTCGGTGGTGTCTCCGCTCGCTTCCGAACGTGGGTAAACTAAATTTTAAAATTTCCGGGAGTATGCCACCCAAATTTCATGGGTGGGCCAAGCCAATTTCGGTGGTGTCTCAGCTTGCTTCCGAATGTGTGTAAACTAAATTTTTTAATTTCCGGGAGTGGGCCACCCAAATTTCATGGGTGGGCCAAGCTCATTTCGGTGGTGTCTCAGCTCGCTTCCGAACGTGGGTAAAGTAAATTTTTAAATTTCCGGGAGTGGGCCGCCCGAATTTCATGGGTGGGACAAGCCCATTTCGGTGGTGTCACAGCTTGCTTCCGAACGTGGGTAAACTAAATTTTTAAATTTCCTGGAGTGGGCCACCCGAATTTCATGGGTGGGACAAGCCCATTTCGGTGGTGTCTCAGCTTGCTTCCGAACGTGGGTAAACTAAACTTTTAAATCTCCGAGAGTGGGCCACACAAATTTCATGGGTGGGCCAAGCCCATTTCGGTGGTGTCTCCGCTCGCTTCCGAACGTGGGTAAACTAAATTTTTAAATTTCCGGGAGTGGGCCACCCAAATTTCATGGGTGGGCCAAGCCCATTTCGGTGGTGTCTCAGCTCGCTTCCAAACGTGGGTAAACTAAATTTTTAAATTTCCGGGAGTGGGCCACCCAAATTTCATTGGTGGGCCAAGCCCATTTCAGTGGTGTCTCAACTCGCTTCCGAACGTGGGTAAACTAAATTTTTTAATTTCCGAGAGTGGGCCACCCAAATTTCATGGGTGGGCCAAGCCCATTTCAAGGGTGTCTAAGCTCGCTTGCGAACGTGGGCAAACTAAATTTTAAAATTTCCGGGAGTGGGCCACCCAAATTTCATGGGTGGGCCAAGCCCATTTCGGTGGTGTCTCAGCTCGCTTCCAAACGTGGGTAAACAAAATTTTTAAATTTCCGGGAGAGGGCCAAAAAAATTTCATGGTTGGGCCAAGCCCATTTTGGTGGTGTCTCCGCTCGCTTCTGAACGTGGCTAAACTAAATTTTTAAATTTCCGGGAGTGGGCCACCCAAATTTCATGGGTGGGCCAAGCCCCTTTCGGTGGTGTCTAAGCTCGCTTCCGAACGTGGGCAAACTAAATTTTTAAATTTCCTGGAGTGGGCCGCCCAAATTTCATGGGTGGGCCAAGCCCACTACGGTGGTGTCTCAGCTCTCTTCCGAACGTGGGTAAACTAAATTTTTAAATTTCCGGGAGTGGGCAAAAAAAAATTCATGGGTGGGCCAAGCCCATCTCGGTGGTGTCTCCGCTCGCTTCCAAACGTGGGTAAACTAAATTTTAAAATTTCCGGGAGTATGCCACCCAAATTTCATGGGTGGGCCAAGCCAATTTCGGTGGTGTCTAAGCTCGGTTCCGAACGTGGGTAAACTAAATTTTTAAATTTCCGGGAGTGGGCCACCCAAATTTCATGGGTGGGCCAAGCCAATTTCGGTGGTGTCTCAGCTCACTTCCGAACGTTTGTAAACTAAATTTTTAAATTTCCGGGAGTGGGCCACCCAAATTTCATGGGTGGGCCAAGCCCATTTCGGTGGTGTCTCAGCTGTCTTCCGAACGTGGGTAAACTAAATTTTTAAATTTCCGGGAGTGGGCAAAAAAAATTTCATGGGTGGGCCAAGCCCATCTCGGTGGTGTCTCCGCTCGCTTCCGAACGTGGTTAAACTAAATTTTAAAATTTCCGGGAGTATGCCACCCAAATTTCATGGGTGGGCCAAGCCCATTTAGGTGGTGTCTCAGCACGCTTCCAAACGTAGGTAAACTAAAATTTTAAATTTCCGGGAGTGGGCCACCCAAATTTCATGGGTGGGCCAAGCCCATTTCGGTGGTGTCTCCGCTCGCTTCCGAACATAGGTAAACTAAAATTTTAAATTTCCGGGAGTGCTGCGCTGCTAGCGTAGATGGGTTTTTTCCAACGCGGTCGGCGAAGAATGCCTGTGCGCAAGACGCGCGACGGAAAGCGTCTGGTGACAGACCGGATGGCAGATTGCGATCGCAGAAAACAATCGCGTTCACACTACCTATCAGTCGGCCTCAGTACGTGCAGTTGCTATGGGCGCAAGAATTGCCCTTCTGGGGATTTTCCGTCGTTGAGCGCTGCTCTCCTCCGCATCATTAGCGCTCGAAGACGTACACTAAAAGCAACAACATAGCAGGCAGCTTAGCGAGCACAGCCTGGATCTCTGCGCACAGCAGGCAGCGGGTTTAGCGACTCCACCTCTCATGGCATTTGCCGAGGTGCGGGCGTCCGGGTTCAGTCCATGTATAACATAGAACACGTTCTGCACTCCTGCTTAGACCACGCAGGACGCGACTACGATATAACCAATGCCATAAACCAAGTACGCTGTAGTGTTAAAAAAATCTTGCTGCTCGCGTGAACTATGTCCAGTACTTTAGTAATTCGTCGTTCATAGCGACATCTAAATTTCATCCAAGTCGATCCGCACGCGACTATAACTAACCACGAAGGCCGTGCAGGTTCTGCATAATGTAGAGTTGAAAGAAAAAATTGATGGATCTGCAGCAATAAAATATTCAAATTGTTAATCGAAAAGGAAGAAGGGTTTGCCTTTAGCGCGAGCGTCATCGGTTCTTTATTTGCCCTTGTGTTGTCCCCGGCTGAGGCAGCAACACGTCGAGGCAGCTCAGCAGCCAATGGGAGCGCAGAGCAGCGCCGGTGGCGTGAGTCGGGCAGCGTGGGACCGGATGACGAACTGCACGCAGCGCCTGGCTCGGTTTTCTAGCAGGACGGTCGGCGGCGAACGTGCGCTCAAGACGCACAAAGGAATGCTTCTGGTGACAGACCGGATGGCAGAAACCGATCTCTTCCAGACAGCGATGCACACGTGTACTCACCGTGACCACAACTGCGCAGCACGCAATCGCCACGTCTGATAGAACAACCCCGGGGATTTTCCACCTTTCAGCGCGGATCGTGGCAGCACAGATGGCGCTGTCGTACCGTGAAGGCGATTTTCTGATTAATTCATCAAATGCTTATGCGCTGCCCGGCGCTCCAGACGCGCCACACTGTGCATCAGACGGCAGAGATAGAAATAATTATTTCGTTTGTCTCCGTATCTTCGGTCACCTGATAACTCACGGGAGTAAAGCTCAGCTTAATGATAATTAATGGAGCTTGATACCGCAAATCGACACTTGGGCTAATGAGCCCTGTATTTTAGGGTTGCGTATTGTATTTGTCCACCTGCTGTTACTTAAGGGCGGAGGTTGAGCCTATAGTTCATATTTATAGGACCCGTTTTCTCAGCAACATAGACCATCATGGATTTGTCTGATTTCATTCCTTACTTTGGCTTATTTTTACTGCGCTACATACATGGCTTTGTAGCAAATATTTAGTTTTCCCGTTTCTTCCTCAGACAAAAATTTGTTTTTGCTTTTTTCACAGAATAAAATTCATCTACAAAAAGAAAAACGACTCCGTAGACATGTACTGCTCTATAGCTCAGTAGCTTTGAACCTTTCTGTAGAAAAAGTTATAGGAAAAAATCTGCCTTTTTTGTTTTTCTATTAACTGGTGAAGCATAACGAAATAAAGGCATTTTTAGGTATTTGAGATCGAAGACTAAACCCACATTTACTTCAGTACAAGTTTCATTTTTGTGCTATTCTGCTTGTCAGTTTCCTCCTTTTTGATCATTTCTGCATCTGCCCCCATAAAGCACTTCCAACGACACTGCCGCGATGTAACGAACCGGTGATAACCCAGATGCCTATGGGGTCTTACAGGCGTCAAGTCGCCCTATGTTGAAATGACCGTACGCGAGTTCTGCGTCCAAGGTGGTAATATGGAGACATGCAAACTAACAAAGGCATTCTTCTGGGAGCGCGCTCCCGGAAGACGTGGTTAAATTAATTGTCGGCATTTAGCGTTCGCCCTGGGTGACACTCCATGAGAAAGTATAAATATGGAGTTGCAGACCTTGGCTTAACCTGGCGTAGTGAAATTCTGAAGGCCGTGTTCTGTAATGATCCGATTCATTTCCTGGAGTGGGCCACCCAAATTTCATGGGTGGGCCAAGACCATTTCGGTGGAGTCTAAGCTCGCTTCCGAACGTTGGTAAACTAAATTTTTAAATTTCCGGGAGTATGCCACCCAAATTTCATGGGTGGGTCAAGCCCATTTCGGTGGTGTCTCAGCTCGCTTCCGAACGTGGGTAAACTAAATTTTTAAATTTCCGGGAGTGGGCCAAAAAAATTTCATGGGTGGGCCAAGCCCATCTCGGTGGTGTCTCCGCTCGCTTCTGAACGTGGGTAAACTAAATTTTAAAATTTCCGGGAGTATGCCACCCAAATTTCATGGGTGGGCCAAGCCCACTTCGGTGGTGTCTCAGCTCGCTTCCGAACGTGGGTAAACTAAATTTTTAAATTTCCGGGAGTGGGCCACCCAAATTTCATGGGTGGGCCAAGCCCATCTCGGTGGTGTCTCCGCTCGCTTCCGAACGCGGGTAAACTAAATTTTAAAATTTCCGGGAGTATGCCACCCAAATTTCATGGGTGGGCCAAGCCAATTTCGGTGGTGTCTCAGCTTGCTTCCGAATGTGTGTAAACTAAATTTTTTAATTTCCGGGAGTGGGCCACCCAAATTTCATGGGTGGGCCAAGCTCATTTCGGTGGTGTCTCAGCTCGCTTCCGAACGTGGGTAAACTAAATTTTTAAATTTCCGGGAGTGGGCCACCCGAATTTCATGGGTGGGACAAGCCCATTTCGGTGGTGTCACAGCTTGCTTCCGAACGTGGGTAAACTAAATTTTTAAATTTCCTGGAGTGGGCCACCCGAATTTCATGGGTGGGACAAGCCCATTTCGGTGGTGTCTCAGCTTGCTTCCGAACGTGGGTAAACTAAACTTTTGAATCTCCGAGAGTGGGCCACCCAAATTTCATGGGTGGGCCAAGCCCATTTCGGTGGTGTCTCCGCTCGCTTCCGAACGTGGGTAAACTAAATTTTTAAATTTCCGGGAGTGGGCCACCCAAATTTCATGGGTGGGCCAAGCCCATTTCGGTGGTGTCTCAGCTCGCTTCCAAACGTGGGTAAACTATATTTTTAAATTTCCGGGAGTGGGCCACCCAAATTTCATGGGTGGGCCAAGCCCATTTCAGTGGTGTCTCAACTCGCTTCCGAACGTGGGTAAACTAAATTTTTTAATTTCCGAGAGTGGGCCACCCAAATTTCATGGGTGGGCCAAGCCCATTTCAAGGGTGTCTAAGCTCGCTTGCGAACGTGGGCAAACTAAATTTTTAAATTTCCGGGAGTGGGCCACCCAAATTTCATGGGTGGGCCAAGCCCATTTCGGTGGTGTCTCAGCTCGCTTCCAAACGTGGGTAAACAAAATTTTTAAATTTCCGGGAGAGGGCCAAAAAAATTTCATGGTTGGGCCAAGCCCATTTTGGTGGTGTCTCCGCTCGCTTCTGAACGTGGGTAAACTAAATTTTTAAATTTCCGGGAGTGGGCCACCCAAATTTCATGGGTGGGCCAAGCCCCTTTCGGTGGTGTCTAAGCTCGCTTCCGAACGTGGGCAAACTAAATTTTTAAATTTCCTGGAGTGGGCCGCCCAAATTTCATGGGTGGGCCAAGCCCACTACGGTGGTGTCTCAGCTCTCTTCCGAACGTGGGTAAACTAAATTTTTAAATTTCCGGGAGTGGGCAAAAAAAAATTCATGGGTGGGCCAAGCCCATCTCGGTGGTGTCTCCGCTCGCTTCCAAACGTGGGTAAACTAAATTTTAAAATTTCCGGGAGTATGCCACCCAAATTTCATGGGTGGGCCAAGCCAATTTCGGTGGTGTCTAAGCTCGGTTCCGAACGTGGGTAAACTAAATTTTTAAATTTCCGGGAGTGGGCCACCCAAATTTCATGGGTGGGCCAAGCCAATTTCGGTGGTGTCTCAGCTCACTTCCGAACGTTTGTAAACTAAATTTTTAAATTTCCGGGAGTGGGCCACCCAAATTTCATGGGTGGGCCAAGCCCATTTCGGTGGTGTCTCAGCTGTCTTCCGAACGTGGGTAAACTAAATTTTTAAATTTCCGGGAGTGGGCAAAAAAAATTTCATGGGTGGGCCAAGCCCATCTCGGTGGTGTCTCCGCTCGCTTCCGAACGTGGGTAAACTAAATTTTAAAATTTCCGGGAGTATGCCACCCAAATTTCATGGGTGGGCCAAGCCCATTTAGGTGGTGTCTCAGCACGCTTCCAAACGTAGGTAAACTAAAATTTTAAATTTCCGGGAGTGGGCAACCCAAATTTCATGGGTGGGCCAAGCCCATTTCGGTGGTGTCTCCGCTCGCTTCCGAACATAGGTAAACTAAAATTTTAAATTTCCGGGAGTGCTGCGCTGCTAGCATAGATGGGTTTTTTCCAACGCGGTCGGCGAAGAATGCCTGTGCGCAAGACGCGCGACGGAAAGCGTCTGGTGACAGACCGGATGGCAGATTGCGATCGCAGAAAACAATCGCGTTCACACTACCTATCAGTCGGCCTCAGTACGTGCAGTTGCTATGGGCGCAAGAATTGCCCTTCTGGGGATTTTCCGTCGTTGAGCGCTGCTCTCCTCCTCATCATTAGCGCTCGAAGACGTACACTAAAAGCAACAACATAGCAGGCAGCTTAGCGAGCACAGCCTGGATCCCTGCGCACAGCAGGCAGCGGGTTTAGCGACGCCACCTCTCATGGCATTTGCCGAGGTGCGGGCGTCCGGGTTCAGTCCATGATAACGTAGAACACGTTCTGCACTACTGCTTAGACCACGCAGGACGCGACTACGATATAACCAATGCCATAAACCAAGTACGCTGTAGTGTTAAAAAAATCTTGCTGCTCGCGTGAACTATGTCCAGTACTTTAGTAATTCGTCGTTCATAGCGACATCTAAATTTCATCAAAGTCGATCCGCACGCGACTATAACTAACCACGAAGGCCGTGCAGGTTCTGCATAATGTAGAGTTGAAAGAAAAAATTGATGGATCTGCAGCAATAAAATATTCAAATTGTTAATCGAAAAGGAAGAAGGGTTTGCTTTTAGCGCGAGCGTCATCGGTTCTTTATTTGCCCTTGTGTTGTTCCCGGGCTGAGGCAGCAACACGTCGATACAGCTCAGCAGCCAATGGGAGCGCAGAGCAGCACCGGTGTCGTGATCGGCCAGCGTGGGACCGGATGACGAACCGCACGAGCGCCTGGCTCGGTTTTCTACCAGGACGGTCGGCGGCGAACGTGCGCTCAAGACGCACAAAGGAAAGCTTCTGGTGACAGACCGGATGGCAGAAACCGATCTCTTCCAGACAGCGATGCACACGTGTACTCACCGTGACCACAACTGCGCAGCACGCCATCGCCACATCTGATAGAACAACCCCGGGGATTTTCCACCTTTCAGCGCGGATCGTGGCAGCACAGATGGCGCTGTCGTATCGTGAAGGCGATTTTCTGATTAATTCATCAAATGCTTATGCGCTGCCCGGCGCTCCAGACGCGCCACACTGTGCATCAGATGGCAGAGATAGAAATAATTATTTCCTTTGTCTTCGTATCTTCGGTCACCTGATAACTCACGGGAGTAAAGCTCAGCTTAATGATAATTAATGGAGCTTGATACCGCAAATCGACACTTGGGCTAATGAGCCCTGTATTTTAGGGTTGCGTATTGTATTTGTCCATCTGCTGTTACTTAAGGGCGGAGGTTGAGCCTATAGTTCATATTTATAGGACCCGTTTTCTCAGCAACATAGATCATCACGGATTTGTCTGATTTCATTCCTTACTTTGGCTTATTTTTACTGCGCTACATACATGGCTTTGTAGCAAATATTTAGTTTTCCCGTTTCTTCCTCAGACAAAATTTTTTTTTTGCTTTTTTCACAGAATAAAATTCATCTACAAAAAGAAAAACTACTCCGTAGACATGTACTGCTCTATAGCTCAGTAGCTTTGAACCTTTCTTTAGAAAAAGTTATAGGAAAAAATCTGCCTTTTTTGTTTTTCTATTAACTGGTCAAGCGTAACGAAATAAAGGCATTTTTAGGTATTTGAGATCGAAGACTAAACCCACATTTACTTCAGTACAAGTTTCATTTTTGTGTTATTCTGCTTGTCAGTTTCCTCCTTTTTGATCATTTCTGCATCTGCCCCCATAAAGCACTTCCAACGACACTGCCGCGATGTAACGAACCGGTGATAACCCAGATGCCTATGGGGTCTTACAGGCGTCAAGTCGCCCTATGTTGAAATCACCGCACGCGAGTTCTGCGTCCAAGGTGGTAATATGGAGACGTGCAAACTAACAAAGGCATTCTTCTGGGAGCGCGCTCCCGGAAGACATGGTTAAATTAATTGTCGGCATTTAGCGTTCGCCCGCGGTGACACTCCATGAGAAAGTATAAATATGGAGTTGCAGACCTTGGCTTAACCTGGCGTGGTGAAATTCTGAAGGCCGTGTTCTGTAATGATCCGATTCATTTCCTGGAGTGGGCCACCCAAATTTCATGGGTGGGCCAAGACCATTTCGGTGGTGTCTAAGCTCGCTTCCAAACGTTGGTAAACTAAATTTTTAAATTTCCTGGAGTGGGCCGCCCAAATTTTATGGGTGGGCCAAGCCCATTTCGGTGGTGTCTCTGCTCGCTTCCGAACGTGGGTAAACTAAATTTTTAAATTTCCGGGAGTGGGCCAAAAAAATTTCATGGGTGGGCCAAGCCCATCTCGGTGGTGTCTCTGCTCGCTTCTGAACGTGGGTAAACTAAATTTTAAAATTTCCGGGAGTGTGCCACCCAAATTTCATGGGTGGGCCAAGCCCACTTCGGTGGTGTCTCAGCTCGCTTCCGAACGTGGGTAAACTAAATTTTTAAATTTCCGGGAGTGGGCCACCCAAATTTCATGGGTGGGCCAAGCCCATCTCGGTGGTGTCTCCGCTCGCTTCCGAACGCGGGTAAACTAAATTTTAAAATTTCCGGGAGTATGCCACCCAAATTTCATGGGTGGGCCAAGCCAATTTCGGTGGTGTCTCAGCTTGCTTCCGAATGTGTGTAAACTAAATTTTTTAATTTCCGGGAGTGGGCCACCCAAATTTCATGGGTGGGCCAAGCTCATTTCGGTGGTGTCTCAGCTCGCTTCCGAACGTGGGTAAACTAAATTTTTAAATTTCCGGGAGTGGGCCACCCGAATTTCATGGGTGGGACAAGCCCATTTCGGTGGTGTCACAGCTTGCTTCCGAACGTGGGTAAACTAAATTTTTAAATTTCCGGGAGTGGGCCACCCGAATTTCATGGGTGGGACAAGCCCATTTCGGTGGTGTCTCAGCTTGCTTCCGAACGTGGGTAAACTAAACTTTTAAATCTCCGAGAGTGGGCCACCCAAATTTCATGGGTGGGCCAAGCCCATTTCGGTGGTGTCTCCGCTCGCTTCCGAACGTGGGTAAACTAAATTTTTAAATTTCCGGGAGTGGGCCACCCAAATTTCATGGGTGGGCCAAGCCCATTTCGGTGGTGTCTCAGCTCGCTTCCAAACGTGGGTAAACTAAATTTTTAAATTTCCGGGAGTGGGCCACCCAAATTTCATGGGTGGGCCAAGCCCATTTCAGTGGTGTCTCAACTCGCTTCCGAACGTGGGTAAACTAAATTTTTTAATTTCCGAGAGTGGGCCACCCAAATTTCATGGGTGGGCCAAGCCCATTTCAAGGGTGTCTAAGCTCGCTTGCGAACGTGGGCAAACTAAATTTTTAAATTTCCGGGAGTGGGCCACCCAAATTTCATGGGTGGGCCAAGCCCATTTCGGTGGTGTCTCAGCTCGCTTCCAAACGTGGGTAAACAAAATTTTTAAATTTCCGGGAGAGGGCCAAAAAAATTTCATGGTTGGGCCAAGCCCATTTTGGTGGTGTCTCCGCTCGCTTCTGAACGTGGGTAAACTAAATTTTTAAATTTCCGGGAGCGGGCCACCCAAATTTCATGGGTGGGCCAAGCCCCTTTCGGTGGTGTCTAAGCTCGCTTCCGAACGTGGGCAAACTAAATTTTTAAATTTCCTGGAGTGGGCCGCCCAAATTTCATGGGTGGGCCAAGCCCACTACGGTGGTGTCTCAGCTCTCTTCCGAACGTGGGTAAACTAAATTTTTAAATTTCCGGGAGTGGGCAAAAAAAAATTCATGGGTGGGCCAAGCCCATCTCGGTGGTGTCTCCGCTCGCTTCCAAACGTGGGTAAACTAAATTTTAAAATTTCCGGGAGTATGCCACCCAAATTTCATGGGTGGGCCAAGCCAATTTCGGTGGTGTCTAAGCTCGGTTCCGAACGTGGGTAAACTAAATTTTTAAATTTCCGGGAGTGGGCCACCCAAATTTCATGGGTGGGCCAAGCCAATTTCGGTGGTGTCTCAGCTCACTTCCGAACGTTTGTAAACTAAATTTTTAAATTTCCGGGAGTGGGCCACCCAAATTTCATGGGTGGGCCAAGCCCATTTCGGTGGTGTCTCAGCTGTCTTCCGAACGTGGGTAAACTAAATTTTTAAATTTCCGGGAGTGGGCAAAAAAAATTTCATGGGTGGGCCAAGCCCATCTCGGTGGTGTCTCCGCTCGCTTCCGAACGTGGGTAAACTAAATTTTAAAATTTCCGGGAGTATGCCACCCAAATTTCATGGGTGGGCCAAGCCCATTTAGGTGGTGTCTCAGCACGCTTCCAAACGTAGGTAAACTAAAATTTTAAATTTCCGGGAGTGGGCCACCCAAATTTCATGGGTGGGCCAAGCCCATTTCGGTGGTGTCTCCGCTCGCTTCCGAACATAGGTAAACTAAAATTTTAAATTTCCGGGAGTGCTGCGCTGCTAGCGTAGATGGGTTTTTTCCAACGCGGTCGGCGAAGAATGCCTGTGCGCAAGACGCGCGACGGAAAGCGTCTGGTGACAGACCGGATGGCAGATTGCGATCGCAGAAAACAATCGCGTTCACACTACCTATCAGTCGGCCTCAGTACGTGCAGTTGCTATGGGCGCAAGAATTGCCCTTCTGGGGATTTTCCGTCGTTGAGCGCTGCTCTCCTCCGCATCATTAGCGCTCGAAGACGTACACTAAAAGCAACAACATAGCAGGCAGCTTAGCGAGCACAGCCTGGATCTCTGCGCACAGCAGGCAGCGGGTTTAGCGACTCCACCTCTCATGGCATTTGCCGAGGTGCGGGCGTCCGGGTTCAGTCCATGTATAACATAGAACACGTTCTGCACTCCTGCTTAGACCACGCAGGACGCGACTACGATATAACCAATGCCATAAACCAAGTACGCTGTAGTGTTAAAAAAATCTTGCTGCTCGCGTGAACTATGTCCAGTACTTTAGTAATTCGTCGTTCATAGCGACATCTAAATTTCATCCAAGTCGATCCGCACGCGACTATAACTAACCACGAAGGCCGTGCAGGTTCTGCATAATGTAGAGTTGAAAGAAAAAATTGATGGATCTGCAGCAATAAAATATTCAAATTGTTAATCGAAAAGGAAGAAGGGTTTGCCTTTAGCGCGAGCGTCATCGGTTCTTTATTTGCCCTTGTGTTGTCCCCGGCTGAGGCAGCAACACGTCGAGGCAGCTCAGCAGCCAATGGGAGCGCAGAGCAGCGCCGGTGGCGTGAGTCGGGCAGCGTGGGACCGGATGACGAACTGCACGCAGCGCCTGGCTCGGTTTTCTAGCAGGACGGTCGGCGGCGAACGTGCGCTCAAGACGCACAAAGGAATGCTTCTGGTGACAGACCGGATGGCAGAAACCGATCTCTTCCAGACAGCGATGCACACGTGTACTCACCGTGACCACAACTGCGCAGCACGCAATCGCCACGTCTGATAGAACAACCCCGGGGATTTTCCACCTTTCAGTGCGGATCGTGGCAGCACAGATGGCGCTGTCGTATCGTGAAGGCGATTTTCTGATTAATTCATCAAATGCTTATGCGCTGCCCGGCGCTCCAGACGCGCCACACTGTGCATCAGACGGCAGAGATAGAAATAATTATTTCCTTTGTCTCCATATCTTCGGTCACCTGATAACTCACGGGAGTAAAGCTCAGCTTAATGATAATTAATGGAGCTTGATACCGCAAATCGACACTTGGGCTAATGAGCCCTGTATTTTAGGGTTGCGTATTGTATTTGTCCACCTGCTGTTACTTAAGGGCGGAGGTTGAGCCTATAGTTCATATTTATAGGACCCGTTTTCTCAGCAACATAGACCATCATGGATTTGTCTGATTTCATTCCTTACTTTGGCTTATTTTTACTGCGCTACATACATGGCTTTGTAGCAAATATTTAGTTTTCCCGTTTCTTCCTCAGACAAAAATTTGTTTTTGCTTTTTTCACAGAATAAAATTCATCTACAAAAAGAAAAACGACTCCGTAGACATGTACTGCTCTATAGCTCAGTAGCTTTGAACCTTTCTGTAGAAAAAGATATAGGAAAAAATCTGCCTTTTTTGTTTTTCTATTAACTGGTGAAGCGTAACGAAATAAAGGCATTTTTAGGTATTTGAGATCGAAGACTAAACCCACATTTACTACAGTACAAGTTTCATTTTTGTGCTATTCTGCTTGTCAGTTTCCTCCTTTTTGATCATTTCTGCATCTGCCCCCATAAAGCACTTCCAACGACACTGCCGCGATGTAACGAACCGGTGATAACCCAGATGCCTATGCGGTCTTACAGGCGTCAAGTCGCCCTATGTTGAAATGACCGTACGCGAGTTCTACGTCCAAGGTGGTAATATGGAGACCTGCAAACTAACAAAGGCATTCTTCTGGGAGCGCGCTCCCGGAAGACGTGGTTAAATTAATTGTCGGCATTTAGCGTTCGCCCGGGGTGACACTCCATGAGAAAGTATAAATATGGAGTTGCAGACCTTGGCTTAACCTGGCGTAGTGAAATTCTGAAGGCCGTGTTCTGTAATGATCCGATTCATTTCCTGGAGTGGGCCACCCAAATTTCATGGGTGGGCCAAGACCATTTCGGTGGAGTCTAAGCTCGCTTCCGAACGTTGGTAAACTAAATTTTTAAATTTCCGGGAGTATGCCACCCAAATTTCATGGGTGGGTCAAGCCCATTTCGGTGGTGTCTCAGCTCGCTTCCGAACGTGGGTAAACTAAATTTTTAAATTTCCGGGAGTGGGCAAAAAAAATTTCATGGGTGGGCCAAGCCCATCTCGGTGGTGTCTCCGCTCGCTTCCGAACGTGGGTAAACTAAATTTTAAAATTTCCGGGAGTATGCCACCCAAATTTCATGGGTGGGCCAAGCCAATTTCGGTGGTGTCTCAGCTTGCTTCCGAATGTGTGTAAACTAAATTTTTTAATTTCCGGGAGTGGGCCACCCAAATTTCATGGGTGGGCCAAGCTCATTTCGGTGGTGTCTCAGCTCGCTTCCGAACGTGGGTAAACTAAATTTTTAAATTTCCGGGAGTGGGCCACCCGAATTTCATGGGTGGGACAAGCCCATTTTGGTGGTGTCTCAGCTTGCTTCCGAACGTGGGTAAACTAAATTTTTAAATTTCCGGGAGTGGGCCACCCGAATTTCATGGGTGGGACAAGCCCATTTCGGTGGTGTCTCAGCTTGCTTCCGAACGTGGGTAAACTAAACTTTTAAATCTCCGAGAGTGGGCCACCCAAATTTCATGGGTTGGCCAAGCCCATTTCGGTGGTGTCTCCGCTCGCTTCCGAACGTCGGTAAACTAAATTTTTAAATTTCCGGGAGTGGGCCACCCAAAATTCATGGGTGGGCCAAGCCCATTTCGGTGGTGTCTCAGCTCGCTTCCAAACGTGGGTAAACTAAATTTTTAAATTTCCGGGAGTGGGCCACCCAAATTTCATGGGTGGGCCAAGCCCATTTCAGTGGTGTCTCAACTCGCTTCCGAACGTGGGTAAACTAAATTTTTTAATTTCCGAGAGTGGGCCACCCAAATTTCATGGGTGGGCCAAGCCCATTTCGCTGGTGTCTCCGCTCGCTTCGGAACGTGGGTAAACTAAATTTCTAAATTTCCGTGAGTGGGCCGCCCGAATTTCATGGGTGGGCCAAGCCCATTTCGGTGGTGTCTCAGCTCGCTTCCGAATGTGGGTAAACTAAATTTTTAAATTTCCGAGAGTGGGCCACCCAAATTTCATGGGTGGGCCAAGCCCATTTCGGTGGTGTCTCAGCTCGCTTCCAAACGTGGGTAAACTAAATTTTTAAATTTCCGGGAGTGGGCCACTCAAATTTCATGGGTGGGCCAAGCCCATTTTGCTGGTGTCTCCACTCGCTCCCGAACGTGGGAAAACTAAATTTTTAAATTTCCGGGAGTGGGCCACCCAAATTTCATGGGTGGGCCAAGCCCATTTCAAGGGTGTCTAAGCTCGCTTGCGAACGTGGGCAAACTAAATTTTTAAATTTCCGGTAGTGGGCCACTCAAATTTCATGGGTGGGCCAAGCCCATTTCGGTGGTGTCTCAGCTCGCTTCCAAACGTGGGTAAACAAAATTTTTAAATTTCCGGGAGAGGGCCAAAAAAATTTCATGGGTGGGCCAAGCCCATTTTGGTGGTGTCTCCGCTCGCTTCTGAACGTGGGTAAACTAAATTTTTAAATTTCCGGGAGTGGGCCACCCAAATTTCATGGGTGGGCCAAGCCCCTTTCGGTGGTGTCTAAGCTCGCTCCCGAACGTGGGCAAACTAAATTTTTAAATTTCCTGGAGTGGGCCGCCCAAATTTCATGAGTGGGCCAAGCCCACTTCGGTGGTGTCTCAGCTCTCTTCCGAACGTGGGTAAACTAAATTTTTAAATTTCCGGGAGTGGGCGAAAAAAATTTCATGGGTGGGCCAAGCCCATCTCGTAGGTGTCTCCGCTCGCTTCCGAACGTGGGTAAACTAAATTTTAAAATTTCCGGGAGTATGCCACCCAAATTTCATGGGTGGGCCAAGCCAATTTCGGTGGTGTCTAAGCTCGCTTCCGAACGTGAGTAAACTAAATTTTTAAATTTCCGGGAGTGGGCCACCCAAATTTCATGGGTGGGCCAAGCCAATTTCGGTGGTGTCTCAGCTCACTTCCGAACGTTTGTAAACTAAATTTTTAAATTTCCGGGAGTGGGCCACCCAAATTTCATGGGTGGGCCAAGAACATTTAGGTGGTGTCTCAGCACGCTTCCAAACGTAGGTAAACTAAAATTTTAAATTTCCGGGAGTGGGCCACCCAAATTTCATGGGTGGGCCAAGCCCATTTCGGTGGTGTCTCCGCTCGCTTCCGAACATAGGTAAACTAAAATTTTAAATTTTCGGGAGTGCTGCACTGCTAGCGTAGATGGGTTTTTTCAAACGCGGTCGGCGAAGAATGCCTGTGCGCAAGACGCGCGACGGAAAGCGTCTGGTGACAGACCGGATGGCAGATTGCGATCACAGAAAACAATCGCGTTCACACTACCTATCAGTCGGCCTCAGTACGTGCAGTTGCTATGGGCGCAAGAATTGCCCCTCTGGGGATTTTCCGTCGTTGAGCGCTGCTCTCCTCCGCATCATTAGCGCTCGAAGACGTACACTAAAAGCAACAACATAGCAGGCAGCTTAGCGAGCACAGCCTGGATCCCTGCGCACAGCAGCCAGGGGGTTTAGCGACGCCACCTCTCATGGCATTTGCCGAGGTGCGGGCGTCCGGGTTCAGTCCATGTATAACGTAGAACACGTTCTGCACTACTGCTTAGACCACGCAGGACGCGACTACGATATAACCAATGCCATAAACCAAGTACGCTGTAGTGTTAAAAAAATCTTGCTGCTCGCGTGAACTATGTCCAGTACTTTAGTAATTCGTCGTTCATATCGACATCTAAATTTCATCAAAGTCGATCCGCACGCGACTATAACTAACCACGAAGGCCGTGCAGGTTCTGCATAATGTAGAGTTGAAAGAAAAAATTGATGGATCTGCAGCAATAAAATATTCAAATTGTTAATCGAAAAGGAAGAAGGGTTTGCCTTTAGCGCGAGCGTCATCGGTTCTTTATTTGCCCTTGTGTTGTCTCCGGCTGAGGCAGCAACACGTCCAGGCAGCTCAGCAGCCAATGGGAGCGCAGAGCAGCGCCGGTGGCGTGAGTCGGGCAGCGTGGGACCGGATGACGAACTGCACGCAGCGCCTGGCTCGGTTTTCTACCAGGACGGTCGGCGGCGAACGTGCGCTCAAGACGCACAAAGGAATGCTTCTCGTGACAGACCGGATGGCAGAAACCGATCTCTTCCAGACAGCGATGCACACGTGTACTCACCGTGACCACAACTGCGCAGCACGCAATCGCCCCGTCTGATAGGACAACCCCGGGGATTTTCCACCTTTCAGCGCGGATCGTGGCAGCACAGATGGCGCTGTCGTATCGTGAAGGCGATTTTCTTATTAATTCATCAAATGCTTATGCGCTGCCCGGCGCTCCAGACGCGCCACACTGTGCATCAGACGGCAGAGATAGAAATAATTATTTCCTTTGTCTTCGTATCTTCGGTCACCTGATAACTCACGGGAGTAAAGCTCAGCTTAATGATAATTAATAGAGCTTGATACCGCAAATCGACACTTGGGCTAATGAGCCCTGTATTTTAGGGTTGCGTATTGTATTTGTCCACCTGCTGTTACTTAAGGGCGGAGGTTGAGCCTATAGTTCATATTTATAGGACCCGTTTTCTCAGCAACATAGATCATCATGGATTTGTCTGATTTCATTCCTTACTTTGGCTTATTTTTACTGCGCTGCATACATGGCTTTGTAGCAAATATTTAGTTTTCCCGTTTCTTCCTCAGGCAAAAATTTGTTTTTGCTTTTTTCACAGAATAAAATTCATCTACAAAAAGAAAAACTACTCCGTAGACATGTACTGCTCTATAGCTCAGTAGCTTTGAACCTTTCTGTAGAAAAAGTTATAGGAAAAAATCTGCCTTTTTTGTTTTTCTATTAACTGGTCAAGCGTAACGAAATAAAGGCATTTTTAGGTATTTGAGATCGAAGACTAAACCCACATTTACTTCAGTACAAGTTTCATTTTTGTGTTATTCTGCTTGTCAGTTTCCTCCTTTTTGATCATTTCTGCATCTGCCCCCATAAAGCACTTCCAACGACACTGCCGCGATGTAACGAACCGGTGATAACCCAGATGCCTATGGGGTCTTACAGGCGTCAAGTCGCCCTATGTTGAAATCACCGTACGCGAGTTCTGCGTCCAAGGTGGTAATATGGAGACGTGCAAACTAACAAAGGCATTCTACTGGGAGCGCGCTCCCGGAAGACATGGTTAAATTAATTGTCGGCATTTAGCGTTCGCCCGCGGTGACACTCCATGAGAAAGTATAAATATGGAGTTGCAGACCTTGGCTTAACCTGGCGTAGTGAAATTCTGAAGGCCGTGTTCTGTAATGATCCGATTCATTTCCTGGAGTGGGCCACCCAAATTTCATGGGTGGGCAAAGACCATTTCGGTGGTGTCTAAGCTCGCTTCCGAACGTTGGTAAACTAAATTTTTAAATTTCCTGGAGTGGGCCGCCCAAATTTCATGGGTGGGCCAAGCCCATTTCGGTGGTGTCTCAGCTCGCTTCCGAACGTGGGTTAACTAAATTTTTAAATTTCCGGGAGTGGGCCAAAAAAATTTCATGGGTGGGCCAAGCCCATCTCGGTGGTGTCTCCGCTCGCTTCCGAACGTGGGTAAACTAAATTTTAAAATTTCCGGGAGTATGCCACCCAAATTTCATGGGTGGGCTAAGCCAATTTCGGTGGTGTCTCAGCTTGCTTCCGAATGTGTGTAAAATAAATTTTTAAATTTTCGGGAGTGGGCCACCCAAATTTCATGGGTGGGCCAAGCCCATTTCGGTGGTGTCTAAGCTCGCTTCCGAACGTTGGTAAACTAAATTTTTAAATTTCCTGGAGTGGGCCACCAAATTTCATGGGTGGGCCAAGCCCATTTCGGTGGTGTCTAAGCTCGCTTCCGAACGTTGGTAAACTAAATTTTTAAATTTCCTGGAGTGGGCCGCCCAAATTTCATGGATGGGCCAAGCACATTTCGGTGGTGTCTCAGCTCGCTTCCGAACGTGGGTAAACTAAATTTTTAAATTTCCGGGAGTGGGCCAAAAAAATTTCATGGGTGGGCCAAGCCCATCTCGGTGGTGTCTCCGCTCGCTTCCGAACGTGGGTAAACTAAATTTTAAAATTTCCGGGAGTATGCCACCCAAATTTCATGGGTGGGCCAAGCCAATTTCGGTGGTGTCTCAGCTTGCTTCCGAATGTGTGTAAAATAAATTTTTAAATTTCCGGGAGTGGGCCACCCAAATTTCATGGGTGGGCCAAGCCCATTTCGGTGGTGTCTAAGCTCGCTTCCGAACGTTGGTAAACTAAATTTTTAAATTTCCTGGAGTGGGCCACCCAAATTTCATGGGTGGGCCAAGCCCATTTCGGTGGTGTCTAAGCTCGCTTCCGAACGTTGGTAAACTAAATTTTTAAATTTCCTGGAGTGGGCCGCCCAAATTTCATGGGTGGGCCAAGCCCATTTCGGTGGTATCTCAGCTCGCTTCGGAACGTGGGTAAACTAAATTTTTAAATTTCCGGGAGTGGGCCACCCGAATTTCATGGGTGGGACAAGCCCATTTCGGTGGTGTCTCAGCTTGCTTCCGAACGTGGGTAAACTAAACTTTTAAATTTCCGAGAGTGGGCCACCCAAATTTCATGGGTGGGCCAAGCCCATTTCGGTGGTGTCTCCGCTCGCTTCCGAACGTGGGTAAACTAAATTTTTAAATTTCCGGGAGTGGGCCACCCAAATTTCATGGGTGGGCCAAGCCCATTTCGGTGGTGTCTCAGCTCGCTTCCAAACGTGGGTAAACTAAATTTTTAAATTTCCGGGAGTGGGCCACCCAAATTTCATGGGTGGGCCAAGCCCATTTCAGTGGTGTCTGAACTCGCTTCCGAACGTGGGTAAACTAAATTTTTTAATTTCCGAGAGTGGGCCACCCAAATTTCATGGGTGGGCCAAGCCCATTTCGGTGGTGTCTCCACTCGCTTCGGAACGTGGGTAAACTAAATTTTTAAATTTCCGTGAGTGGGCCGCCCGAATTTCATGGGTTGGCCAAGCCCATTTCGGTGGTGTCTCAGCTCGCTTCCGAATGTGGGTGAACTAAAATTTTAAATTTCCGAGTGTGGGCCACCCAAATTTCATGGGTGGGCTAAGCCCATTTTGGTGGTGTCTCCGCTCGCTTCCGAACGTGGGTAAACTAAATTTTTAAATTTCCGGGAGTGGGCCACCCAAAATTCTTGGGTGGGCCAAGCCATTTCGTTGGTGTGTCAGCTCGCTTCCGAACGTGGGTAAACTAAATTTTTAAATTTCCGGGAGTGGGCCACTCAAATTTCATGGGTGGGCCGAGCCCATTTTGCTGGTGTCTCCGCTCGCTCCCGAACGTGGGTAAACTAAATTTTTAAATTTCCTGGAGTGGGCCACCCAAATTTCATGGGTGGGCCAAGCCCATTTCAAGAGTGTCTAAGCTAGCTTGCCAACGTGGGCAAACTAAATTTTTAAATTTCCTGGAGTGGGCCACCCAAATTTCATGGGTGGGCCAAGCCCATTTCGGTGGTGTCTCAGCTCGCTTCCGGACGTGGGTAAACAAAATTTTTAAATTTCCGGGAGTGGGCCAAAAAAATTTCATGGGTGGGCCAAGCCCATTTTGGTGGTGTCTCCGCTCGCTTCCGAACGTGGGCAAACTAAATTTTTAAATTTCCGGGAGTGGGCCACCCAAATTTCATGGGTGGGCCAAGCCCATTTCG
The DNA here is from genome assembly GCF_055824585.1 of Amblyomma mixtum. Lineage (NCBI taxonomy): Eukaryota > Metazoa > Arthropoda > Arachnida > Ixodida > Ixodidae > Amblyomma > Amblyomma mixtum. Next base: position 248,261,161 of record NC_143014.1, read on the forward strand.
GTGGTGTCTCAGCTCGCTTCCGAACGTGGGTAAACTAAATTTTTAAATTTCCGGGAGTGGGCCAAAAAAATTTCATCGGTGGGCCAAGCCCATCTCGGTGGTGTCTCCGCTCGCTTCCGAACGTGGGTAAACTAAATTTTAAAATTTCCGGGAGTATGCCACCCAAATTTCATGGGTGGGCGAAGCCCATTTAGGTGGTGTCTCAGCTCGCTTCCGAACGTGGGTAAACTAAATTTTTAAATTTCCGGGAGTGGGCCACCCAAATTTCATGGGTGGGCCAAGCCCATTTCAGTGGTGTCTCAACAAGCTTCCGAACGTGGGTAAACTAAATTTTTTAATTTCCGAGAGTGGGCCACCTAAATTTCATGGGTGGGCCAAGCCCATTTCGGTGGTGTCTCCGCTCGCTTTCAAACGTACGTAAACTAAAATTTTAAATTTCCGGGAATGGGCCACCCAAATTTCATAGGTGGGCCAAGCCCATTTCGGTGGTGTCTCCGCTCGCTTCCGAACATAGGTAAACTAAAATTTTAAATTTCCGGGAGTGCTGCGCTGCTAGCGTAGATGGGTTTTTTCAAACGCGGTCGGCGAAGAATGCCTGTGCGCAAGACGCGCGACGGAAAGCGTCTGGTGACAGACCGGATGGCAGATTGCGATCGCAGAAAACAATCGCGTTCACACTACCTATCAGTCGGCCTCAGTACGTGCAGTTGCTATGGGCGCAAGAATTGCCCCTCTGGGGATTTTCCGTTGTTGAGCGCTGCTCTCCTCCGCATCATTAGCGCTCGAAGACGTACACTAAAAGCAACAACATAGCAGGCAGCTTAGCGAGCACAGCCTGGATCCCTGCGCACAGCAGGCAGCGGGTTTAGCGACTCCACCTCTCATGGCATTTGCCGAGGTGCGGGCGTCCGGGTTCAGTCCATGTATAACATAGAACACGTTCTGCACTCCTGCTTAGACCACGCAGGACGCGACTACGATATAACCAATGCCATAAACCAAGTACGCTGTAGTGTTAAAAAAATCTTGCTGCTCGCGTGAACTATGTCCAGTACTTTAGTAATTCGTCGTTCATAGCGACATCTAAATTTCATCAAAGTCGATCCGCACGCGACTATAACTAACCACGAAGGCCGTGCAGGTTCTGCATAATGTAGAGTTGAAAGAAAAAATTGATGTATCTGCAGCAATAAAATATTCAAATTGTTAATCGAAAAGGAAGAAGGGTTTGCCTTTAGCGCGAGCGTCATCGGTTCTTTATTTGCCCTTGTGTTGTCTCCGGCTGAGGCAGCAACACGTCCAGGCAGCTCAGCAGCCAATGGGAGCGCAGAGCAGCGCCGGTGGCGTGAGTCGGCCAGCGTGGGACCGGATGACGAACTGCACGCAGCGCCTGGCTCGGTTTTCTACCAGGACGGTCGGCGGCGAACGTGCGCTCAAGACGCACAAAGGAATGCTTCTGGTGACAGACCGGATGGCAGAAACCGATCTCTTCCAGACAGCGATGCACACGTGTACTCACCGTGACCACAACTGCGCAGCACGCCATCGCCACGTCTGATAGAACAACCCCGGGGATTTTCCACCTTTCAGCGCGGATCGTGGCAGCACAGATGGCGCTGTCGTATCGTGAAGGCGATTTTCTGATTAATTCATCAAATGCTTATGCGCTGGCCGGCGCTCCAGACGCGCCACACTGTGCATCAGACGGCAGAGATAGAAATAATTATTTCCTTTGTCTTCGTATCTTCGGTCACCTGATAACTCACGGGAGTAAAGCTCAGCTTAATGATAATTAATGGAGCTTGATACCGCAAATCGACACTTGGGCTAATGAGCCCTGTATTTTAGGGTTGCGTATTGTATTTGTCCACCTGCTGTTACTTAAGGGCGGAGGTTGAGCCTATAGTTCATATTTATAGGACCCGTTTTCTCAGCAACATAGACCATCACGGATTTGTCTGATTTCATTCCTTACTTTGGCTTATTTTTACTGCGCTACATACATGGCTTTGTAGCAAATATTTAGTTTTCCCGTTTCTTCCTCAGACAAAAATTTTTTTTTGCTTTTTTCACAGAATAAAATTCATCTACAAAAAGAAAAACTACTCCGTAGACATGTACTGCTCTATAGCTCAGTAGCTTTGAACCTTTCTGTAGAAAAAGTTATAGGAAAAAATCTGCCTTTTTTGTTTTTCTATTAACTGGTCAAGCGTAACGAAATAAAGGCATTTTTAGGTATTTGAGATCGAAGACTAAACCCACATTTACTTCAGTACAAGTTTCATTTTTGTGTTATTCTGCTTGTCAGTTTCCTCCTTTTTGATCATTTCTGCATCTGCCCCCATAAAGCACTTCCAACGACACTGCCGCGATGTAACGAACCGGTGATAACCCAGATGCCTATGGGGTCTTACAGGCGTCAAGTCGCCCTGTGTTGAAATCACCGTACGCGAGATCTCCGTCCAAGGTGGTAATATGGAGACGTGCAAACTAACAAAGGCATTCTTCTGGGAGCGCGCTCCCAGAAGACGTGGTTAAATTAATTGTCGGCATTTAGCGTTCGCCCGCGGTGACACTCCATGAGAAAGTACAAATATGGAGTTGCAGACCTTGGCTTAACCTGGCGTAGTGAAATTCTGAAGTCCGTGTTCTGTAATGATCCGATTCATTTCCTGGAGTGGGCCACCCAAATTTCATGGGTGGGCCAAGCCCATTTCGGTGGTGTCTCAGCTCGCTTCCGAACGTGGGTAAACTAAATTTTTAAATTTCCGGGAGTGGGCCAAAAAAATTTCATGGGTGGGCCAAGCCCATCTCGGTGGTGTCTCCGCTCGCTTCCGAACGTGGGTAAACTAAATTTTAAAATTTCCGGGAGTATGCCACCCAAATTTCATGGCTGGGCCAAGCCAATTTCGGTGGTGTCTCAGCTTGCTTCCGAATGTGTGTAAAATAAATTTTTAAATTTCCGGGAGTGGGCCACCCAAATTTCATGGGTGGGCCAAGCCCATTTCGGTGGTGTCTAAGCTCGCTTCCGAACGTTGGTAAACTAAATTTTTAAATTTCCTGGAGTGGGCCACCCAAATTTCATGGGTGGGCCAAGCCCATTTCGGTGGTGTCTAAGCTCGCTTCCGAATGTTGGTAAACTAAATTTTTAAATTTCCTGGAGTGGGCCGCCCAAATTTCATGGGTGGGCCAAGCCCATTTCGGTGGTGTCTCCGCTCGCTTCGGAACGTGGGTAAACTAAATTTTTAAATTTCCGTGAGTGGGCCGCCCGAGTTTCATGGGTTGGCCAAGCCCATTTCGGTGGTGTCTCAGCTCACTTCCAAATGTGGGTAAACTAAATTTTTAAATTTCCGGGAGTGGGCCAAAAAAATTTCATGGGTGGGCCAAGCCCATTTTGGTGGTGTCTCCGCTCGCTTCCGAACGTGGGCAAACTAAATTTTTAAATTTCCGGGAGTGGGCCACCCAAATTTCATGGGTGGGCCAAGCCCATTTCGGTGGTGTCTCAGCTCGCTTCCGAACGTGGGTAAACTAAATTTTTAAATTTCCGGGAGTGGGCCAAAAAAATTTCATCGTTGGGCCAAGCCCATCTCGGTGGTGTCTCCGCTCGCTTCCGAACGTGGGTAAACTAAATTTTAAAATTTCCGGGAGTATGCCACCCAAATTTCATGGGTGGGCGAAGCCCATTTAGGTGGTCTCAGCTCACTTCCGAACGTGGGTAAACTAAATTTTTAAATTTCCGGGAGTGGGCCACCCAAATTTCATGGGTGGGCCAAGCCCATTTCAGTGGTGTCTCAACAAGCTTCCGAACGTGGGTAAACTAAATTTTTTAATTTCCGAGAGTGGGCCACCTAAATTTCATGGGTGGGCCAAGCCCATTTCGGTGGTGTCTCCGCTCGCTTTCAAACGTAGGTAAACTAAAATTTTAAATTTCCGGGAATGGGCCACCCAAATTTCATAGGTGGGCCAAGCCCATTTCGGTGGTGTCTCCGCTCGCTTCCGAACATAGGTAAACTAAAATTTTAAATTTCCGGGAGTGCTGCGCTGCTAGCGTAGATGGGTTTTTTCAAACGCGGTCGGCGAAGAATGCCTGTGCGCAAGACGCGCGACGGAAAGCGTCTGGTGACAGACCGGATGGCAGATTGCGATCGCAGAAAACAATCGCGTTCACACTACCTATCAGTCGGCCTCAGTACGTGCAGTTGCTATGGGCGCAAGAATTGCCCCTCTGGGGATTTTCCGTTGTTGAGCGCTGCTCTCCTCCGCATCATTAGCGCTCGAAGACGTACACTAAAAGCAACAACATAGCAGGCAGCTTAGCGAGCACAGCCTGGATCCCTGCGCACAGCAGGCAGCGGGTTTAGCGACTCCACCTCTCATGGCATTTGCCGAGGTGCGGGCGTCCGGGTTCAGCCCATGTATAACATAGAACACGTTCTGCACTCCTGCTTAGACCACGCAGGACGCGACTACGATATAACCAATGCCATAAACCAAGTACGCTGTAGTGTTAAAAAAATCTTGCTGCTCGCGTGAACTATGTCCAGTACTTTAGTAATTCGTCGTTCATAGCGACATCTAAATTTCATCAAAGTCGATCCGCACGCGACTATAACTAACCACGAAGGCCGTGCAGGTTCTGCATAATGTAGAGTTGAAAGAAAAAATTGATGTATCTGCAGCAATAAAATATTCAAATTGTTAATCGAAAAGGAAGAAGGGTTTGCCTTTAGCGCGAGCGTCATCGGTTCTTTATTTGCCCTTGTGTTGTCTCCGGCTGAGGCAGCAACACGTCGAGGCAGCTCAGCAGCCAATGGGAGCGCAGAGCAGCGCCGGTGGCGTGAGTCGGCCAGCGTGGGACCGGATGACGAACTGCACGCAGCGCCTGGCTCGGTTTTCTACCAGGACGGTCGGCGGCGAACGTGCGCTCAAGACGCACAAAGGAATGCTTCTGGTGACAGACCGGATGGCAGAAACCGATCTCTTCCAGACAGCGATGCACACGTGTACTCACCGTGACCACAACTGCGCAGCACGCCATCGCCACGTCTGATAGAACAACCCCGGGGATTTTCCAGCTTTCAGCGCGGATCGTGGCAGCACAGATGGCGCTGTCGTATCGTGAAGGCGATTTTCTGATTAATTCATCAAATGCTTATGCGCTGGCCGGCACTCCAGACGCGCCACACTGTGCATCAGACGGCAGAGATAGAAATAATTATTTCCTTTGTCTTCGTATCTTCGGTCACCTGATAACTCACGGGAGTAAAGCTCAGCTTAATGATAATTAATGGAGCTTGATACCGCAAATCGACACTTGGGCTAATGAGCCCTGTATTTTAGGGTTGCGTATTGTATTTGTCCACCTGCTGTTACTTAAGGGCGGAGGTTGAGCCTATAGTTCATATTAATAGGACCCGTTTTCTCAGCAACATAGACCATCACGGATTTGTCTGATTTCATTCCTTACTTTGGCTTATTTTTACTGCGCTACATACATGGCTTTGTAGCAAATATTTAGTTTTCCCGTTTCTTCCTCAGACAAAAATTTTTTTTTGCTTTTTTCACAGAATAAAATTCATCTACAAAAAGAAAAACTACTCCGTAGACATGTACTGCTCTATAGCTCAGTAGCTTTGAACCTTTCTGTAGAAAAAGTTATAGGAAAAAATCTGCCTTTTTTGTTTTTCTATTAACTGGTCAAGCGTAACGAAATAAAGGCATTTTTAGGTATTTGAGATCGAAGACTAAACCCACATTTACTTCAGTACAAGTTTCATTTTTGTGTTATTCTGCTTGTCAGTTTCCTCCTTTTTGATCATTTCTGCATCTGCCCCCATAAAGCACTTCCAACGACACTGCCGCGATGTAACGAACCGGTGATAACCCAGATGCCTATGGGGTCTTACAGGCGTCAAGTCGCCCTGTGTTGAAATCACCGTACGCGAGATCTCCGTCCAAGGTGGTAATATGGAGACGTGCAAACTAACAAAGGCATTCTTCTGGGAGCGCGCTCCCAGAAGACGTGGTTAAATTAATTGTCGGCATTTAGCGTTCGCCCGCGGTGACACTCCATGAGAAAGTACAAATATGGAGTTGCAGACCTTGGCTTAACCTGGCGTAGTGAAATTCTGAAGGCCGTGTTCTGTAATGATCCGATTCATTTCCTGGAGTGGGCCACCCAAATTTCATGGGTGGGCCAAGCCCATTTCGGTGGTGTCTCAGCTCGCTTCCGAACGTGGGTAAACTAAATTTTTAAATTTCCGGGAGTGGGCCAAAAAAATTTCATGGGTGGGCCAAGCCCATCTCGGTGGTTTCTCCGCTCGCTTCCGAACGTGGGTAAACTAAATTTTAAAATTTCCGGGAGTATGCCACCCAAATTTCATGGCTGGGCCAAGCCAATTTCGGTGGTGTCTCAGCTTGCTTCCGAATGTGTGTAAAATAAATTTTTAAATTTCCGGGAGTGGGCCACCCAAAGTTCATGGGTGGGCCAAGCCCATTTCGGTGGTGTCTAAGCTCGCTTCCGAACGTTGGTAAACTAAATTTTTAAATTTCCTGGAGTGGGCCACCCAAATTTCATGGGTGGGCCAAGCCCATTTCGGTGGTGTCTAAGCTCGCTTCCGAATGTTGGTAAACTAAATTTTTAAATTTCCTGGAGTGGGCCGCCCAAATTTCATGGGTGGGCCAAGCCCATTTCGGTGGTGTCTCCGCTCGCTTCGGAACGTGGGTAAACTAAATTTTTAAATTTCCGTGAGTGGGCCGCCCGAATTTCATGGGTTGGCCAAGCCCATTTCGGTGGTGTCTCAGCTCACTTCCGAATGTGGGTAAACTAAATTTTTAAATTTCCGAGAGTGGGCCACCCAAATTTCATGGGTGGGCCAAGCCCATTTCGGTGGTGTCTCCGCTCGCTTCCGAACGTGGGTAAACTAAATTTTTAAATTTCCGGGAGTGGGCCACCCAAATTTCTTGGGTGGGCCAAGCCCATTTCGGTGGTGTGTCAGCTCGCTTCCGAACGTGGGTAAACTAAATTTTTAAATTTCCGAGAGTGGGCCACTCAAATTTCGTGGGTGGGCCAAGCCCATTTTGCTGGAGTCTCCGCTCGCTCCCGAACGTGGGTAAACTAAATTTTTAAATTTCCGGGAGTGGGCCACCCAAATTTCATGGGTGGGCCAAGCCCATTTCAAGAGTGTCTAAGCTCGCTTGCCAACGTGGGCAAACTAAATTTTTAAATTTCCGGGAGTGGGCCACCCAAATTTCATGGGTGGGCCAAGCCCATTTCGGTTGTGTCTCAGCTCGCTTCCGAACGTGGGTAAACAAAATTTTTAAATTTCCGGGAGTGGGCCAAAAAATTTCATAGGTGGGCCAAGCCCGTTTTGGTGGTGTCTCCGCTCGCTTCCGAACGTGGGTAAACTAAATTTTTAATTTTCCGGGAGTGGGCCACCCAAATTTCATGAGTGGGCCAAGCCCCTTTCGGTGGTGTCTAAGCTCGCTTCCGAACGTGGGCAAACTAAATTTTTAAATTTCCTGGAGTGGGCCGCCCAAATTTCATGGGTCGGCCAAGCCCACTTCGGTGGTGTCTCAGCTCGCTTCCAAACATGGGTAAACTAAATTTTTAAATTTCCGGGAGTGGGCCAAAAAATTGCATGGGTGGGCCAAGCCCATTTCGGTGGTGTCTCCGCTCGCTTCCGAACGTGGGTAAACTAAATTTTTAAATTTCCGGGAGTATGCCACCCAAATTTCATGGGTGGGCCAAGCTAATTTCGGTGGTGTCTCAGCTTGCTTCCGAATGTGTGTAAACTAAATTTTTAAATTTCCAGGAGAGGGCCACTGAAATTTCATGGGTGGGCCAAGCCCATTTCGGTGGTGTCTCAGCTCGCTTCCGAATGTGGCTAAACTAAATTTTTAAATTTCCTGGAGTGGGCCACCCAAATTTCATGGGTTGGCCAAGCCCATTTCGGTGGTGTCTCAGCTCGCTTCCGAACGTGGGCAAACAAAATTTTTAAATTTCCGGGAGTGGACCAAAAAAATTTCATGGGTGGGCCAAGCCCATTTTGGTGGTGTCTCCGCTCGCTTCCGAACGTGGGCAACCTAAATTTTTAAATTTCCGGGAATGGGCCACCCAAATTTCATGGGTGGGACAAGCCCTATTCGGTGGTGTCTAAGCTCGCTTCCGAACGTGGGCAAACTAAATTTTTAAATTTCCTGGAGTGGGCCGCCCAAATTTCATGGGTGGGCCAAGCCGATTTCGGTGGTGTCTCAGCTCGCTTCCGAACGTGGGTAAACTAAATTTTTAAATTTCCTGGAGTGGGCCAAAAAAATTTCATGGGTGGGCCAAGCCCATCTCGGTGGTGTCTCCGCTCGCTTCCGAACGTGGGTAAACTAAATATTTAAATTTCCTGGAGTGGGCCGCCCAAATTTCATGGGTGTGCCAAGCCCACTTTGGTGGTGTCTCAGCTCGCTTCCGAACGTGGGTAAACTAAATTTTTAAATTTCCGAGAGTGGGCCGCCCAAATTTCATGGGTGGGCCAAGCCCATTTCGGTGGTGTCTCCGCTCGCTTCCAAACGTGGGTAAACTAAATTTTTAAATTTCCGGGAGTGGGCCACCCAAATTTCATGGGTGGGCCAAGCCCATTTCGGTGGTGTCTCAGCTCGCTTCCAAACGTGGATAAACTAAATTTTTAAATTTCCGGGAGTGGGCCACCCAAATTTCATGGGTGGGCCAAGCCCATTTCAGTGGTGTCTCAACTCGCTTCCAAACGTGGGTAAACTAAATTTTTAAATTTCCGTGAGTGGGCCGCCCGAATTTCATGGGTTGGCCAAGCCCATTTCGGTGGTGTCTCAGCTCGCTTCCGAATGTGGGTAAACTAAATTTTTAAATTTCCGGGAGTGGGCCACCCAAATTTCTTGGGTGGGCAAAGCCCATTTCGTTGGTGTCTCCGCTCGCTTCCGAACGTGGGTAAACTAAATTTTTAAATTTCCGGGAGTGGGCCACCCAAATTTTATGGGTGGGCCAAGCTCATTTCGGTGGTGTCTCAGCTCGCTTCCAAACGTGGATAAACTAAATTTTTAAATTTCCGGGAGTGGGCCACCCAAATTTCATGGGTGGGCCAAGCCCATTTCAAGAGTGTCTAAGCTCGCTTGCCAACGTGGGCAAACTAAATTTTTAAATTTCCGGGAGTGGGCCACCCAAATTTCATGGGTGGGCCAAGTCCATTTCGGTGGTGTCTCAGCTCGCTTCCGAACGTGGGTAAACAAAATTTTTAAATTTCCGGGAGTGGGCCAAAAAATTTCATGGGTGGGCCAAGCCCATTTTGGTGGTGTCTAAGCTCGCTTCCAAACTTGGGCAAACTAAATTTTTAAATTTCCTGGAGTGGGCCGCCCAAATTTCATGGGTGGGCCAAGCCCATTTCGGTGGTGTCTCAGCTCACTTCCGAACGTGGGTAAACTAAATTTTTAAATTTCCGGGAGTGGCCCAAAAAAATTTCATGGGTGGGCCAAGCCCATCTCGGTGGTGTCTCCGCTCGCTTCCGAACGTGGGTAAACTAAATTTTAAAATTTCCGGGAGTATGCCACCCAAATTTCATGGGTGGGCCAAGCCAATTTCGGTGGTGTCTCAGCTTGCTTCCGAATGTGTGTAAACTAAATTTTTAAATTTCCAGGAGTGGGCCACCCAAATTTCATGGGTGGGCCAAGCCCATTTCGGTGGTGTCTAAGCTCGCTTCCGAACGTTGGTAAACTAAATTTTTAAATTTCCTGGAGTGGGCCGCCCGAATTTCATGGGTGGGCCAAGCCCATTTCGGTGGTGTCTCAGCTCTCTTCCGAACGTGGGTAAATTAAATTTTTTAATTTCCGGGAGTGGGCAAAAAAAATTTCATGGGTGGGCCAAGCCCATCTCGGTGGTGTCTCCGCTCGCTTCCGAACGTGGGTAAACTAAATTTTAAAATTTCCGGGAGTATGCCACCCAAATTTCATGGGTGGGCCAAGGCAATTTCGGTGGTGTCTCAGCTTGCTTCCGAATGTGTGTAAACTAAATTTTTTAATTTCCGGGAGTGGGCCACCCAAATTTCATGGGTGGGCCAAGCTCATTTCGGTGGTGTCTCAGCTCGCTTCCGAACGTGGGTAAACTAAATTTTTAAATTTCCGGGAGTGGGCCACCCTAATTTCATGGGTGGGACAAGCCCATTTCGGTGGTGTCTCAGCTTGCTTCCGAACGTGGGTAAACTAAACTTTTAAATTTCCGGGAGTATGCCACCCAAATTTCATGGGTGGGCCAAGCCAATTTCGGTGGTGTCTCAGCTTGCTTCCGAATGTGTGTAAACTAAATTTTTTAATTTCCGGGAGTGGGCCACCCAAATTTCATGGGTGGGCCAAGCTCATTTCGGTGGTGTCTCAGCTCGCTTCCGAACGTGGGTAAACTAAATTTTTAAATTTCCGGGAGTGGGCCACCCGAATTTCATGGGTGGGCCAAGCCCATTTCGGTGGTGTCTCCGCTCGCTTCCGAACGTGGGTAAACTAAATTTTTAAATTTCCGGGAGTGGGCCACCCAAATTTCATGGGTGGGCCAAGCCCATTTCGGTGGTGTCTCAGCTCGCTTCCAAACGTGGATAAACTAAATTTTTAAATTTCCGGGAGTGGGCCACCCAAATTTCATGGGTGGGCCAAGCCCATTTCAGTGGTGTCTCAACTCGCTTCCGAACGTGGGTAAACTAAATTTTTAAATTTCCGTGAGTGGGCCGCCCGAATTTCATGGGTTGGCCAAGCCCATTTCGGTGGTGTCTCAGCTCGCTTCCGAATGTGGGTAAACTAAATTTTTAAATTTCCGGGAGTGGGCCACTCAAATTTCATGGGTGGGCCAAGCCCATTTTGCTGGTGTCTCCGCTCGCTCCCGAACGTGGGTAAACTAAATTTTTAAATTTCCGGGAGTGGGCCACCCAAATTTCATGGGTGGGCCAAGCCCATTTCAAGAGTGTCTAAGCTCGCTTGCCAATGTGGGCAAAATAAATTTTTAAATTTCCGGGAGTGGGCCACCCAAATTTCATGGGTGGGCCAAGCCCATTTCGGTGGTGTCTCAGCTCGCTTCCAAACGTGGGTAAACAAAATTTTTAAATTTCCGGGAGTGGGCCAAAAAATTTCATGGGTGGGCCAAGCCCATTTTGGTGGTGTCTCCGCTCGCTTCCGAACGTGGGTAAACTAAATTTTTAATTTTCCGGGAGTGGGCCACCCAAATTTCATGGATGGGCCAAGCCCCTTTTGGTGGTGTCTAAGCTCGCTTCCGAACTTGGGCAAACTAAATTTTTAAATTTCCTGGAGTGGGCCGCCCAAATTTCATGGGTGGGCCAAGCCCACTTCGGTGGTGTCTCAGCTCGCTTCCAAAAGTGGGTAAACTAAATTTTTAAATTTCCGGGAGTGGGCCAAAAAATTGCATGGGTGGGCCAAGCCCATTTCGGTGGTGTCTCCGCTCGCTTCCGAACGTGGGTAAACTAAATTTTTAAATTTCCTGGAGTGGGCCGCCCAAATTTCATGGGTGGGCCAAGCCCATTTCGGTGGTGTCTCAGCTCGCTTCCGAACGTGGGTAAACTAAATTTTTAAATTTCCTGGAGTGGGCCAAAAAAATTTCATGGGTGGGCCAAGCCCATCTCGGTGGTGTCTCCGCTCGCTTCCGAACGTGGGTAAACTAAATATTTAAATTTCCTGGAGTGGGCCGCCCAAATTTCATGGGTGTGCCAAGCCCACTTTGGTGGTGTCTCAGCTCGCTTCCGAACGTGGGTAAACTAAATTTTTAAATTTCCGAGAGTGGGCCACCCAAATTTCATGGGTGGGCCAAGCCCATTTCGGTGGTGTCTCCGCTCGCTTCCAAACGTGGGTAAACTAAATTTTTAAATTCCCGGGAGTGGGCCACCCAAATTTCATGGGTTGGCCAAGCCCATTTCGGTGGTGTCTCAGCTCGCTTCCAAACGTGGATAAACTAAATTTTTAAATTTCCGGGAGTGGGCCACCCAAATTTCATGGGTGGGCCAAGCCCATTTCAGTGGTGTCTCAACTCGCTTCCAAACGTGGGTAAACTAAATTTTTAAATTTCCGTGAGTGGGCCGCCCGAATTTCATGGGTTGGCCAAGCCCATTTCGGTGGTGTCTCAGCTCGCTTCCGAATGTGGGTAAACTAAATTTTTAAATTTCCGGGAGTGGGCCACCCAAATTTCTTGGGTGGGCAAAGCCCATTTCGTTGGTGTCTCCGCTCGCTTCCGAACGTGGGTAAACTAAATTTTTAAATTTCCGGGAGTGGGCCACCCAAATTTCATGGGTGGGCCAAGCTCATTTCGGTGGTGTCTCAGCTCGCTTCCAAACGTGGATAAACTAAATTTTTAAATTTCCGGGAGTGGGCCACCCAAATTTCATGGGTGGGCCAAGCCCATTTCAAGAGTGTCTAAGCTCGCTTGCCAACGTGGGCAAACTAAATTTTTAAATTTCCGGGAGTGGGCCACCCAAATTTCATGGGTGGGCCAAGTCTATTTCGGTGGTGTCTCAGCTCGCTTCCGAACGTGGGTAAACAAAATTTTTAAATTTCCGGGAGTGGGCCAAAAAATTTCATGGGTGGGCCCAGCCCATTTTGGTGGTGTCTAAGCTCGCTTCCAAACTTGGGCAAACTAAATTTTTAAATTTCCTGGAGTGGGCCGCCCAAATTTCATGGGTGGGCCAAGCCCATTTCGGTGGTGTCTCAGCTCACTTCCGAACGTGGGTAAACTAAATTTTTAAATTTCCGGGAGTGGGCCAAAAAAATTTCATGGGTGGGCCAAGCCCATCTCGGTGGTGTCTCCGCTCGCTTCCGAACGTGGGTAAACTAAATTTTAAAATTTCCGGGAGTATGCCACCCAAATTTCATGGGTGGGCCAAGCCAATTTCGGTGGTGTCTCAGCTTGCTTCCGAATGTGTGTAAACTAAATTTTTAAATTTCCAGGAGTGGGCCACCCAAATTTCATGGGTGGGCCAAGCCCATTTCGGTGGTGTCTAAGCTCGCTTCCGAACGTTGGTAAACTAAATTTTTAAATTTCCTGGAGTGGGCCGCCCGAATTTCATGGGTGGGCCAAGCCCATTTCGGTGGTGTCTCAGCTCTCTTCCGAACGTGGGTAAATTAAATTTTTTAATTTCCGGGAGTGGGCAAAAAAAATTTCATGGGTGGGCCAAGCCCATCTCGGTGGTGTCTCCGCTCGCTTCCGAACGTGGGTAAACTAAATTTTAAAATTTCCGGGAGTATGCCACCCAAATTTCATGGGTGGGCCAAGCCAATTTCGGTGGTGTCTCAGCTTGCTTCCGAATGTGTGTAAACTAAATTTTTTAATTTCCGGGAGTGGGCCACCCAAATTTCATGGGTGGGCCAAGCTCATTTCGGTGGTGTCTCAGCTCGCTTCCGAACGTGGGTAAACTAAATTTTTAAATTTCCGGGAGTGGGCCACCCGAATTTCATGGGTGGGACAAGCCCATTTCGGTGGTGTCTCAGCTTGCTTCCGAACGTGGGTAAACTAAACTTTTAAATTTCCGGGAGTATGCCACCCAAATTTCATGGGTGGGCCAAGCCAATTTCGGTGGTGTCTCAGCTTGCTTCCGAATGTGTGTAAACTAAATTTTTTAATTTCCGGGAGTGGGCCACCCAAATTTCATGGGTGGGCCAAGCTCATTTCGGTGGTGTCTCAGCTCGCTTCCGAACGTGGGTAAACTAAATTTTTAAATTTCCGGGAGTGGGCCACCCGAATTTCATGGGTGGGCCAAGCCCATTTCGGTGGTGTCTCCGCTCGCTTCCGAACGTGGGTAAACTAAATTTTTAAATTTCCGGGAGTGGGCCACCCAAATTTCATGGGTGGGCCAAGCCCATTTCGGTGGTGTCTCAGCTCGCTTCCAAACGTGGATAAACTAAATTTTAAAATTTCCGGGAGTGGGCCACCCAAATTTCATGGGTGGGCCAAGCCCATTTCAGTGGTGTCTCAACTCGCTTCCGAACGTGGGTAAACTAAATTTTTAAATTTCCGTGAGTGGGCCGCCCGAATTTCATGGGTTGACCAAGCCCATTTCGGTGGTGTCTCAGCTCGCTTCCGAATGTGGGTAAACTAAATTTTTAAATTTCCGGGAGTGGGCCACTCAAATTTCATGGGTGGGCCAAGCCCATTTTGCTGGTGTCTCCGCTCGCTCCCGAACGTGGGTAAACTAAATTTTTAAATTTCCGGGAGTGGGCCACCCAAATTTCATGGGTGGGCCAAGCCCATTTCAAGAGTGTCTAAGCTCGCTTGCCAACGTGGGCAAACTAAATTTTTAAATTTCCGGGAGTGGGCCACCCAAATTTCATGGGTTGGCCAAGCCCATTTCGGTGGTGTCTCAGCTCGCTTCCAAACGTGGATAAACTAAATTTTTAAATTTCCGGGAGTGGGCCACCCAAATTTCATGGGTGGGCCAAGCCCATTTCAGTGGTGTCTCAACTCGCTTCCGAACGTGGGTAAACTAAATTTTTAAATTTCCGTGAGTGGGCCGCCCGAATTTCATGGGTTGGCCAAGCCCATTTCGGTGGTGTCTCAGCTCGCTTCCGAATGTGGGTAAACTAAATTTTTAAATTTCCGGGAGTGGGCCACTCAAATTTCATGGGTGGGCCAAGCCCATTTTGCTGGTGTCTCCGCTCGCTCCCGAACGTGGGTAAACTAAATTTTTAAATTTCCGGGAGTGGGCCACCCAAATTTCATGGGTGGGCCAAGCCCATTTCAAGAGTGTCTAAGCTCGCTTGCCAATGTGGGCAAAATAAATTTTTAAATTTCCGGGAGTGGGCCACCCAAATTTCATGGGTGGGCCAAGCCCATTTCGGTGGTGTCTCAGCTCGCTTCCAAACGTGGGTAAACAAAATTTTTAAATTTCCGGGAGTGGGCCAAAAAATTTCATGGGTGGGCCAAGCCCATTTTGGTGGTGTCTCCGCTCGCTTCCGAACGTGGGTAAACTAAATTTTTAATTTTCCGGGAGTGGGCCACCCAAATTTCATGGATGGGCCAAGCCCCTTTTGGTGGTGTCTAAGCTCGCTTCCGAACTTGGGCAAACTAAATTTTTAAATTTCCTGGAGTGGGCCGCCCAAATTTCATGGGTGGGCCAAGCCCACTTCGGTGGTGTCTCAGCTCGCTTCCAAAAGTGGGTAAACTAAATTTTTAAATTTCCGGGAGTGGGCCAAAAAATTGCATGGGTGGGCCAAGCCCATTTCGGTGGTGTCTCCGCTCGCTTCCGAACGTGGGTAAACTAAATTTTTAAATTTCCTGGAGTGGGCCGCCCAAATTTCATGGGTGGGCCAAGCCCATTTCGGTGGTGTCTCAGCTCGCTTCCGAACGTGGGTAAACTAAATTTTTAAATTTCCTGGAGTGGGCCAAAAAAATTTCATGGGTGGGCCAAGCCCATCTCGGTGGTGTCTCCGCTCGCTTCCGAACGTGGGTAAACTAAATATTTAAATTTCCTGGAGTGGGCCGCCCAAATTTCATGGGTGTGCCAAGCCCACTTTGGTGGTGTCTCAGCTCGCTTCCGAACGTGGGTAAACTAAATTTTTAAATTTCCGAGAGTGGGCCACCCAAATTTCATGGGTGGGCCAAGCCCATTTCGGTGGTGTCTCCGCTCGCTTCCAAACGTGGGTAAACTAAATTTTTAAATTCCCGGGAGTGGGCCACCCAAATTTCATGGGTTGGCCAAGCCCATTTCGGTGGTGTCTCAGCTCGCTTCCAAACGTGGATAAACTAAATTTTTAAATTTCCGGGAGTGGGCCACCCAAATTTCATGGGTGGGCCAAGCCCATTTCAGTGGTGTCTCAACTCGCTTCCAAACGTGGGTAAACTAAATTTTTAAATTTCCGTGAGTGGGCCGCCCGAATTTCATGGGTTGGCCAAGCCCATTTCGGTGGTGTCTCAGCTCGCTTCCGAATGTGGGTAAACTAAATTTTTAAATTTCCGGGAGTGGGCCACCCAAATTTCTTGGGTGGGCAAAGCCCATTTCGTTGGTGTCTCCGCTCGCTTCCGAACGTGGGTAAACTAAATTTTTAAATTTCCGGGAGTGGGCCACCCAAATTTCATGGGTGGGCCAAGCTCATTTCGGTGGTGTCTCAGCTCGCTTCCAAACGTGGATAAACTAAATTTTTAAATTTCCGGGAGTGGGCCACCCAAATTTCATGGGTGGGCCAAGCCCATTTCAAGAGTGTCTAAGCTCGCTTGCCAACGTGGGCAAACTAAATTTTTAAATTTCCGGGAGTGGGCCACCCAAATTTCATGGGTGGGCCAAGTCTATTTCGGTGGTGTCTCAGCTCGCTTCCGAACGTGGGTAAACAAAATTTTTAAATTTCCGGGAGTGGGCCAAAAAATTTCATGGGTGGGCCCAGCCCATTTTGGTGGTGTCTAAGCTCGCTTCCAAACTTGGGCAAACTAAATTTTTAAATTTCCTGGAGTGGGCCGCCCAAATTTCATGGGTGGGCCAAGCCCATTTCGGTGGTGTCTCAGCTCACTTCCGAACGTGGGTAAACTAAATTTTTAAATTTCCGGGAGTGGGCCAAAAAAATTTCATGGGTGGGCCAAGCCCATCTCGGTGGTGTCTCCGCTCGCTTCCGAACGTGGGTAAACTAAATTTTAAAATTTCCGGGAGTATGCCACCCAAATTTCATGGGTGGGCCAAGCCAATTTCGGTGGTGTCTCAGCTTGCTTCCGAATGTGTGTAAACTAAATTTTTAAATTTCCAGGAGTGGGCCACCCAAATTTCATGGGTGGGCCAAGCCCATTTCGGTGGTGTCTAAGCTCGCTTCCGAACGTTGGTAAACTAAATTTTTAAATTTCCTGGAGTGGGCCGCCCGAATTTCATGGGTGGGCCAAGCCCATTTCGGTGGTGTCTCAGCTCTCTTCCGAACGTGGGTAAATTAAATTTTTTAATTTCCGGGAGTGGGCAAAAAAAATTTCATGGGTGGGCCAAGCCCATCTCGGTGGTGTCTCCGCTCGCTTCCGAACGTGGGTAAACTAAATTTTAAAATTTCCGGGAGTATGCCACCCAAATTTCATGGGTGGGCCAAGCCAATTTCGGTGGTGTCTCAGCTTGCTTCCGAATGTGTGTAAACTAAATTTTTTAATTTCCGGGAGTGGGCCACCCAAATTTCATGGGTGGGCCAAGCTCATTTCGGTGGTGTCTCAGCTCGCTTCCGAACGTGGGTAAACTAAATTTTTAAATTTCCGGGAGTGGGCCACCCGAATTTCATGGGTGGGACAAGCCCATTTCGGTGGTGTCTCAGCTTGCTTCCGAACGTGGGTAAACTAAACTTTTAAATTTCCGGGAGTATGCCACCCAAATTTCATGGGTGGGCCAAGCCAATTTCGGTGGTGTCTCAGCTTGCTTCCGAATGTGTGTAAACTAAATTTTTTAATTTCCGGGAGTGGGCCACCCAAATTTCATGGGTGGGCCAAGCTCATTTCGGTGGTGTCTCAGCTCGCTTCCGAACGTGGGTAAACTAAATTTTTAAATTTCCGGGAGTGGGCCACCCGAATTTCATGGGTGGGCCAAGCCCATTTCGGTGGTGTCTCCGCTCGCTTCCGAACGTGGGTAAACTAAATTTTTAAATTTCCGGGAGTGGGCCACCCAAATTTCATGGGTGGGCCAAGCCCATTTCGGTGGTGTCTCAGCTCGCTTCCAAACGTGGATAAACTAAATTTTAAAATTTCCGGGAGTGGGCCACCCAAATTTCATGGGTGGGCCAAGCCCATTTCAGTGGTGTCTCAACTCGCTTCCGAACGTGGGTAAACTAAATTTTTAAATTTCCGTGAGTGGGCCGCCCGAATTTCATGGGTTGACCAAGCCCATTTCGGTGGTGTCTCAGCTCGCTTCCGAATGTGGGTAAACTAAATTTTTAAATTTCCGGGAGTGGGCCACTCAAATTTCATGGGTGGGCCAAGCCCATTTTGCTGGTGTCTCCGCTCGCTCCCGAACGTGGGTAAACTAAATTTTTAAATTTCCGGGAGTGGGCCACCCAAATTTCATGGGTGGGCCAAGCCCATTTCAAGAGTGTCTAAGCTCGCTTGCCAACGTGGGCAAACTAAATTTTTAAATTTCCGGGAGTGGGCCACCCAAATTTCATGGGTTGGCCAAGCCCATTTCGGTGGTGTCTCAGCTCGCTTCCAAACGTGGGTAAACAAAATTTTTAAATTTCCGGGAGTGGGCCAAAAAATTTCATGGGTGGGCCAAGCCCATTTTGGTGGTGTCTCCGCTCGCTTCCGAACGTGGGTAAACTAAATTTTTAATTTTCCGGGAGTGGGCCACCCAAATTTCATGGATGGGCCAAGCCCCTTTTGGTGGTGTCTAAGCTCGCTTCCGAACTTGGGCAAACTAAATTTTTAAATTTCCTGGAGTGGGCCGCCCAAATTTCATGGGTGGGCCAAGCCCACTTCGGTGGTGTCCCAGCTCGCTTCCAAAAGTGGGTAAACTAAATTTTTAAATTTCCGGGAGTGGGCCAAAAAATTGCATGGGTGGGCCAAGCCCATTTCGGTGGTGTCTCCGCTCGCTTCCGAACGTGGGTAAACTAAATTTTTAAATTTCCGGGAGTATGCTACCCAAATTTCATGGGTGGGCCAAGCTAATTTCGGTGGTGTCTCAGCTTGCTTCTGAATGTGTGTAAACTATATTTTTAAATTTCCAGGAGAGGGCCACCCAAATTTGATGGGTGGGCCAAGCCCATTTCGGTGGTGTCTCAGCTCGCTTCCGAATGTGGCTAAACTAAATTTTTAAATTTCCTGGAGTGGGCCACCCAAATTTCATGGGTGCGCCAAGCCCATTTCGGTGGTGTCTCAGCTCGCTTCCGAACGTGGGTAAACAAAATGTTTAAATTTCCGGGAGTGGGCCAAAAAAATTTCATGGGTGGGCCAAGCCCATTTTGGTGGTGTCTCCGCTCGCTTCCGAACGTGGTCAAACTAAATTTTTAAATTTCCGGGAATGGGCCACCAAAATTTCATGGGTCGGCCAAGCCCTATTCGGTGGTGTCTAAGCTTGCTTCCGAACGTGGGCAAACTAAATTTTTAAATTTCCTGGAGTGGGCCGCCCAAATTTCATGGGGGCCAAGCCCATTTCGGTGGTGTCTCAGCTCGCTTCCGAACGTGGGTAAACTAAATTTTAAAATTTCCGGGAGTATGCCACCCAAATTTCATGGGTGGGCCAAGCCAATTTCGGTGGTGTCTCAGCTTGCTTCCGAATGTGTGTAAACTAAATTTTTAAATTTCCGGGAGTGGGCCACCCAAATTTCATGGGTGGGCCAAGCCCATTTCGGTGGTGTCTAAGCTCGCTTCCGAATGTTGGTAAACTAAATTTTTAAATTTCCTGAAGAGGGCCGCCCGAATTTCATGGGTGGGCCAAGCCCATTTCGGTGGTGTCTCAGCTCTCTTCCGAACATGGGTAAACTAAATTTTTAAATTTCCGGGAGTGGGCCAAAAAATTGCATGGGTGGGCCAAGCCCATTTCGGTGGTGTCTCCGCTCGCTTCCGAACGTGGGTAAACTAAATTTTTAAATTTCCGGGAGTATGCCACCCAAATTTCATGGGTGGGCCAAGCTAATTTCGGTGGTGTCTCAGCTTGCTTCCGAATGTGTGTAAACTAAATTTTTAAATTTCCAGGAGAGGGCCACCGAAATTTCATGGGTGGGCCAAGCCCATTTCGGTGGTGTCTCAGCTCGCTTCCGAATGTGGCTAAACTAAATTTTTACATTTCCGGGAGTGGGCCAAAAAAATTTCATGGGTGGGCCAAGCCCATCTCGGTGGTGTCTCCGCTCGCTTCCGAACGTGGGTAAACTAAATTTTAAAATTTCCGGGAGTATGCCACCCAAATTTCATGGGTGGGCCAAGCCAATTTCGGTGGTGTCTCAGCTTGCTTCCGAATGTGTGTAAACTAAATTTTTAAATTTCCGGGAGTGGGCCACCCAAATTTCATGGGTGGGCCAAGCCCATTTCGGTGGTGTCTAAGCTCGCTTCCGAATGTTGGTAAACTAAATTTTTAAATTTCCTGAAGAGGGCCGCCCGAATTTCATGGGTGGGCCAAGCCCATTTCGGTGGTGTCTCAGCTCTCTTCCGAACATGGGTAAACTAAATTTTTAAATTTCCGGGAGTGGGCCAAAAAATTGCATGGGTGGGCCAAGCCCATTTCGGTGGTGTCTCCGCTCGCTTCCGAACGTGGGTAAACTAAATTTTTAAATTTCCGGGAGTATGCCACCCAAATTTCATGGGTGGGCCAAGCTAATTTCGGTGGTGTCTCAGCTTGCTTCCGAATGTGTGTAAACTAAATTTTTAAATTTCCAGGAGAGGGCCACCGAAATTTCATGGGTGGGCCAAGCCCATTTCGGTGGTGTCTCAGCTCGCTTCCGAATGTGGCTAAACTAAATTTTTAAATTTCCTGGAGTGGGCCACCCAAATTTCATGGGTTGGCCAAGCCCATTTCGGTGGTGTCTCAGCTCGCTTCCGAACGTGGGCAAACAAAATTTTTAAATTTCCGGGAGTGGGCCAAAAAAATTTCATGGGTGGGCCAAGCCCATTTTGGTGGTGTCTCCGCTCCCTTCCGAACGTGGGCAACCTAAATTTTTAAATTTCCGGGAATGGGCCACCCAAATTTCATGGGTGGGACAAGCCCTATTCGGTGGTGTCTAAGCTCGCTTCCGAACGTGGGCAAACTAAATTTTTAAATTTCCTGGAGTGGGCCGCCCAAATTTCATGGGTGGGCCAAGCCGATTTCGGTGGTGTCTCAGCTCGCTTCCGAACGTGGGTAAACTAAATTTTTAAATTTCCGGGAGTGGGCAAAAAAAATTTCATGGGTGGGCCAAGCCCATCTCGGTGGTGTCTCCGCTCGCTTCCGAACGTGGTTAAACTAAATTTTAAAATTTCCGGGAGTATGCCACCCAAATTTCATGGGTGGGCCAAGCCCATTTAGGTGGTGTCTCAGCACGCTTCCAAACGTAGGTAAACTAAAATTTTAAATTTCCGGGAGTGGGCCACCCAAATTTCATGGGTGGGCCAAGCCCATTTCGGTGGTGTCTCCGCTCGCTTCCGAACATAGGTAAACTAAAATTTTAAATTTCCGGGAGTGCTGCGCTGCTAGCGTAGATGGGTTTTTTCCAACGCGGTCGGCGAAGAATGCCTGTGCGCAAGACGCGCGACGGAAAGCGTCTGGTGACAGACCGGATGGCAGATTGCGATCGCAGAAAACAATCGCGTTCACACTACCTATCAGTCGGCCTCAGTACGTGCAGTTGCTATGGGCGCAAGAATTGCCCTTCTGGGGATTTTCCGTCGTTGAGCGCTGCTCTCCTCCGCATCATTAGCGCTCGAAGACGTACACTAAAAGCAACAACATAGCAGGCAGCTTAGCGAGCACAGCCTGGATCTCTGCGCACAGCAGGCAGCGGGTTTAGCGACTCCACCTCTCATGGCATTTGCCGAGGTGCGGGCGTCCGGGTTCAGTCCATGTATAACATAGAACACGTTCTGCACTCCTGCTTAGACCACGCAGGACGCGACTACGATATAACCAATGCCATAAACCAAGTACGCTGTAGTGTTAAAAAAATCTTGCTGCTCGCGTGAACTATGTCCAGTACTTTAGTAATTCGTCGTTCATAGCGACATCTAAATTTCATCCAAGTCGATCCGCACGCGACTATAACTAACCACGAAGGCCGTGCAGGTTCTGCATAATGTAGAGTTGAAAGAAAAAATTGATGGATCTGCAGCAATAAAATATTCAAATTGTTAATCGAAAAGGAAGAAGGGTTTGCCTTTAGCGCGAGCGTCATCGGTTCTTTATTTGCCCTTGTGTTGTCCCCGGCTGAGGCAGCAACACGTCGAGGCAGCTCAGCAGCCAATGGGAGCGCAGAGCAGCGCCGGTGGCGTGAGTCGGGCAGCGTGGGACCGGATGACGAACTGCACGCAGCGCCTGGCTCGGTTTTCTAGCAGGACGGTCGGCGGCGAACGTGCGCTCAAGACGCACAAAGGAATGCTTCTGGTGACAGACCGGATGGCAGAAACCGATCTCTTCCAGACAGCGATGCACACGTGTACTCACCGTGACCACAACTGCGCAGCACGCAATCGCCACGTCTGATAGAACAACCCCGGGGATTTTCCACCTTTCAGCGCGGATCGTGGCAGCACAGATGGCGCTGTCGTATCGTGAAGGCGATTTTCTGATTAATTCATCAAATGCTTATGCGCTGCCCGGCGCTCCAGACGCGCCACACTGTGCATCAGACGGCAGAGATAGAAATAATTATTTCCTTTGTCTCCGTATCTTCGGTCACCTGATAACTCACGGGAGTAAAGCTCAGCTTAATGATAATTAATGGAGCTTGATACCGCAAATCGACACTTGGGCTAATGAGCCCTGTATTTTAGGGTTGCGTATTGTATTTGTCCACCTGCTGTTACTTAAGGGCGGAGGTTGAGCCTATAGTTCATATTTATAGGACCCGTTTTCTCAGCAACATAGACCATCATGGATTTGTCTGATTTCATTCCTTACTTTGGCTTATTTTTACTGCGCTACATACATGGCTTTGTAGCAAATATTTAGTTTTCCCGTTTCTTCCTCAGACAAAAATTTGTTTTTGCTTTTTTCACAGAATAAAATTCATCTACAAAAAGAAAAACGACTCCGTAGACATGTACTGCTCTATAGCTCAGTAGCTTTGAACCTTTCTGTAGAAAAAGTTATAGGAAAAAATCTGCCTTTTTTGTTTTTCTATTAACTGGTGAAGCATAACGAAATAAAGGCATTTTTAGGTATTTGAGATCGAAGACTAAACCCACATTTACTTCAGTACAAGTTTCATTTTTGTGCTATTCTGCTTGTCAGTTTCCTCCTTTTTGATCATTTCTGCATCTGCCCCCATAAAGCACTTCCAACGACACTGCCGCGATGTAACGAACCGGTGATAACCCAGATGCCTATGGGGTCTTACAGGCGTCAAGTCGCCCTATGTTGAAATGACCGTACGCGAGTTCTGCGTCCAAGGTGGTAATATGGAGACGTGCAAACTAACAAAGGCATTCTTCTGGGAGCGCGCTCCCGGAAGAAGTGGTTAAATTAATTGTCGGCATTTAGCGTTCGCCCTGGGTGACACTCCATGAGAAAGTATAAATATGGAGTTGCAGACCTTGGCTTAACCTGGCGTAGTGAAATTCTGAAGGCCGTGTTCTGTAATGATCCGATTCATTTCCTGGAGTGGGCCACCCAAATTTCATGGGTGGGCCAAGACCATTTCGGTGGAGTCTAAGCTCGCTTCCGAACGTTGGTAAACTAAATTTTTAAATTTCCGGGAGTATGCCACCCAAATTTCATGGGTGGGTCAAGCCCATTTCGGTGGTGTCTCAGCTCGCTTCCGAACGTGGGTAAACTAAATTTTTAAATTTCCGGGAGTGGGCAAAAAAAATTTCATGGGTGGGCCAAGCCCATCTCGGTGGTGTCTCCGCTCGCTTCCGAACGTGGGTAAACTAAATTTTAAAATTTCCGGGAGTATGCCACCCAAATTTCATGGGTGGGCCAAGCCAATTTCGGTGGTGTCTCAGCTTGCTTCCGAATGTGTGTAAACTAAATTTTTTAATTTCCGGGAGTGGGCCACCCAAATTTCATGGGTGGGCCAAGCTGATTTCGGTGGTGTCTCAGCTCGCTTCCGAACGTGGGTAAACTAAATTTTTAAATTTCCGGGAGTGGGCCACCCGAATTTCATGGGTGGGACAAGCCCATTTCGGTGGTGTCTCAGCTTGCTTCCGAACGTGGGTAAACTAAATTTTTAAATTTCCGGGAGTGGGCCACCCGAATTTCATGGGTGGGACAAGCCCATTTCGGTGGTGTCTCAGCTTGCTTCCGAACGTGGGTAAACTAAACTTTTAAATCTCCGAGAGTGGGCCACCCAAATTTCATGGGTTGGCCAAGCCCATTTCGGTGGTGTCTCCGCTCGCTTCCGAACGTGGGTAAACTAAATTTTTAAATTTCCGGGAGTGGGCCACCCAAAATTCATGGGTGGGCCAAGCCCATTTCGGTGGTGTCTCAGCTCGCTTCCAAACGTGGGTAAACTAAATTTTTAAATTTCCGGGAGTGGGCCACCCAAATTTCATGGGTGGGCCAAGCCCATTTCAGTGTTGTCTCAACTCGCTTCCGAACGTGGGTAAACTAAATTTTTTAATTTCCGAGAGTGGGCCACCCAAATTTCATGTGTGGGCCAAGCCCATTTCGCTGGTGTCTCCGCTCGCTTCGGAACGTGGGTAAACTAAATTTCTAAATTTCCGTGAGTGGGCCGCCCGAATTTCATGGGTGGGCCAAGCCCATTTCGGTGGTGTCTCAGTTCGCTTCCGAATGTGGGTAAACTAAATTTTTAAATTTCCGAGAGTGGGCCACCCAAATTTCATGGGTGGGCCAAGCCCATTTCGGTGGTGTCTCAGCTCGCTTCCAAACGTGGGTAAACTAAATTTTTAAATTTCCGGGAGTGGGCCACTCAAATTTCATGGGTGGGCCAAGCCCATTTTGCTGGTGTCTCCACTCGCTCCCGAACGTGGGAAAACTAAATTTTTAAATTTCCGGGAGTGGGAAACCCAAATTTCATGGGTGGGCCAAGCCCATTTCAAGGGTGTCTAAGCTCGCTTGCGAACGTGGGCAAACTAAATTTTTAAATTTCCGGTAGTGGGCCACTCAAATTTCATGGGTGGCCAAGCCCATTTCGGTGGTGTCTCAGCTCGCTTCCAAACGTGGGTAAACAAAATTTTTAAATTTCCGGGAGAGGGCCAAAAAAATTTCATGGGTGGGCCAAGCCCATTTTGGTGGTGTCTCCGCTCGCTTCTGAACGTGGGTAAACTAAATTTTTAAATTTCCGGGAGTGGGCCACCCAAATTTCATGGGTGGGCCAAGCCCCTTTCGGTGGTGTCTAAGCTCGCTTCCGAACGTGGGCAAACTAAATTTTTAAATTTCCTGGAGTGGGCCGCCCAAATTTCATGAGTGGGCCAAGCCCACTTCGGTGGTGTCTCAGCTCTCTTCCGAACGTGGGTAAACTAAATTTTTAAATTTCCGGGAGTGGGCGAAAAAAATTTCATGGGTGGGCCAAGCCCATCTCGTAGGTGTCTCCGCTCGCTTCCGAACGTGGGTAAACTAAATTTTAAAATTTCCGGGAGTATGCCACCCAAATTTCATGGGTGGGCCAAGCCAATTTCGGTGGTGTCTAAGCTCGCTTCCGAACGTGAGTAAACTAAATTTTTAAATTTCCGGGAGTGGGCCACCCAAATTTCATGGGTGGGCCAAGCCAATTTCGGTGGTGTCTCAGCTCACTTCCGACTGTTTGTAAACTAAATTTTTAAATTTCCGGGAGTGGGCCACCCAAATTTCATGGGTGGGCCAAGAACATTTAGGTGGTGTCTCAGCACGCTTCCAAACGTAGGTAAACTAAAATTTTAAATTTCCGGGAGTGGGCCACCCAAATTTCATGGGTGGGCCAAGCCCATTTTGGTGGTGTCTCCGCTCGGTTCCGAACATAGGTAAACTAAAATTTTAAATTTCCGGGAGTGCTGCGCTGCTAGCGTAGATGGGTTTTTTCCAACGCGATCGGCGAAGTTTGCCTGTGCGCAAGACGCGCGACGGAAAGCGTCTGGTGACAGACCGGATGGCAGATTGCGATCGCAGAAAACAATCGCGTTCACACTGCCTATCAGTCGGCCTCAGTACGTGCAGTTGCTATGGGCGCAAGAATTGCCCCTCTGGGGATTTTCCGTCGTTGAGCGCTGCTCTCCTCCGCATCATTAGCGCTCGAAGATGTACACTAAAAGCAACAACATAGCAGGCAGCTTAGCGAGCACAGCCTGGATCCCTGCGCACAGCAGGCAGCGGGTTTAGCGACGCCACCTCTCATGGCATTTGCCGAGGTGCGGGCGTCCGGGTTCAGTCCATGATAACGTAGAACACGTTCTGCACTACTGCTTAGACCACGCAGGACGCGACTACGATATAACCAATGCCATAAACCAAGTACGCTGTAGTGTTAAAAAAATCTTGCTGCTCGCGTGAACTATGTCCAGTACTTTAGTAATTCGTCGTTCATAGCGACATCTAAATTTCATCAAAGTCGATCCGCACGCGACTATAACTAACCACGAAGGCCGTGCAGGTTCTGCATAATGTAGAGTTGAAAGAAAAAATTGATGGATCTGCAGCAATAAAATATTCAAATTGTTAATCGAAAAGGAAGAAGGGTTTGCTTTTAGCGCGAGCGTCATCGGTTCTTTATTTGCCCTTGTGTTGTTCCCGGGCTGAGGCAGCAACACGTCGATACAGCTCAGCAGCCAATGGGAGCGCAGAGCAGCACCGGTGTCGTGATCGGCCAGCGTGGGACCGGATGACGAACCGCACGAGCGCCTGGCTCGGTTTTCTACCAGGACGGTCGGCGGCGAACGTGCGCTCAAGACGCACAAAGGAAAGCTTCTGGTGACAGACCGGATGGCAGAAACCGATCTCTTCCAGACAGCGATGCACACGTGTACTCACCGTGACCACAACTGCGCAGCACGCCATCGCCACATCTGATAGAACAACCCCGGGGATTTTCCACCTTTCAGCGCGGATCGTGGCAGCACAGATGGCGCTGTCGTATCGTGAAGGCGATTTTCTGATTAATTCATCAAATGCTTATGCGCTGCCCGGCGCTCCAGACGCGCCACACTGTGCATCAGACGGCAGAGATAGAAATAATTATTTCCTTTGTCTTCGTATCTTCGGTCACCTGATAACTCACGGGAGTAAAGCTCAGCTTAATGATAATTAATGGAGCTTGATACCGCAAATCGACACTTGGGCTAATGAGCCCTGTATTTTAGGGTTGCGTATTGTATTTGTCCATCTGCTGTTACTTAAGGGCGGAGGTTGAGCCTATAGTTCATATTTATAGGACCCGTTTTCTCAGCAACATAGATCATCACGGATTTGTCTGATTTCATTCCTTACTTTGGCTTATTTTTACTGCGCTACATACATGGCTTTGTAGCAAATATTTAGTTTTCCCGTTTCTTCCTCAGACAAAATTTTTTTTTTTGCTTTTTTCACAGAATAAAATTCATCTACAAAAAGAAAAACTACTCCGTAGACATGTACTGCTCTATAGCTCAGTAGCTTTGAACCTTTCTTTAGAAAAAGTTATAGGAAAAAATCTGCCTTTTTTGTTTTTCTATTAACTGGTCAAGCGTAACGAAATAAAGGCATTTTTAGGTATTTGAGATCGAAGACTAAACCCACATTTACTTCAGTACAAGTTTCATTTTTGTGTTATTCTGCTTGTCAGTTTCCTCCTTTTTGATCATTTCTGCATCTGCCCCCATAAAGCACTTCCAACGACACTGCCGCGATGTAACGAACCGGTGATAACCCAGATGCCTATGGGGTCTTACAGGCGTCAAGTCGCCCTATGTTGAAATCACCGCACGCGAGTTCTGCGTCCAAGGTGGTAATATGGAGACGTGCAAACTAACAAAGGCATTCTTCTGGGAGCGCGCTCCCGGAAGACATGGTTAAATTAATTGTCGGCATTTAGCGTTCGCCCGCGGTGACACTCCATGAGAAAGTATAAATATGGAGTTGCAGACCTTGGCTTAACCTGGCGTGGTGAAATTCTGAAGGCCGTGTTCTGTAATGATCCGATTCATTTCCTGGAGTGGGCCACCCAAATTTCATGGGTGGGCCAAGACCATTTCGGTGGTGTCTAAGCCCGCTTCCAAACGTTGGTAAACTAAATTTTTAAATTTCCTGGAGTGGGCCGCCCAAATTTTATGGGTGGGCCAAGCCCATTTCGGTGGTGTCTCAGCTCGCTTCCGAACGTGGGTAAACTAAATTTTTAAATTTCCGGGAGTGGGCCAAAAAAATTTCATGGGTGGGCCAAGCCCATCTCGGTGGTGTCTCCGCTCGCTTCTGAACGTGGGTAAACTAAATTTTAAAATTTCCGGGAGTATGCCACCCAAATTTCATGGGTGGGCCAAGCCCATCTCGGTGGTGTCTCCGCTCGCTTCTGAACGTGGGTAAACTAAATTTTAAAATTTCCGGGAGTATGCCACCCAAATTTCATGGGTGGGCCAAGCCCACTTCGGTGGTGTCTCAGCTCGCTTCCGAACGTGGGTAAACTAAATTTTTAAATTTCCGGGAGTGGGCCACCCAAATTTCATGGGTGGGCCAAGCCCATCTCGGTGGTGTCTCCGCTCGCTTCCGAACGCGGGTAAACTAAATTTTAAAATTTCCGGGAGTATGCCACCCAAATTTCATGGGTGGGCCAAGCCAATTTCGGTGGTGTCTCAGCTTGCTTCCGAATGTGTGTAAACTAAATTTTTTAATTTCCGGGAGTGGGCCACCCAAATTTCATGGGTGGGCCAAGCTCATTTCGGTGGTGTCTCAGCTCGCTTCCGAACGTGGGTAAACTAAATTTTTAAATTTCCGGGAGTGGGCCACCCGAATTTCATGGGTGGGACAAGCCCATTTCGGTGGTGTCACAGCTTGCTTCCGAACGTGGGTAAACTAAATTTTTAAATTTCCTGGAGTGGGCCACCCGAATTTCATGGGTGGGACAAGCCCATTTCGGTGGTGTCTCAGCTTGCTTCCGAACGTGGGTAAACTAAACTTTTAAATCTCCGAGAGTGGGCCACCCAAATTTCATGGGTGGGCCAAGCCCATTTCGGTGGTTTCTCCGCTCGCTTCCGAACGTGGGTAAACTAAATTTTTAAATTTCCGGGAGTGGGCCACCCAAATTTCATGGGTGGGCCAAGCCCATTTCAGTGGTGTCTCAACTCGCTTCCGAACGTGGGTAAACTAAATTTTTTAATTTCCGAGAGTGGGCCACCCAAATTTCATGGGTGGGCCAAGCCCATTTCAAGGGTGTCTAAGCTCGCTTGCGAACGTGGGCAAACTAAATTTTTAAATTTCCGGGAGTGGGCCACCCAAATTTCATGGGTGGGCCAAGCCCATTTCGGTGGTGTCTCAGCTCGCTTCCAAACGTGGGTAAACAAAATTTTTAAATTTCCGGGAGAGGGCCAAAAAAATTTCATGGTTGGGCCAAGCCCATTTTGGTGGTGTCTCCGCTCGCTTCTGAACGTGGGTAAACTAAATTTTTAAATTTCCGGGAGTGGGCCACCCAAATTTCATGGGTGGGCCAAGCCCCTTTCGGTGGTGTCTAAGCTCGCTTCCGAACGTGGGCAAACTAAATTTTTAAATTTCCTGGAGTGGGCCGCCCAAATTTCATGGGTGGGCCAAGCCCACTACGGTGGTGTCTCAGCTCTCTTCCGAACGTGGGTAAACTAAATTTTTAAATTTCCGGGAGTGGGCAAAAAAAAATTCATGGGTGGGCCAAGCCCATCTCGGTGGTGTCTCCGCTCGCTTCCAAACGTGGGTAAACTAAATTTTAAAATTTCCGGGAGTATGCCACCCAAATTTCATGGGTGGGCCAAGCCAATTTCGGTGGTGTCTAAGCTCGGTTCCGAACGTGGGTAAACTAAATTTTTAAATTTCCGGGAGTGGGCCACCCAAATTTCATGGGTGGGCCAAGCCCATCTCGGTGGTGTCTCCGCTCGCTTCCGAACGCGGGTAAACTAAATTTTAAAATTTCCGGGAGTATGCCACCCAAATTTCATGGGTGGGCCAAGCCAATTTCGGTGGTGTCTCAGCTTGCTTCCGAATGTGTGTAAACTAAATTTTTTAATTTCCGGGAGTGGGCCACCCAAATTTCATGGGTGGGCCAAGCTCATTTCGGTGGTGTCTCAGCTCGCTTCCGAACGTGGGTAAACTAAATTTTTAAATTTCCGGGAGTGGGCCACCCGAATTTCATGGGTGGGACAAGCCCATTTCGGTGGTGTCACAGCTTGCTTCCGAACGTGGGTAAACTAAATTTTTAAATTTCCTGGAGTGGGCCACCCGAATTTCATGGGTGGGACAAGCCCATTTCGGTGGTGTCTCAGCTTGCTTCCGAACGTGGGTAAACTAAACTTTTAAATCTCCGAGAGTGGGCCACCCAAATTTCATGGGTGGGCCAAGCCCATTTCGGTGGTGTCTCCGCTCGCTTCCGAACGTGGGTAAACTAAATTTTTAAATTTCCGGGAGTGGGCCACCCAAATTTCATGGGTGGGCCAAGCCCATTTCGGTGGTGTCTCAGCTCGCTTCCAAACGTGGGTAAACTATATTTTTAAATTTCCGGGAGTGGGCCACCCAAATTTCATGGGTGGGCCAAGCCCATTTCAGTGGTGTCTCAACTCGCTTCCGAACGTGGGTAAACTAAATTTTTTAATTTCCGAGAGTGGGCCACCCAAATTTCATGGGTGGGCCAAGCCCATTTCAAGGGTGTCTAAGCTCGCTTGCGAACGTGGGCAAACTAAATTTTTAAATTTCCGGGAGTGGGCCACCCAAATTTCATGGGTGGGCCAAGCCCATTTCGGTGGTGTCTCAGCTCGCTTCCAAACGTGGGTAAACAAAATTTTTAAATTTCCGGGAGAGGGCCAAAAAAATTTCATGGTTGGGCCAAGCCCATTTTGGTGGTGTCTCCGCTCGCTTCTGAACGTGGGTAAACTAAATTTTTAAATTTCCGGGAGTGGGCCACCCAAATTTCATGGGTGGGCCAAGCCCCTTTCGGTGGTGTCTAAGCTCGCTTCCGAACGTGGGCAAACTAAATTTTTAAATTTCCTGGGGTGGGCCGCCCAAATTTCATGGGTGGGCCAAGCCCACTACGGTGGTGTCTCAGCTCTCTTCCGAAC
Source organism: Amblyomma mixtum (assembly GCF_055824585.1). NCBI lineage: Eukaryota > Metazoa > Arthropoda > Arachnida > Ixodida > Ixodidae > Amblyomma > Amblyomma mixtum. The sequence goes on from NC_143014.1 coordinate 248,291,924, forward strand.
GTGGGTAAACTAAATTTTTAAATTTCCGGGAGTGGGCAAAAAAAAATTCATGGGTGGGCCAAGCCCATCTCGGTGGTGTAACCGCTCGCTTCCAAACGTGGGTAAACTAAATTTTAAAATTTCCGGGAGTATGCCACCCAAATTTCATGGGTGGGCCAAGCCAATTTCGGTGGTGTCTAAGCTCGGTTCCGAACGTGGGTAAACTAAATTTTTAAATTTCCGGGAGTGGGCCACCCAAATTTCATGGGTGGGCCAAGCCAATTTCGGTGGTGTCTCAGCTCACTTCCGAACGTTTGTAAACTAAATTTTTAAATTTCCGGGAGTGGGCCACCCAAATTTCATGGGTGGGCCAAGCCCATTTCGGTGGTGTCTCAGCTGTCTTCCGAACGTGGGTAAACTAAATTTTTAAATTTCCGGGAGTGGGCAAAAAAAATTTCATGGGTGGGCCAAGCCCATCTCGGTGGTGTCTCTGCTCGCTTCCGAACGTGGGTAAACTAAATTTTAAAATTTCCGGGAGTATGCCACCCAAATTTCATGGGTGGGCCAAGCCCATTTAGGTGGTGTCTCAGCACGCTTCCAAACGTAGGTAAACTAAAATTTTAAATTTCCGGGAGTGGGCCACCCAAATTTCATGGGTGGGCCAAGCCCATTTCGGTGGTGTCTCCGCTCGCTTCCGAACATAGGTAAACTAAAATTTTAAATTTCCGGGAGTGCTGCGCTGCTAGCGTAGATGGGTTTTTTCCAACGCGGTCGGCGAAGAATGCCTGTGCGCAAGACGCGCGACGGAAAGCGTCTGGTGACAGACCGGATGGCAGATTGCGATCGCAGAAAACAATCGCGTTCACACTACCTATCAGTCGGCCTCAGTACGTGCAGTTGCTATGGGCGCAAGAATTGCCCTTCTGGGGATTTTCCGTCGTTGAGCGCTGCTCTCCTCCTCATCATTAGCGCTCGAAGACGTACACTAAAAGCAACAACATAGCAGGCAGCTTAGCGAGCACAGCCTGGATCCCTGCGCACAGCAGGCAGCGGGTTTAGCGACGCCACCTCTCATGGCATTTGCCGAGGTGCGGGCGTCCGGGTTCAGTCCATGATAACGTAGAACACGTTCTGCACTACTGCTTAGACCACGCAGGACGCGACTACGATATAACCAATGCCATAAACCAAGTACGCTGTAGTGTTAAAAAAATCTTGCTGCTCGCGTGAACTATGTCCAGTACTTTAGTAATTCGTCGTTCATAGCGACATCTAAATTTCATCAAAGTCGATCCGCACGCGACTATAACTAACCACGAAGGCCGTGCAGGTTCTGCATAATGTAGAGTTGAAAGAAAAAATTGATGGATCTGCAGCAATAAAATATTCAAATTGTTAATCGAAAAGGAAGAAGGGTTTGCTTTTAGCGCGAGCGTCATCGGTTCTTTATTTGCCCTTGTGTTGTTCCCGGGCTGAGGCAGCAACACGTCGATACAGCTCAGCAGCCAATGGGAGCGCAGAGCAGCACCGGTGTCGTGATCGGCCAGCGTGGGACCGGATGACGAACCGCACGAGCGCCTGGCTCGGTTTTCTACCAGGACGGTCGGCGGCGAACGTGCGCTCAAGACGCACAAAGGAAAGCTTCTGGTGACAGACCGGATGGCAGAAACCGATCTCTTCCAGACAGCGATGCACACGTGTACTCACCGTGACCACAACTGCGCAGCACGCCATCGCCACATCTGATAGAACAACCCCGGGGATTTTCCACCTTTCAGCGCGGATCGTGGCAGCACAGATGGCGCTGTCGTATCGTGAAGGCGATTTTCTGATTAATTCATCAAATGCTTATGCGCTGCCCGGCGCTCCAGACGCGCCACACTGTGCATCAGACGGCAGAGATAGAAATAATTATTTCCTTTGTCTTCGTATCTTCGGTCACCTGATAACTCACGGGAGTAAAGCTCAGCTTAATGATAATTAATGGAGCTTGATACCGCAAATCGACACTTGGGCTAATGAGCCCTGTATTTTAGGGTTGCGTATTGTATTTGTCCATCTGCTGTTACTTAAGGGCGGAGGTTGAGCCTATAGTTCATATTTATAGGACCCGTTTTCTCAGCAACATAGATCATCACGGATTTGTCTGATTTCATTCCTTACTTTGGCTTATTTTTACTGCGCTACATACATGGCTTTGTAGCAAATATTTAGTTTTCCCGTTTCTTCCTCAGACAAAATTTTTTTTTTTGCTTTTTTCACAGAATAAAATTCATCTACAAAAAGAAAAACTACTCCGTAGACATGTACTGCTCTATAGCTCAGTAGCTTTGAACCTTTCTTTAGAAAAAGTTATAGGAAAAAATCTGCCTTTTTTGTTTTTCTATTAACTGGTCAAGCGTAACGAAATAAAGGCATTTTTAGGTATTTGAGATCGAAGACTAAACCCACATTTACTTCAGTACAAGTTTCATTTTTGTGTTATTCTGCTTGTCAGTTTCCTCCTTTTTGATCATTTCTGCATCTGCCCCCATAAAGCACTTCCAACGACACTGCCGCGATGTAACGAACCGGTGATAACCCAGATGCCTATGGGGTCTTACAGGCGTCAAGTCGCCCTATGTTGAAATCACCGCACGCGAGTTCTGCGTCCAAGGTGGTAATATGGAGACGTGCAAACTAACAAAGGCATTCTTCTGGGAGCGCGCTCCCGGAAGACATGGTTAAATTAATTGTCGGCATTTAGCGTTCGCCCGCGGTGACACTCCATGAGAAAGTATAAATATGGAGTTGCAGACCTTGGCTTAACCTGGCGTGGTGAAATTCTGAAGGCCGTGTTCTGTAATGATCCGATTCATTTCCTGGAGTGGGCCACCCAAATTTCATGGGTGGGCCAAGACCATTTCGGTGGTGTCTAAGCTCGCTTCCAAACGTTGGTAAACTAAATTTTTAAATTTCCTGGAGTGGGCCGCCCAAATTTTATGGGTGGGCCAAGCCCATTTCGGTGGTGTCTCAGCTCGCTTCCGAACGTGGGTAAACTAAATTTTTAAATTTCCGGGAGTGGGCCAAAAAAATTTCATGGGTGGGCCAAGCCCATCTCGGTGGTGTCTCTGCTCGCTTCTGAACGTGGGTAAACTAAATTTTAAAATTTCCGGGAGTATGCCACCCAAATTTCATGGGTGGGCCAAGCCCACTTCGGTGGTGTCTCAGCTCGCTTCCGAACGTGGGTAAACTAAATTTTTAAATTTCCGGGAGTGGGCCACCCAAATTTCATGGGTGGGCCAAGCCCATCTCGGTGGTGTCTCCGCTCGCTTCCGAACGCGGGTAAACTAAATTTTAAAATTTCCGGGAGTATGCCACCCAAATTTCATGGGTGGGCCAAGCCAATTTCGGTGGTGTCTCAGCTTGCTTCCGAATGTGTGTAAACTAAATTTTTTAATTTCCGGGAGTGGGCCACCCAAATTTCATGGGTGGGCCAAGCTCATTTCGGTGGTGTCTCAGCTCGCTTCCGAACGTGGGTAAACTAAATTTTTAAATTTCCGGGAGTGGGCCACCCGAATTTCATGGGTGGGACAAGCCCATTTCGGTGGTGTCACAGCTTGCTTCCGAACGTGGGTAAACTAAATTTTTAAATTTCCGGGAGTGGGCCACCCGAATTTCATGGGTGGGACAAGCCCATTTCGGTGGTGTCTCAGCTTGCTTCCGAACGTGGGTAAACTAAACTTTTAAATCTCCGAGAGTGGGCCACCCAAATTTCATGGGTGGGCCAAGCCCATTTCGGTGGTGTCTCCGCTCGCTTCCGAACGTGGGTAAACTAAATTTTTAAATTTCCGGGAGTGGGCCACCCAAATTTCATGGGTGGGCCAAGCCCATTTCGGTGGTGTCTCAGCTCGCTTCCAAACGTGGGTAAACTAAATTTTTAAATTTCCGGGAGTGGGCCACCCAAATTTCATGGGTGGGCCAAGCCCATTTCAGTGGTGTCTCAACTCGCTTCCGAACGTGGGTAAACTAAATTTTTTAATTTCCGAGAGTGGGCCACCCAAATTTCATGGGTGGGCCAAGCCCATTTCAAGGGTGTCTAAGCTCGCTTGCGAACGTGGGCAAACTAAATTTTTAAATTTCCGGGAGTGGGCCACCCAAATTTCATGGGTGGGCCAAGCCCATTTCGGTGGTGTCTCAGCTCGCTTCCAAACGTGGGTAAACAAAATTTTTAAATTTCCGGGAGAGGGCCAAAAAAATTTCATGGGTGGGCCAAGCCCACTACGGTGGTGTCTCAGCTCTCTTCCGAACGTGGGTAAACTAAATTTTTAAATTTCCGGGAGTGGGCAAAAAAAAATTCATGGGTGGGCCAAGCCCATCTCGGTGGTGTCTCCGCTCGCTTCCAAACGTGGGTAAACTAAATTTTAAAATTTCCGGGAGTATGCCACCCAAATTTCATGGGTGGGCCAAGCCAATTTCGGTGGTGTCTAAGCTCGGTTCCGAACGTGGGTAAACTAAATTTTTAAATTTCCGGGAGTGGGCCACCCAAATTTCATGGGTGGGCCAAGCCAATTTCGGTGGTGTCTCAGCTCACTTCCGAACGTTTGTAAACTAAATTTTTAAATTTCCGGGAGTGGGCCACCCAAATTTCATGGGTGGGCCAAGCCCATTTCGGTGGTGTCTCAGCTGTCTTCCGAACGTGGGTAAACTAAATTTTTAAATTTCCGGGAGTGGGCAAAAAAAATTTCATGGGTGGGCCAAGCCCATCTCGGTGGTGTCTCCGCTCGCTTCCGAACGTGGGTAAACTAAATTTTAAAATTTCCGGGAGTATGCCACCCAAATTTCATGGGTGGGCCAAGCCCATTTAGGTGGTGTCTCAGCACGCTTCCAAACGTAGGTAAACTAAAATTTTAAATTTCCGGGAGTGGGCCACCCAAATTTCATGGGTGGGCCAAGCCCATTTCGGTGGTGTCTCCGCTCGCTTCCGAACATAGGTAAACTAAAATTTTAAATTTCCGGGAGTGCTGCGCTGCTAGCGTAGATGGGTTTTTTCCAACGCGGTCGGCGAAGAATGCCTGTGCGCAAGACGCGCGACGGAAAGCGTCTGGTGACAGACCGGATGGCAGATTGCGATCGCAGAAAACAATCGCGTTCACACTACCTATCAGTCGGCCTCAGTACGTGCAGTTGCTATGGGCGCAAGAATTGCCCTTCTGGGGATTTTCCGTCGTTGAGCGCTGCTCTCCTCCGCATCATTAGCGCTCGAAGACGTACACTAAAAGCAACAACATAGCAGGCAGCTTAGCGAGCACAGCCTGGATCTCTGCGCACAGCAGGCAGCGGGTTTAGCGACTCCACCTCTCATGGCATTTGCCGAGGTGCGGGCGTCCGGGTTCAGTCCATGTATAACATAGAACACGTTCTGCACTCCTGCTTAGACCACGCAGGACGCGACTACGATATAACCAATGCCATAAACCAAGTACGCTGTAGTGTTAAAAAAATCTTGCTGCTCGCGTGAACTATGTCCAGTACTTTAGTAATTCGTCGTTCATAGCGACATCTAAATTTCATCCAAGTCGATCCGCACGCGACTATAACTAACCACGAAGGCCGTGCAGGTTCTGCATAATGTAGAGTTGAAAGAAAAAATTGATGGATCTGCAGCAATAAAATATTCAAATTGTTAATCGAAAAGGAAGAAGGGTTTGCCTTTAGCGCGAGCGTCATCGGTTCTTTATTTGCCCTTGTGTTGTCCCCGGCTGAGGCAGCAACACGTCGAGGCAGCTCAGCAGCCAATGGGAGCGCAGAGCAGCGCCGGTGGCGTGAGTCGGGCAGCGTGGGACCGGATGACGAACTGCACGCAGCGCCTGGCTCGGTTTTCTAGCAGGACGGTCGGCGGCGAACGTGCGCTCAAGACGCACAAAGGAATGCTTCTGGTGACAGACCGGATGGCAGAAACCGATCTCTTCCAGACAGCGATGCACACGTGTACTCACCGTGACCACAACTGCGCAGCACGCAATCGCCACGTCTGATAGAACAACCCCGGGGATTTTCCACCTTTCAGTGCGGATCGTGGCAGCACAGATGGCGCTGTCGTATCGTGAAGGCGATTTTCTGATTAATTCATCAAATGCTTATGCGCTGCCCGGCGCTCCAGACGCGCCACACTGTGCATCAGACGGCAGAGATAGAAATAATTATTTCCTTTGTCTCCGTATCTTCGATCACCTGATAACTCACGGGAGTAAAGCTCAGCTTAATGATAATTAATGGAGCTTGATACCGCAAATCGACACTTGGGCTAATGAGCCCTGTATTTTAGGGTTGCGTATTGTATTTGTCCACCTGCTGTTACTTAAGGGCGGAGGTTGAGCCTATAGTTCATATTTATAGGACCCGTTTTCTCAGCAACATAGACCATCATGGATTTGTCTGATTTCATTCCTTACTTTGGCTTATTTTTACTGCGCTACATACATGGCTTTGTAGCAAATATTTAGTTTTCCCGTTTCTTCCTCAGACAAAAATTTGTTTTTGCTTTTTTCACAGAATAAAATTCATCTACAAAAAGAAAAACGACTCCGTAGACATGTACTGCTCTATAGCTCAGTAGCTTTGAACCTTTCTGTAGAAAGAGTTATAGGAAAAAATCTGCCTTTTTTGTTTTTCTATTAACTGGTGAAGCGTAACGAAATAAAGGCATTTTTAGGTATTTGAGATCGAAGACTAAACCCACATTTACTACAGTACAAGTTTCATTTTTGTGCTATTCTGCTTGTCAGTTTCCTCCTTTTTGATCATTTCTGCATCTGCCCCCATAAAGCACTTCCAACGACACTGCCGCGATGTAACGAACCGGTGATAACCCAGATGCCTATGGGGTCTTACAGGCGTCAAGTCGCCCTATGTTGAAATGACCGTACGCGAGTTCTACGTCCAAGGTGGTAATATGGAGACCTGCAAACTAACAAAGGCATTCTTCTGGGAGCGCGCTCCCGGAAGACGTGGTTAAATTAATTGTCGGCATTTAGCGTTCGCCCGGGGTGACACTCCATGAGAAAGTATAAATATGGAGTTGCAGACCTTGGCTTAACCTGGCGTAGTGAAATTCTGAAGGCCGTGTTCTGTAATGATCCGATTCATTTCCTGGAGTGGGCCACCCAAATTTCATGGGTGGGCCAAGACCATTTCGGTGGAGTCTAAGCTCGCTTCCGAACGTTGGTAAACTAAATTTTTAAATTTCCGGGAGTATGCCACCCAAATTTCATGGGTGGGTCAAGCCCATTTCGGTGGTGTCTCAGCTCGCTTCCGAACGTGGGTAAACTAAATTTTTAAATTTCCGGGAGTGGGCAAAAAAAATTTCATGGGTGGGCCAAGCCCATCTCGGTGGTGTCTCCGCTCGCTTCCGAACGTGGGTAAACTAAATTTTAAAATTTCCGGGAGTATGCCACCCAAATTTCATGGGTGGGCCAAGCCAATTTCGGTGGTGTCTCAGCTTGCTTCCGAATGTGTGTAAACTAAATTTTTTAATTTCCGGGAGTGGGCCACCCAAATTTCATGGGTGGGCCAAGCTCATTTCGGTGGTGTCTCAGCTCGCTTCCGAACGTGGGTAAACTAAATTTTTAAATTTCCGGGAGTGGGCCACCCGAATTTCATGGGTGGGACAAGCCCATTTCGGTGGTGTCTCAGCTTGCTTCCGAACGTGGGTAAACTAAATTTTTAAATTTCCGGGAGTGGGCCACCCGAATTTCATGGGTGGGACAAGCCCATTTCGGTGGTGTCTCAGCTTGCTTCCGAACGTGGGTAAACTAAACTTTTAAATCTCCGAGAGTGGGCCACCCAAATTTCATGGGTTGGCCAAGCCCATTTCGGTGGTGTCTCCGCTCGCTTCCGAACGTCGGTAAACTAAATTTTTAAATTTCCGGGAGTGGGCCACCCAAAATTCATGGGTGGGCCAAGCCCATTGAGGTGGTGTCTCAGCTCGCTTCCAAACGTGGGTAAACTAAATTTTTAAATTTCCGGGAGTGGGCCACCCAAATTTCATGGGTGGGCCAAGCCCATTTCAGTGGTGTCTCAACTCGCTTCCGAACGTGGGTAAACTAAATTTTTTAATTTCCGAGAGTGGGCCACCCAAATTTCATGGGTGGGCCAAGCCCATTTCGCTGGTGTCTCCGCTCGCTTCGGAACGTGGGTAAACTAAATTTCTAAATTTCCGTGAGTGGGCCGCCCGAATTTCATGGGTGGGCCAAGCCCATTTCGGTGGTGTCTCAGCTCGCTTCCGAATGTGGGTAAACTAAATTTTTAAATTTCCGAGAGTGGGCCACCCAAATTTCATGGGTGGGCCAAGCCCATTTCGGTGGTGTCTCAGCTCGCTTCCAAACGTGGGTAAACTAAATTTTTAAATTTCCGGGAGTGGGCCACTCAAATTTCATGGGTGGGCCAAGCCCATTTTGCTGGTGTCTCCACTCGCTCCCGAACGTGGGAAAACTAAATTTTTAAATTTCCGGGAGTGGGCCACCCAAATTTCATGGGTGGGCCAAGCCCATTTCAAGGGTGTCTAAGCTCGCTTGCGAACGTGGGCAAACTAAATTTTTAAATTTCCGGTAGTGGGCCACTCAAATTTCATGGGTGGGCCAAGCCCATTTCGGTGGTGTCTCAGCTCGCTTCCAAACGTGGGTAAACAAAATTTTTAAATTTCCGGGAGAGGGCCAAAAAAATTTCATGGGTGGGCCAAGCCCATTTTGGTGGTGTCTCCGCTCGCTTCTGAACGTGGGTAAACTAAATTTTTAAATTTCCGGGAGTGGGCCACCCAAATTTCATGGGTGGGCCAAGCCCCTTTCGGTGGTGTCTAAGCTCGCTCCCGAACGTGGGCAAACTAAATTTTTAAATTTCCTGGAGTGGGCCGCCCAAATTTCATGAGTGGGCCAAGCCCACTTCGGTGGTGTCTCAGCTCTCTTCCGAACGTGGGTAAACTAAATTTTTAAATTTCCGGGAGTGGGCGAAAAAAATTTCATGGGTGGGCCAAGCCCATCTCGTAGGTGTCTCCGCTCGCTTCCGAACGTGGGTAAACTAAATTTTAAAATTTCCGGGAGTATGCCACCCAAATTTCATGGGTGGGCCAAGCCAATTTCGGTGGTGTCTAAGCTCGCTTCCGAACGTGAGTAAACTAAATTTTTAAATTTCCGGGAGTGGGCCACCCAAATTTCATGGGTGGGCCAAGCCAATTTCGGTGGTGTCTCAGCTCACTTCCGAACGTTTGTAAACTAAATTTTTAAATTTCCGGGAGTGGGCCACCCAAATTTCATGGGTGGGCCAAGAACATTTAGGTGGTGTCTCAGCACGCTTCCAAACGTAGGTAAACTAAAATTTTAAATTTCCGGGAGTGGGCCACCCAAATTTCATGGGTGGGCCAAGCCCATTTCGGTGGTGTCTCCGCTCGCTTCCGAACATAGGTAAACTAAAATTTTAAATTTTCGGGAGTGCTGCACTGCTAGCGTAGATGGGTTTTTTCAAACGCGGTCGGCGAAGAATGCCTGTGCGCAAGACGCGCGACGGAAAGCGTCTGGTGACAGACCGGATGGCAGATTGCGATCACAGAAAACAATCGCGTTCACACTACCTATCAGTCGGCCTCAGTACGTGCAGTTGCTATGGGCGCAAGAATTGCCCCTCTGGGGATTTTCCGTCGTTGAGCGCTGCTCTCCTCCGCATCATTAGCGCTCGAAGACGTACACTAAAAGCAACAACATAGCAGGCAGCTTAGCGAGCACAGCCTGGATCCCTGCGCACAGCAGGCAGGGGGTTTAGCGACGCCACCTCTCATGGCATTTGCCGAGGTGCGGGCGTCCGGGTTCAGTCCATGTATAACGTAGAACACGTTCTGCACTACTGCTTAGACCACGCAGGACGCGACTACGATATAACCAATGCCATAAACCAAGTACGCTGTAGTGTTAAAAAAATCTTGCTGCTCGCGTGAACTATGTCCAGTACTTTAGTAATTCGTCGTTCATATCGACATCTAAATTTCATCAAAGTCGATCCGCACGCGACTATAACTAACCACGAAGGCCGTGCAGGTTCTGCATAATGTAGAGTTGAAAGAAAAAATTGATGGATCTGCAGCAATAAAATATTCAAATTGTTAATCGAAAAGGAAGAAGGGTTTGCCTTTAGCGCGAGCGTCATCGGTTCTTTATTTGCCCTTGTGTTGTCCCCGGCTGAGGCAGCAACACGTCGAGGCAGCTCAGCAGCCAATGGGAGCGCAGAGCAGCGCCGGTGGCGTGAGTCGGGCAGCGTGGGACCGGATGACGAACTGCACGCAGCGCCTGGCTCGGTTTTCTACCAGGACGGTCGGCGGCGAACGTGCGCTCAAGACGCACAAAGGAATGCTTCTCGTGACAGACCGGATGGCAGAAACCGATCTCTTCCAGACAGCGATGCACACGTGTACTCACCGTGACCACAACTGCGCAGCACGCAATCGCCCCGTCTGATAGGACAACCCCGGGGATTTTCCACCTTTCAGCGCGGATCGTGGCAGCACAGATGGCGCTGTCGTATCGTGAAGGCGATTTTCTTATTAATTCATCAAATGCTTATGCGCTGCCCGGCGCTCCAGACGCGCCACACTGTGCATCAGACGGCAGAGATAGAAATAATTATTTCCTTTGTCTTCGTATCTTCGGTCACCTGATAACTCACGGGAGTAAAGCTCAGCTTAATGATAATTAATAGAGCTTGATACCGCAAATCGACACTTGGGCTAATGAGCCCTGTATTTTAGGGTTGCGTATTGTATTTGTCCACCTGCTGTTACTTAAGGGCGGAGGTTGAGCCTATAGTTCATATTTATAGGACCCGTTTTCTCAGCAACATAGATCATCATGGATTTGTCTGATTTCATTCCTTACTTTGGCTTATTTTTACTGCGCTGCATACATGGCTTTGTAGCAAATATTTAGTTTTCCCGTTTCTTCCTCAGGCAAAAATTTGTTTTTGCTTTTTTCACAGAATAAAATTCATCTACAAAAAGAAAAACTACTCCGTAGACATGTACTGCTCTATAGCTCAGTAGCTTTGAACCTTTCTGTAGAAAAAGTTATAGGAAAAAATCTGCCTTTTTTGTTTTTCTATTAACTGGTCAAGCGTAACGAAATAAAGGCATTTTTAGGTATTTGAGATCGAAGACTAAACCCACATTTACTTCAGTACAAGTTTCATTTTTGTGTTATTCTGCTTGTCAGTTTCCTCCTTTTTGATCATTTCTGCATCTGCCCCCATAAAGCACTTCCAACGACACTGCCGCGATGTAACGAACCGGTGATAACCCAGATGCCTATGGGGTCTTACAGGCGTCAAGTCGCCCTATGTTGAAATCACCGTACGCGAGTTCTGCGTCCAAGGTGGTAATATGGAGACGTGCAAACTAACAAAGGCATTCTACTGGGAGCGCGCTCCCGGAAGACATGGTTAAATTAATTGTCGGCATTTAGCGTTCGCCCGCGGTGACACTCCATGAGAAAGTATAAATATGGAGTTGCAGACCTTGGCTTAACCTGGCGTAGTGAAATTCTGAAGGCCGTGTTCTGTAATGATCCGATTCATTTCCTGGAGTGGGCCACCCAAATTTCATGGGTGGGCAAAGACCATTTCGGTGGTGTCTAAGCTCGCTTCCGAACGTTGGTAAACTAAATTTTTAAATTTCCTGGAGTGGGCCGCCCAAATTTCATGGGTGGGCCAAGCCCATTTCGGTGGTGTCTCAGCTCGCTTCCGAACGTGGGTTAACTAAATTTTTAAATTTCCGGGAGTGGGCCAAAAAAATTTCATGGGTGGGCCAAGCCCATCTCGGTGGTGTCTCCGCTCGCTTCCGAACGTGGGTAAACTAAATTTTAAAATTTCCGGGAGTATGCCACCCAAATTTCATGGGTGGGCTAAGCCAATTTCGGTGGTGTCTCAGCTTGCTTCCGAATGTGTGTAAAATAAATTTTTAAATTTTCGGGAGTGGGCCACCCAAATTTCATGGGTGGGCCAAGCCCATTTCGGTGGTGTCTAAGCTCGCTTCCGAACGTTGGTAAACTAAATTTTTAAATTTCCTGGAGTGGGCCACCAAATTTCATGGGTGGGCCAAGCCCATTTCGGTGGTGTCTAAGCTCGCTTCCGAACGTTGGTAAACTAAATTTTTAAATTTCCTGGAGTGGGCCGCCCAAATTTCATGGATGGGCCAAGCACATTTCGGTGGTGTCTCAGCTCGCTTCCGAACGTGGGTAAACTAAATTTTTAAATTTCCGGGAGTGGGCCAAAAAAATTTCATGGGTGGGCCAAGCCCATCTCGGTGGTGTCTCCGCTCGCTTCCGAACGTGGGTAAACTAAATTTTAAAATTTCCGGGAGTATGCCACCCAAATTTCATGGGTGGGCCAAGCCAATTTCGGTGGTGTCTCAGCTTGCTTCCGAATGTGTGTAAAATAAATTTTTAAATTTCCGGGAGTGGGCCACCCAAATTTCATGGGTGGGCCAAGCCCATTTCGGTGGTGTCTAAGCTCGCTTCCGAACGTTGGTAAACTAAATTTTTAAATTTCCTGGAGTGGGCCACCCAAATTTCATGGGTGGGCCAAGCCCATTTCGGTGGTGTCTAAGCTCGCTTCCGAACGTTGGTAAACTAAATTTTTAAATTTCCTGGAGTGGGCCGCCCAAATTTCATGGGTGGGCCAAGCCCATTTCGGTGGTATCTCAGCTCGCTTCGGAACGTGGGTAAACTAAATTTTTAAATTTCCGGGAGTGGGCCACCCGAATTTCATGGGTGGGACAAGCCCATTTCGGTGGTGTCTCAGCTTGCTTCCGAACGTGGGTAAACTAAACTTTTAAATTTCCGAGAGTGGGCCACCCAAATTTCATGGGTGGGCCAAGCCCATTTCGGTGGTGTCTCCGCTCGCTTCCGAACGTGGGTAAACTAAATTTTTAAATTTCCGGGAGTGGGCCACCCAAATTTCATGGGTGGGCCAAGCCCATTTCGGTGGTGTCTCAGCTCGCTTCCAAACGTGGGTAAACTAAATTTTTAAATTTCCGGGAGTGGGCCACCCAAATTTCATGGGTGGGCCAAGCCCATTTCAGTGGTGTCTGAACTCGCTTCCGAACGTGGGTAAACTAAATTTTTTAATTTCCGAGAGTGGGCCACCCAAATTTCATGGGTGGGCCAAGCCCATTTCGGTGGTGTCTCCACTCGCTTCGGAACGTGGGTAAACTAAATTTTTAAATTTCCGTGAGTGGGCCGCCCGAATTTCATGGGTTGGCCAAGCCCATTTCGGTGGTGTCTCAGCTCGCTTCCGAATGTGGGTGAACTAAAATTTTAAATTTCCGAGTGTGGGCCACCCAAATTTCATGGGTGGGCCAAGCCCATTTTGGTGGTGTCTCCGCTCGCTTCCGAACGTGGGTAAACTAAATTTTTAAATTTCCGGGAGTGGGCCACCCAAAATTCTTGGGTGGGCCAAGCCCATTTCGTTGGTGTGTCAGCTCGCTTCCGAACGTGGGTAAACTAAATTTTTAAATTTCCGGGAGTGGGCCACTCAAATTTCATGGGTGGGCCGAGCCCATTTTGCTGGTGTCTCCGCTCGCTCCCGAACGTGGGTAAACTAAATTTTTAAATTTCCTGGAGTGGGCCACCCAAATTTCATGGGTGGGCCAAGCCCATTTCAAGAGTGTCTAAGCTAGCTTGCCAACGTGGGCAAACTAAATTTTTAAATTTCCTGGAGTGGGCCACCCAAATTTCATGGGTGGGCCAAGCCCATTTCGGTGGTGTCTCAGCTCGCTTCCGGACGTGGGTAAACAAAATTTTTAAATTTCCGGGAGTGGGCCAAAAAAATTTCATGGGTGGGCCAAGCCCATTTTGGTGGTGTCTCCGCTCGCTTCCGAACGTGGGCAAACTAAATTTTTAAATTTCCGGGAGTGGGCCACCCAAATTTCATGGGTGGGCCAAGCCCATTTCGGTGGTGTCTCAGCTCGCTTCCGAACGTGGGTAAACTAAATTTTTAAATTTCCGGGAGTGGGCCAAAAAAATTTCATCGGTGGGCCAAGCCCATCTCGGTGGTGTCTCCGCTCGCTTCCGAACGTGGGTAAACTAAATTTTAAAATTTCCGGGAGTATGCCACCCAAATTTCATGGGTGGGCGAAGCCCATTTAGGTGGTGTCTCAGCTCGCTTCCGAACGTGGGTAAACTAAATTTTTAAATTTCCGGGAGTGGGCCACCCAAATTTCATGGGTGGGCCAAGCCCATTTCAGTGGTGTCTCAACAAGCTTCCGAACGTGGGTAAACTAAATTTTTTAATTTCCGAGAGTGGGCCACCTAAATTTCATGGGTGGGCCAAGCCCATTTCGGTGGTGTCTCCGCTCGCTTTCAAACGTAGGTAAACTAAAATTTTAAATTTCCGGGAATGGGCCACCCAAATTTCATAGGTGGGCCAAGCCCATTTCGGTGGTGTCTCCGCTCGCTTCCGAACATAGGTAAACTAAAATTTTAAATTTCCGGGAGTGCTGCGCTGCTAGCGTAGATGGGTTTTTTCAAACGCGGTCGGCGAAGAATGCCTGTGCGCAAGACGCGCGACGGAAAGCGTCTGGTGACAGACCGGATGGCAGATTGCGATCGCAGAAAACAATCGCGTTCACACTACCTATCAGTCGGCCTCAGTACGTGCAGTTGCTATGGGCGCAAGAATTGCCCCTCTGGGGATTTTCCGTTGTTGAGCGCTGCTCTCCTCCGCATCATTAGCGCTCGAAGACGTACACTAAAAGCAACAACATAGCAGGCAGCTTAGCGAGCACAGCCTGGATCCCTGCGCACAGCAGGCAGCGGGTTTAGCGACTCCACCTCTCATGGCATTTGCCGAGGTGCGGGCGTCCGGGTTCAGTCCATGTATAACATAGAACACGTTCTGCACTCCTGCTTAGACCACGCAGGACGCGACTACGATATAACCAATGCCATAAACCAAGTACGCTGTAGTGTTAAAAAAATCTTGCTGCTCGCGTGAACTATGTCCAGTACTTTAGTAATTCGTCGTTCATAGCGACATCTAAATTTCATCAAAGTCGATCCGCACGCGACTATAACTAACCACGAAGGCCGTGCAGGTTCTGCATAATGTAGAGTTGAAAGAAAAAATTGATGTATCTGCAGCAATAAAATATTCAAATTGTTAATCGAAAAGGAAGAAGGGTTTGCCTTTAGCGCGAGCGTCATCGGTTCTTTATTTGCCCTTGTGTTGTCTCCGGCTGAGGCAGCAACACGTCCAGGCAGCTCAGCAGCCAATGGGAGCGCAGAGCAGCGCCGGTGGCGTGAGTCGGCCAGCGTGGGACCGGATGACGAACTGCACGCAGCGCCTGGCTCGGTTTTCTACCAGGACGGTCGGCGGCGAACGTGCGCTCAAGACGCACAAAGGAATGCTTCTGGTGACAGACCGGATGGCAGAAACCGATCTCTTCCAGACAGCGATGCACACGTGTACTCACCGTGACCACAACTGCGCAGCACGCCATCGCCACGTCTGATAGAACAACCCCGGGGATTTTCCACCTTTCAGCGCGGATCGTGGCAGCACAGATGGCGCTGTCGTATCGTGAAGGCGATTTTCTGATTAATTCATCAAATGCTTATGCGCTGGCCGGCGCTCCAGACGCGCCACACTGTGCATCAGACGGCAGAGATAGAAATAATTATTTCCTTTGTCTTCGTATCTTCGGTCACCTGATAACTCACGGGAGTAAAGCTCAGCTTAATGATAATTAATGGAGCTTGATACCGCAAATCGACACTTGGGCTAATGAGCCCTGTATTTTAGGGTTGCGTATTGTATTTGTCCACCTGCTGTTACTTAAGGGCGGAGGTTGAGCCTATAGTTCATATTTATAGGACCCGTTTTCTCAGCAACATAGACCATCACGGATTTGTCTGATTTCATTCCTTACTTTGGCTTATTTTTACTGCGCTACATACATGGCTTTGTAGCAAATATTTAGTTTTCCCGTTTCTTCCTCAGACAAAAATTTTTTTTTGCTTTTTTCACAGAATAAAATTCATCTACAAAAAGAAAAACTACTCCGTAGGCATGTACTGCTCTATAGCTCAGTAGCTTTGAACCTTTCTGTAGAAAAAGTTATAGGAAAAAATCTGCCTTTTTTGTTTTTCTATTAACTGGTCAAGCGTAACGAAATAAAGGCATTTTTAGGTATTTGAGATCGAAGACTAAACCCACATTTACTTCAGTACAAGTTTCATTTTTGTGTTATTCTGCTTGTCAGTTTCCTCCTTTTTGATCATTTCTGCATCTGCCCCCATAAAGCACTTCCAACGACACTGCCGCGATGTAACGAACCGGTGATAACCCAGATGCCTATGGGGTCTTACAGGCGTCAAGTCGCCCTGTGTTGAAATCACCGTACGCGAGATCTCCGTCCAAGGTGGTAATATGGAGACGTGCAAACTAACAAAGGCATTCTTCTGGGAGCGCGCTCCCAGAAGACGTGGTTAAATTAATTGTCGGCATTTAGCGTTCGCCCGCGGTGACACTCCATGAGAAAGTACAAATATGGAGTTGCAGACCTTGGCTTAACCTGGCGTAGTGAAATTCTGAAGTCCGTGTTCTGTAATGATCCGATTCATTTCCTGGAGTGGGCCACCCAAATTTCATGGGTGGGCCAAGCCCATTTCGGTGGTGTCTCAGCTCGCTTCCGAACGTGGGTAAACTAAATTTTTAAATTTCCGGGAGTGGGCCAAAAAAATTTCATGGGTGGGCCAAGCCCATCTCGGTGGTGTCTCCGCTCGCTTCCGAACGTGGGTAAACTAAATTTTAAAATTTCCGGGAGTATGCCACCCAAATTTCATGGCTGGGCCAAGCCAATTTCGGTGGTGTCTCAGCTTGCTTCCGAATGTGTGTAAAATAAATTTTTAAATTTCCGGGAGTGGGCCACCCAAATTTCATGGGTGGGCCAAGCCCATTTCGGTGGTGTCTAAGCTCGCTTCCGAACGTTGGTAAACTAAATTTTTAAATTTCCTGGAGTGGGCCACCCAAATTTCATGGGTGGGCCAAGCCCATTTCGGTGGTGTCTAAGCTCGCTTCCGAATGTTGGTAAACTAAATTTTTAAATTTCCTGGAGTGGGCCGCCCAAATTTCATGGGTGGGCCAAGCCCATTTCGGTGGTGTCTCCGCTCGCTTCGGAACGTGGGTAAACTAAATTTTTAAATTTCCGTGAGTGGGCCGCCCGAGTTTCATGGGTTGGCCAAGCCCATTTCGGTGGTGTCTCAGCTCACTTCCGAATGTGGGTAAACTAAATTTTTAAATTTCCGGGAGTGGGCCAAAAAAATTTCATGGGTGGGCCAAGCCCATTTTGGTGGTGTCTCCGCTCGCTTCCGAACGTGGGCAAACTAAATTTTTAAATTTCCGGGAGTGGGCCACCCAAATTTCATGGGTGGGCCAAGCCCATTTCGGTGGTGTCTCAGCTCGCTTCCGAACGTGGGTAAACTAAATTTTTAAATTTCCGGGAGTGGGCCAAAAAAATTTCATCGTTGGGCCAAGCCCATCTCGGTGGTGTCTCCGCTCGCTTCCGAACGTGGGTAAACTAAATTTTAAAATTTCCGGGAGTATGCCACCCAAATTTCATGGGTGGGCGAAGCCCATTTAGGTGGTCTCAGCTCACTTCCGAACGTGGGTAAACTAAATTTTTAAATTTCCGGGAGTGGGCCACCCAAATTTCATGGGTGGGCCAAGCCCATTTCAGTGGTGTCTCAACAAGCTTCCGAACGTGGGTAAACTAAATTTTTTAATTTCCGAGAGTGGGCCACCTAAATTTCATGGGTGGGCCAAGCCCATTTCGGTGGTGTCTCCGCTCGCTTTCAAACGTAGGTAAACTAAAATTTTAAATTTCCGGGAATGGGCCACCCAAATTTCATAGGTGGGCCAAGCCCATTTCGGTGGTGTCTCCGCTCGCTTCCGAACATAGGTAAACTAAAATTTTAAATTTCCGGGAGTGCTGCGCTGCTAGCGTAGATGGGTTTTTTCAAACGCGGTCGGCGAAGAATGCCTGTGCGCAAGACGCGCGACGGAAAGCGTCTGGTGACAGACCGGATGGCAGATTGCGATCGCAGAAAACAATCGCGTTCACACTACCTATCAGTCGGCCTCAGTACGTGCAGTTGCTATGGGCGCAAGAATTGCCCCTCTGGGGATTTTCCGTTGTTGAGCGCTGCTCTCCTCCGCATCATTAGCGCTCGAAGACGTACACTAAAAGCAACAACATAGCAGGCAGCTTAGCGAGCACAGCCTGGATCCCTGCGCACAGCAGGCAGCGGGTTTAGCGACTCCACCTCTCATGGCATTTGCCGAGGTGCGGGCGTCCGGGTTCAGCCCATGTATAACATAGAACACGTTCTGCACTCCTGCTTAGACCACGCAGGACGCGACTACGATATAACCAATGCCATAAACCAAGTACGCTGTAGTGTTAAAAAAATCTTGCTGCTCGCGTGAACTATGTCCAGTACATTAGTAATTCGTCGTTCATAGCGACATCTAAATTTCATCAAAGTCGATCCGCACGCGACTATAACTAACCACGAAGGCCGTGCAGGTTCTGCATAATGTAGAGTTGAAAGAAAAAATTGATGTATCTGCAGCAATAAAATATTCAAATTGTTAATCGAAAAGGAAGAAGGGTTTGCCTTTAGCGCGAGCGTCATCGGTTCTTTATTTGCCCTTGTGTTGTCTCCGGCTGAGGCAGCAACACGTCGAGGCAGCTCAGCAGCCAATGGGAGCGCAGAGCAGCGCCGGTGGCGTGAGTCGGCCAGCGTGGGACCGGATGACGAACTGCACGCAGCGCCTGGCTCGGTTTTCTACCAGGACGGTCGGCGGCGAACGTGCGCTCAAGACGCACAAAGGAATGCTTCTGGTGACAGACCGGATGGCAGAAACCGATCTCTTCCAGACAGCGATGCACACGTGTACTCACCGTGACCACAACTGCGCAGCACGCCATCGCCACGTCTGATAGAACAACCCCGGGGATTTTCCAGCTTTCAGCGCGGATCGTGGCAGCACAGATGGCGCTGTCGTATCGTGAAGGCGATTTTCTGATTAATTCATCAAATGCTTATGCGCTGGCCGGCGCTCCAGACGCGCCACACTGTGCATCAGACGGCAGAGATAGAAATAATTATTTCCTTTGTCTTCGTATCTTCGGTCACCTGATAACTCACGGGAGTAAAGCTCAGCTTAATGATAATTAATGGAGCTTGATACCGCAAATCGACACTTGGGCTAATGAGCCCTGTATTTTAGGGTTGCGTATTGTATTTGTCCACCTGCTGTTACTTAAGGGCGGAGGTTGAGCCTATAGTTCATATTAATAGGACCCGTTTTCTCAGCAACATAGACCATCACGGATTTGTCTGATTTCATTCCTTACTTTGGCTTATTTTTACTGCGCTACATACATGGCTTTGTAGCAAATATTTAGTTTTCCCGTTTCTTCCTCAGACAAAAATTTTTTTTTGCTTTTTTCACAGAATAAAATTCATCTACAAAAAGAAAAACTACTCCGTAGACATGTACTGCTCTATAGCTCAGTAGCTTTGAACCTTTCTGTAGAAAAAGTTATAGGAAAAAATCTGCCTTTTTTGTTTTTCTATTAACTGGTCAAGCGTAACGAAATAAAGGCATTTTTAGGTATTTGAGATCGAAGACTAAACCCACATTTACTTCAGTACAAGTTTCATTTTTGTGTTATTCTGCTTGTCAGTTTCCTCCTTTTTGATCATTTCTGCATCTGCCCCCATAAAGCACTTCCAACGACACTGCCGCGATGTAACGAACCGGTGATAACCCAGATGCCTATGGGGTCTTACAGGCGTCAAGTCGCCCTGTGTTGAAATCACCGTACGCGAGATCTCCGTCCAAGGTGGTAATATGGAGACGTGCAAACTAACAAAGGCATTCTTCTGGGAGCGCGCTCCCAGAAGACGTGGTTAAATTAATTGTCGGCATTTAGCGTTCGCCCGCGGTGACACTCCATGAGAAAGTACAAATATGGAGTTGCAGACCTTGGCTTAACCTGGCGTAGTGAAATTCTGAAGGCCGTGTTCTGTAATGATCCGATTCATTTCCTGGAGTGGGCCACCCAAATTTCATGGGTGGGCCAAGCCCATTTCGGTGGTGTCTCAGCTCGCTTCCGAACGTGGGTAAACTAAATTTTTAAATTTCCGGGAGTGGGCCAAAAAAATTTCATGGGTGGGCCAAGCCCATCTCGGTGGTGTCTCCGCTCGCTTCCGAACGTGGGTAAACTAAATTTTAAAATTTCCGGGAGTATGCCACCCAAATTTCATGGCTGGGCCAAGCCAATTTCGGTGGTGTCTCAGCTTGCTTCCGAATGTGTGTAAAATAAATTTTTAAATTTCCGGGAGTGGGCCACCCAAAGTTCATGGGTGGGCCAAGCCCATTTCGGTGGTGTCTAAGCTCGCTTCCGAACGTTGGTAAACTAAATTTTTAAATTTCCTGGAGTGGGCCACCCAAATTTCATGGGTGGGCCAAGCCCATTTCGGTGGTGTCTAAGCTCGCTTCCGAATGTTGGTAAACTAAATTTTTAAATTTCCTGGAGTGGGCCGCCCAAATTTCATGGGTGGGCCAAGCCCATTTCGGTGGTGTCTCCGCTCGCTTCGGAACGTGGGTAAACTAAATTTTTAAATTTCCGTGAGTGGGCCGCCCGAATTTCATGGGTTGGCCAAGCCCATTTCGGTGGTGTCTCAGCTCACTTCCGAATGTGGGTAAACTAAATTTTTAAATTTCCGAGAGTGGGCCACCCAAATTTCATGGGTGGGCCAAGCCCATTTCGGTGGTGTCTCCGCTCGCTTCCAAACGTGGGTAAACTAAATTTTTAAATTTCCGGGAGTGGGCCACCCAAATTTCTTGGGTGGGCCAAGCCCATTTCGGTGGTGTGTCAGCTCGCTTCCGAACGTGGGTAAACTAAATTTTTAAATTTCCGAGAGTGGGCCACTCAAATTTCGTGGGTGGGCCAAGCCCATTTTGCTGGAGTCTCCGCTCGCTCCCGAACGTGGGTAAACTAAATTTTTAAATTTCCGGGAGTGGGCCACCCAAATTTCATGGGTGGGCCAAGCCCATTTCAAGAGTGTCTAAGCTCGCTTGCCAACGTGGGCAAACTAAATTTTTAAATTTCCGGGAGTGGGCCACCCAAATTTCATGGGTGGGCCAAGCCCATTTCGGTTGTGTCTCAGCTCGCTTCCGAACGTGGGTAAACAAAATTTTTAAATTTCCGGGAGTGGGCCAAAAAATTTCATAGGTGGGCCAAGCCCGTTTTGGTGGTGTCTCCGCTCGCTTCCGAACGTGGGTAAACTAAATTTTTAATTTTCCGGGAGTGGGCCACCCAAATTTCATGAGTGGGCCAAGCCCCTTTCGGTGGTGTCTAAGCTCGCTTCCAAACGTGGGCAAACTAAATTTTTAAATTTCCTGGAGTGGGCCGCCCAAATTTCATGGGTCGGCCAAGCCCACTTCGGTGGTGTCTCAGCTCGCTTCCAAACATGGGTAAACTAAATTTTTAAATTTCCGGGAGTGGGCCAAAAAATTGCATGGGTGGGCCAAGCCCATTTCGGTGGTGTCTCCGCTCGCTTCCGAACGTGGGTAAACTAAATTTTTAAATTTCCGGGAGTATGCCACCCAAATTTCATGGGTGGGCCAAGCTAATTTCGGTGGTGTCTCAGCTTGCTTCCGAATGTGTGTAAACTAAATTTTTAAATTTCCAGGAGAGGGCCACTGAAATTTCATGGGTGGGCCAAGCCCATTTCGGTGGTGTCTCAGCTCGCTTCCGAATGTGGCTAAACTAAATTTTTAAATTTCCGGGAGTGGACCAAAAAAATTTCATGGGTGGGCCAAGCCCATTTTGGTGGTGTCTCCGCTCGCTTCCGAACGTGGGCAACCTAAATTTTTAAATTTCCGGGAATGGGCCACCCAAATTTCATGGGTGGGACAAGCCCTATTCGGTGGTGTCTAAGCTCGCTTCCGAACGTGGGCAAACTAAATTTTTAAATTTCCTGGAGTGGGCCGCCCAAATTTCATGGGTGGGCCAAGCCGATTTCGGTGGTGTCTCAGCTCGCTTCCGAACGTGGGTAAACTAAATTTTTAAATTTCCTGGAGTGGGCCAAAAAAATTTCATGGGTGGGCCAAGCCCATCTCGGTGGTGTCTCCGCTCGCTTCCGAACGTGGGTAAACTAAATATTTAAATTTCCTGGAGTGGGCCGCCCAAATTTCATGGGTGTGCCAAGCCCACTTTGGTGGTGTCTCAGCTCGCTTCCGAACGTGGGTAAACTAAATTTTTAAATTTCCGAGAGTGGGCCACCCAAATTTCATGGGTGGGCCAAGCCCATTTCGGTGGTGTCTCCGCTCGCTTCCAAACGTGGGTAAACTAAATTTTTAAATTTCCGGGAGTGGGCCACCCAAATTTCATGGGTGGGCCAAGCCCATTTCGGTGGTGTCTCAGCTCGCTTCCAAACGTGGATAAACTAAATTTTTAAATTTCCGGGAGTGGGCCACCCAAATTTCATGGGTGGGCCAAGCCCATTTCAGTGGTGTCTCAACTCGCTTCCAAACGTGGGTAAACTAAATTTTTAAATTTCCGTGAGTGGGCCGCCCGAATTTCATGGGTTGGCCAAGCCCATTTCGGTGGTGTCTCAGCTCGCTTCCGAATGTGGGTAAACTAAATTTTTAAATTTCCGGGAGTGGGCCACCCAAATTTCTAGGGTGGGCAAAGCCCATTTCGTTGGTGTCTCCGCTCGCTTCCGAACGTGGGTAAACTAAATTTTTAAATTTCCGGGAGTGGGCCACCCAAATTTCATGGGTGGGCCAAGCTCATTTCGGTGGTGTCTCAGCTCGCTTCCAAACGTGGATAAACTAAATTTTTAAATTTCCGGGAGTGGGCCACCCAAATTTCATGGGTGGGCCAAGCCCATTTCAAGAGTGTCTAAGCTCGCTTGCCAACGTGGGCAAACTAAATTTTTAAATTTCTGGGAGTGGGCCACCCAAATTTCATGGGTGGGCCAAGTCCATTTCGGTGGTGTCTCAGCTCGCTTCCGAACGTGGGTAAACAAAATTTTTAAATTTCCGGGAGTGGGCCAAAAAATTTCATGGGTGGGCCAAGCCCATTTTGGTGGTGTCTAAGCTCGCTTCCAAACTTGGGCAAACTAAATTTTTAAATTTCCTGGAATGGGCCGCCCAAATTTCATGGGTGGGCCAAGCCCATTTCGGTGGTGTCTCAGCTCACTTCCGAACGTGGGTAAACTAAATTTTTAAATTTCCGGGAGTGGGCCAAAAAAATTTCATGGGTGGGCCAAGCCCATCTCGGTGGTGTCTCCGCTCGCTTCCGAACGTGGGTAAACTAAATTTTAAAATTTCCGGGAGTATGCCACCCAAATTTCATGGGTGGGCCAAGCCAATTTCGGTGGTGTCTCAGCTTGCTTCCGAATGTGTGTAAACTAAATTTTTAAATTTCCAGGAGTGGGCCACCCAAATTTCATGGGTGGGCCAAGCCCATTTCGGTGGTGTCTAAGCTCGCTTCCGAACGTTGGTAAACTAAATTTTTAAATTTCCTGGAGTGGGCCGCCCGAATTTCATGGGTGGGCCAAGCCCATTTCGGTGGTGTCTCAGCTCTCTTCCGAACGTGGGTAAATTAAATTTTTTAATTTCCGGGAGTGGGCAAAAAAAATTTCATGGGTGGGCCAAGCCCATCTCGGTGGTGTCTCCGCTCGCTTCCGAACGTGGGTAAACTAAATTTTAAAATTTCCGGGAGTATGCCACCCAAATTTCATGGGTGGGCCAAGGCAATTTCGGTGGTGTCTCAGCTTGCTTCCGAATGTGTGTAAACTAAATTTTTTAATTTCCGGGAGTGGGCCACCCAAATTTCATGGGTGGGCCAAGCTCATTTCGGTGGTGTCTCAGCTCGCTTCCGAACGTGGGTAAACTAAATTTTTAAATTTCCGGGAGTGGGCCACCCTAATTTCATGGGTGGGACAAGCCCATTTCGGTGGTGTCTCAGCTTGCTTCCGAACGTGGGTAAACTAAACTTTTAAATTTCCGGGAGTATGCCACCCAAATTTCATGGGTGGGCCAAGCCAATTTCGGTGGTGTCTCAGCTTGCTTCCGAATGTGTGTAAACTAAATTTTTTAATTTCCGGGAGTGGGCCACCCAAATTTCATGGGTGGGCCAAGCTCATTTCGGTGGTGTCTCAGCTCGCTTCCGAACGTGGGTAAACTAAATTTTTAAATTTCCGGGAGTGGGCCACCCGAATTTCATGGGTGGGCCAAGCCCACTTCGGTGGTGTCTCCGCTCGCTTCCGAACGTGGGTAAACTAAATTTTTAAATTTCCGGGAGTGGGCCACCCAAATTTCATGGGTGGGCCAAGCCCATTTCGGTGGTGTCTCAGCTCGCTTCCAAACGTGGATAAACTAAATTTTTAAATTTCCGGGAGTGGGCCACCCAAATTTCATGGGTGGGCCAAGCCCATTTCAGTGGTGTCTCAACTCGCTTCCGAACGTGGGTAAACTAAATTTTTAAATTTCCGTGAGTGGGCCGCCCGAATTTCATGGGTTGGCCAAGCCCATTTCGGTGGTGTCTCAGCTCGCTTCCGAATGTGGGTAAACTAAATTTTTAAATTTCCGGGAGTGGGCCACTCAAATTTCATGGGTGGGCCAAGCCCATTTTGCTGGTGTCTCCGCTCGCTCCCGAACGTGGGTAAACTAAATTTTTAAATTTCCGGGAGTGGGCCACCCAAATTTCATGGGTGGGCCAAGCCCATTTCAAGAGTGTCTAAGCTCGCTTGCCAATGTGGGCAAAATAAATTTTTAAATTTCCGGGAGTGGGCCACCCAAATTTCATGGGTGGGCCAAGCCCATTTCGGTGGTGTCTCAGCTCGCTTCCAAACGTGGGTAAACAAAATTTTTAAATTTCCGGGAGTGGGCCAAAAAATTTCATGGGTGGGCCAAGCCCATTTTGGTGGTGTCTCCGCTCGCTTCCGAACGTGGGTAAACTAAATTTTTAATTTTCCGGGAGTGGGCCACCCAAATTTCATGGATGGGCCAAGCCCCTTTTGGTGGTGTCTAAGCTCGCTTCCGAACTTGGGCAAACTAAATTTTTAAATTTCCTGGAGTGGGCCGCCCAAATTTCATGGGTGGGCCAAGCCCACTTCGGTGGTGTCTCAGCTCGCTTCCAAAAGTGGGTAAACTAAATTTTTAAATTTCCGGGAGTGGGCCAAAAAATTGCATGGGTGGGCCAAGCCCATTTCGGTGGTGTCTCCGCTCGCTTCCGAACGTGGGTAAACTAAATTTTTAAATTTCCTGGAGTGGGCCGCCCAAATTTCATGGGTGGGCCAAGCCCATTTCGGTGGTGTCTCAGCTCGCTTCCGAACGTGGGTAAACTAAATTTTTAAATTTCCTGGAGTGGGCCAAAAAAATTTCATGGGTGGGCCAAGCCCATCTCGGTGGTGTCTCCGCTCGCTTCCGAACGTGGGTAAACTAAATATTTAAATTTCCTGGAGTGGGCCGCCCAAATTTCATGGGTGTGCCAAGCCCACTTTGGTGGTGTCTCAGCTCGCTTCCGAACGTGGGTAAACTAAATTTTTAAATTTCCGAGAGTGGGCCACCCAAATTTCATGGGTGGGCCAAGCCCATTTCGGTGGTGTCTCCGCTCGCTTCCAAACGTGGGTAAACTAAATTTTTAAATTCCCGGGAGTGGGCCACCCAAATTTCATGGGTTGGCCAAGCCCATTTCGGTGGTGTCTCAGCTCGCTTCCAAACGTGGATAAACTAAATTTTTAAATTTCCGGGAGTGGGCCACCCAAATTTCATGGGTGGGCCAAGCCCATTTCAGTGGTGTCTCAACTCGCTTCCAAACGTGGGTAAACTAAATTTTTAAATTTCCGTGAGTGGGCCGCCCGAATTTCATGGGTTGGCCAAGCCCATTTCGGTGGTGTCTCAGCTCGCTTCCGAATGTGGGTAAACTAAATTTTTAAATTTCCGGGAGTGGGCCACCCAAATTTCTTGGGTGGGCAAAGCCCATTTCGTTGGTGTCTCCGCTCGCTTCCGAACGTGGGTAAACTAAATTTTTAAATTTCCGGGAGTGGGCCACCCAAATTTCATGGGTGGGCCAAGCTCATTTCGGTGGTGTCTCAGCTCGCTTCCAAACGTGGATAAACTAAATTTTTAAATTTCCGGGAGTGGGCCACCCAAATTTCATGGGTGGGCCAAGACAATTTCAAGAGTGTCTAAGCTCGCTTGCCAACGTGGGCAAACTAAATTTTTAAATTTCCGGGAGTGGGCCACCCAAATTTCATGGGTGGGCCAAGTCTATTTCGGTGGTGTCTCAGCTCGCTTCCGTACGTGGGTAAACAAAATTTTTAAATTTCCGGGAGTGGGCCAAAAAATTTCATGGGTGGGCCAAGCCCATTTTGGTGGTGTCTAAGCTCGCTTCCAAACTTGGGCAAACTAAATTTTTAAATTTCCTGGAGTGGGCCGCCCAAATTTCATGGGTGGGCCAAGCCCATTTCGGTGGTGTCTCAGCTCACTTCCGAACGTGGGTAAACTAAATTTTTAAATTTCCGGGAGTGGGCCAAAAAAATTTCATGGGTGGGCCAAGCCCATCTCGGTGGTGTCTCCGCTCGCTTCCGAACGTGGGTAAACTAAATTTTAAAATTTCCGGGAGTATGCCACCCAAATTTCATGGGTGGGCCAAGCCAATTTCGGTGGTGTCTCAGCTTGCTTCCGAATGTGTGTAAACTAAATTTTTAAATTTCCAGGAGTGGGCCACCCAAATTTCATGGGTGGGCCAAGCCCATTTCGGTGGTGTCTAAGCTCGCTTCCGAACGTTGGTAAACTAAATTTTTAAATTTCCTGGAGTGGGCCGCCCGAATTTCATGGGTGGGCCAAGCCCATTTCGGTGGTGTCTCAGCTCTCTTCCGAACGTGGGTAAATTAAATTTTTTAATTTCCGGGAGTGGGCAAAAAAAATTTCATGGGTGGGCCAAGCCCATCTCGGTGGTGTCTCCGCTCGCTTCCGAACGTGGGTAAACTAAATTTTAAAATTTCCGGGAGTATGCCACCCAAATTTCATGGGTGGGCCAAGCCAATTTCGGTGGTGTCTCAGCTTGCTTCCGAATGTGTGTAAACTAAATTTTTTAATTTCCGGGAGTGGGCCACCCAAATTTCATGGGTGGGCCAAGCTCATTTCGGTGGTGTCTCAGCTCGCTTCCGAACGTGGGTAAACTAAATTTTTAAATTTCCGGGAGTGGGCCACCCGAATTTCATGGGTGGGACAAGCCCATTTCGGTGGTGTCTCAGCTTGCTTCCGAACGTGGGTAAACTAAACTTTTAAATTTCCGGGAGTATGCCACCCAAATTTCATGGGTGGGCCAAGCCAATTTCGGTGGTGTCTCAGCTTGCTTCCGAATGTGTGTAAACTAAATTTTTTAATTTCCGGGAGTGGGCCACCCAAATTTCATGGGTGGGCCAAGCTCATTTCGGTGGTGTCTCAGCTCGCTTCCGAACGTGGGTAAACTAAATTTTTAAATTTCCGGGAGTGGGCCACCCGAATTTCATGGGTGGGCCAAGCCCATTTCGGTGGTGTCTCCGCTCGCTTCCGAACGTGGGTAAACTAAATTTTTAAATTTCCGGGAGTGGGCCACCCAAATTTCATGGGTGGGCCAAGCCCATTTCGGTGGTGTCTCAGCTCGCTTCCAAACGTGGATAAACTAAATTTTTAAATTTCCGGGAGTGGGCCACCCAAATTTCATGGGTGGGCCAAGCCCATTTCAGTGGTGTCTCAACTCGCTTCCGAACGTGGGTAAACTAAATTTTTAAATTTCCGTGAGTGGGCCGCCCGAATTTCATGGGTTGACCAAGCCCATTTCGGTGGTGTCTCAGCTCGCTTCCGAATGTGGGTAAACTAAATTTTTAAATTTCCGGGAGTGGGCCACTCAAATTTCATGGGTGGGCCAAGCCCATTTTGCTGGTGTCTCCGCTCGCTCCCGAACGTGGGTAAACTAAATTTTTAAATTTCCGGGAGTGGGCCACCCAAATTTCATGGGTGGGCCAAGCCCATTTCAAGAGTGTCTAAGCTCGCTTGCCAACGTGGGCAAACTAAATTTTTAAATTTCCGGGAGTGGGCCACCCAAATTTCATGGGTTGGCCAAGCCCATTTCGGTGGTGTCTCAGCTCGCTTCCAAACGTGGGTAAACAAAATTTTTAAATTTCCGGGAGTGGGCCAAAAAATTTCATGGGTGGGCCAAGCCCATTTTGGTGGTGTCTCTGCTCGCTTCCGAACGTGGGTAAACTAAATTTTTAATTTTCCGGGAGTGGGCCACCCAAATTTCATGGATGGGCCAAGCCCCTTTTGGTGGTGTCTAAGCTCGCTTCCGAACTTGGGCAAACTAAATTTTTAAATTTCCTGGAGTGGGCCGCCCAAATTTCATGGGTGGGCCAAGCCCACTTCGGTGGTGTCCCAGCTCGCTTCCAAAAGTGGGTAAACTAAATTTTTAAATTTCCGGGAGTGGGCCAAAAAATTGCATGGGTGGGCCAAGCCCATTTCGGTGGTGTCTCCGCTCGCTTCCGAACGTGGGTAAACTAAATTTTTAAATTTCCGGGAGTATGCTACCCAAATTTCATGGGTGGGCCAAGCTAATTTCGGTGGTGTCTCAGCTTGCTTCTGAATGTGTGTAAACTATATTTTTAAATTTCCAGGAGAGGGCCACCCAAATTTGATGGGTGGGCCAAGCCCATTTCGGTGGTGTCTCAGCTCGCTTCCGAATGTGGCTAAACTAAATTTTTAAATTTCCTGGAGTGGGCCACCCAAATTTCATGGGTGGGCCAAGCCCATTTCGGTGGTGTCTCAGCTCGCTTCCGAACGTGGGTAAACAAAATGTTTAAATTTCCGGGAGTGGGCCAAAAAAATTTCATGGGTGGGCCAAGCCCATTTTGGTGGTGTCTCCGCTCGCTTCCGAACGTGGTCAAACTAAATTTTTAAATTTCCGGGAATGGGCCACCAAAATTTCATGGGTCGGCCAAGCCCTATTCGGTGGTGTCTAAGCTTGCTTCCGAACGTGGGCAAACTAAATTTTTAAATTTCCTGGAGTGGGCCGCCCAAATTTCATGGGGGCCAAGCCCATTTCGGTGGTGTCTCAGCTCGCTTCCGAACGTGGGTAAACTAAATTTTAAAATTTCCGGGAGTATGCCACCCAAATTTCATGGGTGGGCCAAGCCAATTTCGGTGGTGTCTCAGCTTGCTTCCGAATGTGTGTAAACTAAATTTTTAAATTTCCGGGAGTGGGCCACCCAAATTTCATGGGTGGGCCAAGCCCATTTCGGTGGTGTCTAAGCTCGCTTCCGAATGTTGGTAAACTAAATTTTTAAATTTCCTGAAGAGGGCCGCCCGAATTTCATGGGTGGGCCAAGCCCATTTCGGTGGTGTCTCAGCTCTCTTCCGAACATGGGTAAACTAAATTTTTAAATTTCCGGGAGTGGGCCAAAAAATTGCATGGGTGGGCCAAGCCCATTTCGGTGGTGTCTCCGCTCGCTTCCGAACGTGGGTAAACTAAATTTTTAAATTTCCGGGAGTATGCCACCCAAATTTCATGGGTGGGCCAAGCTAATTTCGGTGGTGTCTCAGCTTGCTTCCGAATGTGTGTAAACTAAATTTTTAAATTTCCAGGAGAGGGCCACCGAAATTTCATGGGTGGGCCAAGCCCAATTTCGGTGGTGTCTCAGCTCGCTTCCGAATGTGGCTAAACTAAATTTTTACATTTCCGGAGTGGGCCAAAAAAATTTCATGGGTGGGCCAAGCCCATCTCGGTGGTGTCTCCGCTCGCTTCCGAACGTGGGTAAACTAAATTTTAAAATTTCCGGGAGTATGCCACCCAAATTTCATGGGTGGGCCAAGCCAATTTCGGTGGTGTCTCAGCTTGCTTCCGAATGTGTGTAAACTAAATTTTAAATTTCCGGGAGTGGGCCACCCAAATTTCATGGGTGGGCCAAGCCCATTTCGGTGGTGTCTAAGCTCGCTTCCGAATGTTGGTAAACTAAATTTTTAAATTTCCTGAAGAGGGCCGCCCGAATTTCATGGGTGGGCCAAGCCCATTTCGGTGGTGTCTCAGCTCTCTTCCGAACATGGGTAAACTAAATTTTTAAATTTCCGGGAGTGGGCCAAAAAATTGCATGGGTGGGCCAAGCCCATTTCGGTGGTGTCTCCGCTCGCTTCCGAACGTGGGTAAACTAAATTTTTAAATTTCCGGGAGTATGCCACCCAAATTTCATGGGTGGGCCAAGCTAATTTCGGTGGTGTCTCAGCTTGCTTCCGAATGTGTGTAAACTAAATTTTTAAATTTCCAGGAGAGGGCCACCGAAATTTCATGGGTGGGCCAAGCCCATTTCGGTGGTGTCTCAGCTCGCTTCCGAATGTGGCTAAACTAAATTTTTAAATTTCCTGGAGTGGGCCACCCAAATTTCATGGGTTGGCCAAGCCCATTTCGGTGGTGTCTCAGCTCGCTTCCGAACGTGGGCAAACAAAATTTTTAAATTTCCGGGAGTGGGCCAAAAAAATTTCATGGGTGGGCCAAGCCCATTTTGGTGGTGTCTCCGCTCCCTTCCGAACGTGGGCAACCTAAATTTTTAAATTTCCGGGAATGGGCCACCCAAATTTCATGGGTGGGACAAGCCCTATTCGGTGGTGTCTAAGCTCGCTTCCGAACGTGGGCAAACTAAATTTTTAAATTTCCTGGAGTGGGCCGCCCAAATTTCATGGGTGGGCCAAGCCGATTTCGGTGGTGTCTCAGCTCGCTTCCGAACGTGGGTAAACTAAATTTTTAAATTTCCTGGAGTGGGCCAAAAAAATTTCATGGGTGGGCCAAGCCCATCTCGGTGGTGTCTCCGCTCGCTTCCGAACGTGGGTAAACTAAATATTTAAATTTCCTGGATTGGGCCGCCCAAATTTCATGGGTGTGCCAAGCCCACTTTGGTGGTGTCTCAGCTCGCTTCCGAACGTGGGTAAACTAAATTTTTAAATTTCCGAGAGTGGGCCACCCAAATTTCATGGGTGGGCCAAGCCCATTTCGGTGGTGTCTCCGCTCGCTTCCAAACGTGGGTAAACTAAATTTTTAAATTTCCGGGAGTGGGCCACCCAAATTTCATGGGTGGGCCAAGCCCATTTCGGTGGTGTCTCAGCTCGCTTCCAAACGTGGATAAACTAAATTTTTAAATTTCCGGGAGTGGGCCACCCAAATTTCATGGGTGGGCCAAGCCCATTTCAGTGGTGTCTCAACTCGCTTCCAAACGTGGGTAAACTAAATTTTTAAATTTCCGTGAGTGGGCCGCCCGAATTTCATGGGTTGGCCAAGCCCATTTCGGTGGTGTCTCAGCTCGCTTCCGAATGTGGGTAAACTAAATTTTTAAATTTCCCGGAGTGGGCCACCCAAATTTCTTGGGTGGGCAAAGCCCATTTCGTTGGTGTCTCCGCTCGCTTCCGAACGTGGGTAAACTAAATTTTTAAATTTCCGGGAGTGGGCCACCCAAATTTCATGGGTGGGCCAAGCTCATTTCGGTGGTCTCAGCTCGCTTCCAAACGTGGATAAACTAAATTTTTAAATTTCCGGGAGTGGGCCACCCAAATTTCATGGGTGGGCCAAGCCCATTTCAAGAGTGTCTAAGCTCGCTTGCCAACGTGGGCAAACTAAATTTTTAAATTTCCGGGAGTGGGCCACCCAAATTTCATGGGTGGGCCAAGTCCATTTCGGTGGTGTCTCAGCTCGCTTCCGAACGTGGGTAAACAAAATTTTTAAATTTCCTGGAGTGGGCCGCCCGAATTTCATGGGTGGGCCAAGCCCATCTCGGTGGTGTCTCCGCTCGCTTCCGAACGTGGGTAAACTAAATTTTAAAATTTCCGGGAGTATGCCACCCAAATTTCATGGGTGGGCCAAGCCAATTTCGGTGGTGTCTCAGCTTGCTTCCGAATGTGTGTAAACTAAATTTTTAAATTTCCAGGAGTGGGCCACCCAAATTTCATGGGTGGGCCAAGCCCATTTCGGTGGTGTCTAAGCTCGCTTCCGAACGTTGGTAAACTAAATTTTTAAATTTCCTGGAGTGGGCCGCCCGAATTTCATGGGTGGGCCAAGCCCATTTCGGTGGTGTCTCAGCTCTCTTCCGAACGTGGGTAAATTAAATTTTTTAATTTCCGGGAGTGGGCAAAAAAAATTTCATGGGTGGGCCAAGCCCATCTCGGTGGTGTCTCCGCTCGCTTCCGAACGTGGGTAAACTAAATTTTAAAATTTCCGGGAGTATGCCACCCAAATTTCATGGGTGGGCCAAGCCAATTTCGGTGGTGTCTCAGCTTGCTTCCGAATGTGTGTAAACTAAATTTTTTAATTTCCGGGAGTGGGCCACCCAAATTTCATGGGTGGGCCAAGCTCATTTCGGTGGTGTCTCAGCTCGCTTCCGAACGTGGGTAAACTAAATTTTTAAATTTCCGGGAGTGGGCCACCCGAATTTCATGGGTGGGACAAGCCCATTTCGGTGGTGTCTCAGCTTGCTTCCGAACGTGGGTAAACTAAACTTTTAAATTTCCGGGAGTATGCCACCCAAATTTCATGGGTGGGCCAAGCCAATTTCGGTGGTGTCTCAGCTTGCTTCCGAATGTGTGTAAACTAAATTTTTTAATTTCCGGGAGTGGGCCACCCAAATTTCATGGGTGGGCCAAGCTCATTTCGGTGGTGTCTCAGCTCGCTTCCGAACGTGGGTAAACTAAATTTTTAAATTTCCGGGAGTGGGCCACCCGAATTTCATGGGTGGGCCAAGCCCATTTCGGTGGTGTCTCCGCTCGCTTCCGAACGTGGGTAAACTAAATTTTTAAATTTCCGGGAGTGGGCCACCCAAATTTCATGGGTGGGCCAAGCCCATTTCGGTGGTGTCTCAGCTCGCTTCCAAACGTGGATAAACTAAATTTTTAAATTTCCGGGAGTGGGCCACCCAAATTTCATGGGTGGGCCAAGCCCATTTCAGTGGTGTCTCAACTCGCTTCCGAACGTGGGTAAACTAAATTTTTAAATTTCCGTGAGTGGGCCGCCCGAATTTCATGGGTTGACCAAGCCCATTTCGGTGGTGTCTCAGCTCGCTTCCGAATGTGGGTAAACTAAATTTTTAAATTTCCGGGAGTGGGCCACTCAAATTTCATGGGTGGGCCAAGCCCATTTTGCTGGTGTCTCCGCTCGCTCCCGAACGTGGGTAAACTAAATTTTTAAATTTCCGGGAGTGGGCCACCCAAATTTCATGGGTGGGCCAAGCCCATTTCAAGAGTGTCTAAGCTCGCTTGCCAACGTGGGCAAACTAAATTTTTAAATTTCCGGGAGTGGGCCACCCAAATTTCATGGGTTGGCCAAGCCCATTTCGGTGGTGTCTCAGCTCGCTTCCAAACGTGGGTAAACAAAATTTTTAAATTTCCGGGAGTGGGCCAAAAAATTTCATGGGTGGGCCAAGCCCATTTTGGTGGTGTCTCCGCTCGCTTCCGAACGTGGGTAAACTAAATTTTTAATTTTCCGGGAGTGGGCCACCCAAATTTCATGGATGGGCCAAGCCCCTTTTGGTGGTGTCTAAGCTCGCTTCCGAACTTGGGCAAACTAAATTTTTAAATTTCCTGGAGTGGGCCGCCCAAATTTCATGGGTGGGCCAAGCCCACTTCGGTGGTGTCCCAGCTCGCTTCCAAAAGTGGGTAAACTAAATTTTTAAATTTCCGGGAGTGGGCCAAAAAATTGCATGGGTGGGCCAAGCCCATTTCGGTGGTGTCTCCGCTCGCTTCCGAACGTGGGTAAACTAAATTTTTAAATTTCCGGGAGTATGCTACCCAAATTTCATGGGTGGGCCAAGCTAATTTCGGTGGTGTCTCAGCTTGCTTCTGAATGTGTGTAAACTATATTTTTAAATTTCCAGGAGAGGGCCACCCAAATTTGATGGGTGGGCCAAGCCCATTTCGGTGGTGTCTCAGCTCGCTTCCGAATGTGGCTAAACTAAATTTTTAAATTTCCTGGAGTGGGCCACCCAAATCATGGGTGGGCCAAGCCCATTTCGGTGGTGTCTCAGCTCGCTTCCGAACGTGGGTAAACAAAATGTTTAAATTTCCGGGAGTGGGCCAAAAACATTTCATGGGTGGGCCAAGCCCATTTTGGTGGTGTCTCCGCTCGCTTCCGAACGTGGTCAAACTAAATTTTTAAATTTCCGGGAATGGGCCACCAAAATTTCATGGGTCGGCCAAGCCCTATTCGGTGGTGTCTAAGCTTGCTTCCGAACGTGGGCAAACTAAATTTTTAAATTTCCTGGAGTGGGCCGCCCAAATTTCATGGGGGCCAAGCCCATTTCGGTGGTGTCTCAGCTCGCTTCCGAACGTGGGTAAACTAAATTTTAAAATTTCCGGGAGTATGCCACCCAAATTTCATGGGTGGGCCAAGCCAATTTCGGTGGTGTCTCAGCTTGCTTCCGAATGTGTGTAAACTAAATTTTTAAATTTCCGGGAGTGGGCCACCCAAATTTCATGGGTGGGCCAAGCCCATTTCGGTGGTGTCTAAGCTCGCTTCCGAATGTTGGTAAACTAAATTTTTAAATTTCCTGAAGAGGGCCGCCCGAATTTCATGGGTGGGCCAAGCCCATTTCGGTGGTGTCTCAGCTCTCTTCCGAACATGGGTAAACTAAATTTTTAAATTTCCGGGAGTGGGCCAAAAAATTGCATGGGTGGGCCAAGCCCATTTCGGTGGTGTCTCCGCTCGCTTCCGAACGTGGGTAAACTAAATTTTTAAATTTCCGGGAGTATGCCACCCAAATTTCATGGGTGGGCCAAGCTAATTTCGGTGGTGTCTCAGCTTGCTTCCGAATGTGTGTAAACTAAATTTTTAAATTTCCAGGAGAGGGCCACCGAAATTTCATGGGTGGGCCAAGCCCATTTCGGTGGTGTCTCAGCTCGCTTCCGAATGTGGCTAAACTAAATTTTTACATTTCCGGGAGTGGGCCAAAAAAATTTCATGGGTGGGCCAAGCCCATCTCGGTGGTGTCTCCGCTCGCTTCCGAACGTGGGTAAACTAAATTTTAAAATTTCCGGGAGTATGCCACCCAAATTTCATGGGTGGGCCAAGCCAATTTCGGTGGTGTCTCAGCTTGCTTCCGAATGTGTGTAAACTAAATTTTTAAATTTCCGGGAGTGGGCCACCCAAATTTCATGGGTGGGCCAAGCCCATTTCGGTGGTGTCTAAGCTCGCTTCCGAATGTTGGTAAACTAAATTTTTAAATTTCCTGAAGAGGGCCGCCCGAATTTCATGGGTGGGCCAAGCCAATTTCGGTGGTGTCTCAGCTCTCTTCCGAACATGGGTAAACTAAATTTTTAAATTTCCGGGAGTGGGCCAAAAAATTGCATGGGTGGGCCAAGCCCATTTCGGTGGTGTCTCAGCTCGCTTCCGAACGTGGGCAAACAAAATTTTTAAATTTCCGGGAGTGGGCCAAAAAAATTTCATGGGTGGGCCAAGCCCATTTTGGTGGTGTCTCCGCTCCCTTCCGAACGTGGGCAACCTAAATTTTTAAATTTCCGGGAATGGGCCACCCAAATTTCATGGGTGGGACAAGCCCTATTCGGTGGTGTCTAAGCTCGCTTCCGAACGTGGGCAAACTAAATTTTTAAATTTCCTGGAGTGGGCCGCCCAAATTTCATGGGTGGGCCAAGCCGATTTCGGTGGTGTCTCAGCTCGCTTCCGAACGTGGGTAAACTAAATTTTTAAATTTCCTGGAGTGGGCCAAAAAAATTTCATGGGTGGGCCAAGCCCATCTCGGTGGTGTCTCCGCTCGCTTCCGAACGTGGGTAAACTAAATATTTAAATTTCCTGGAGTGGGCCGCCCAAATTTCATGGGTGTGCCAAGCCCACTTTGGTGGTGTCTCAGCTCGCTTCCGAACGTGGGTAAACTAAATTTTTAAATTTCCGAGAGTGGGCCACCCAAATTTCATGGGTGGGCCAAGCCCATTTCGGTGGTGTCTCCGCTCGCTTCCAAACGTGGGTAAACTAAATTTTTAAATTTCCGGGAGTGGGCCACCCAAATTTCATGGGTGGGCCAAGCCCATTTCGGTGGTGTCTCAGCTCGCTTCCAAACGTGGATAAACTAAATTTTTAAATTTCCGGGAGTGGGCCACCCAAATTTCATGGGTGGGCCAAGCCCATTTCAGTGGTGTCTCAACTCGCTTCCAAACGTGGGTAAACTAAATTTTTAAATTTCCGTGAGTGGGCCGCCCGAATTTCATGGGTTGGCCAAGCCCATTTCGGTGGTGTCTCAGCTCGCTTCCGAATGTGGGTAAACTAAATTTTTAAATTTCCCGGAGTGGGCCACCCAAATTTCTTGGGTGGGCAAAGCCCATTTCGTTGGTGTCTCCGCTCGCTTCCGAACGTGGGTAAACTAAATTTTTAAATTTCCGGGAGTGGGCCACCCAAATTTCATGGGTGGGCCAAGCTCATTTCGGTGGTCTCAGCTCGCTTCCAAACGTGGATAAACTAAATTTTTAAATTTCCGGGAGTGGGCCACCCAAATTTCATGGGTGGGCCAAGCCCATTTCAAGAGTGTCTAAGCTCGCTTGCCAACGTGGGCAAACTAAATTTTTAAATTTCCGGGAGTGGGCCACCCAAATTTCATGGGTGGGCCAAGTCCATTTCGGTGGTGTCTCAGCTCGCTTCCGAACGTGGGTAAACAAAATTTTTAAATTTCCGGGAGTGGGCCAAAAAATTTCATGGGTGGGCCAAGCCCATTTTGGTGGTGTCTAAGCTCGCTTCCAAACTTGGGCAAACTAAATTTTTAAATTTCCTGGAGTGGGCCGCCCAAATTTCATGGGTGGGCCAAGCCCATTTCGGTGGTGTCTCAGCTCACTTCCGAACGTGGGTAAACTAAATTTTTAAATTTCCGGGAGTGGGCCAAAAAAATTTCATGGGTGGGCCAAGCCCATCTCGGTGGTGTCTCCGCTCGCTTCCGAACGTGGGTAAACTAAATTTTAAAATTTCCGGGAGTATGCCACCCAAATTTCATGGGTGGGCCAAGCCAATTTCGGTGGTGTCTCAGCTTGCTTCCGAATGTGTGTAAACTAAATTTTTAAATTTCCAGGAGTGGGCCACCCAAATTTCATGGGTGGGCCAAGCCCATTTCGGTGGTGTCTAAGCTCGCTTCCGAATGTTGGTAAACTAAATTTTTAAATTTCCTGGAGTGGGCCGCCCGAATTTCATGGGTGGGCCAAGCCCATTTCGGTGGTGTCTCAGCTCTCTTCCGAACGTGGGTAAATTAAATTTTTTAATTTCCGGGAGTGGGCAAAAAAAATTTCATGGGTGGGCCAAGCCCATCTCGGTGGTGTCTCCGCTCGCTTCCGAACGTGGGTAAACTAAATTTTAAAATTTCCGGGAGTATGCCACCCAAATTTCATGGGTGGGCCAAGGCAATTTCGGTGGTGTCTCAGCTTGCTTCCGAATGTGTGTAAACTAAATTTTTTAATTTCCGGGAGTGGGCCACCCAAATTTCATGGGTGGGCCAAGCTCATTTCGGTGGTGTCTCAGCTCGCTTCCGAACGTGGGTAAACTAAATTTTTAAATTTCCGGGAGTGGGCCACCCTAATTTCATGGGTGGGACAAGCCCATTTCGGTGGTGTCTCAGCTTGCTTCCGAACGTGGGTAAACTAAACTTTTAAATTTCCGGGAGTGGGCCACCCGAATTTCATGGGTGGGCCAAGCCCA
Source organism: Amblyomma mixtum (assembly GCF_055824585.1). Classification (NCBI taxonomy): domain Eukaryota; kingdom Metazoa; phylum Arthropoda; class Arachnida; order Ixodida; family Ixodidae; genus Amblyomma; species Amblyomma mixtum. The sequence goes on from NC_143014.1 coordinate 248,329,704, forward strand.
TTTCGGTGGTGTCTCCGCTCGCTTCCGAACGTGGGTAAACTAAATTTTTAAATTTCCGGGAGTGGGCCACCCAAATTTCATGGGTGGGCCAAGCCCATTTCGGTGGTGTCTCAGCTCGCTTCCAAACGTGGATAAACTAAATTTTTAAATTTCCGGGAGTGGGCCACCCAAATTTCATGGGTGGGCTAAGCCCATTTCAGTGGTGTCTCAACTCGCTTCCGAACGTGGGTAAACTAAATTTTTAAATTTCCGTGAGTGGGCCGCCCGAATTTCATGGGTTGGCCAAGCCCATTTCGGTGGTGTCTCAGCTCGCTTCCGAATGTGGGTAAACTAAATTTTTAAATTTCCGGGAGTGGGCCACTCAAATTTCATGGGTGGGCCAAGCCCATTTTGCTGGTGTCTCCGCTCGCTCCCGAACGTGGGTAAACTAAATTTTTAAATTTCCGGGAGTGGGCCACCCAAATTTCATGGGTGGGCCAAGCCCATTTCAAGAGTGTCTAAGCTCGCTTGCCAATGTGGGCAAAATAAATTTTTAAATTTCCGGGAGTGGGCCACCCAAATTTCATGGGTGGGCCAAGCCCATTTCGGTGGTGTCTCAGCTCGCTTCCAAACATGGGTAAACAAAATTTTTAAATTTCCGGGAGTGGGCCAAAAAATTTCATGGGTGGGCCAAGCCCATTTTGGTGGTGTCTCCGCTCGCTTCCGAACGTGGGTAAACTAAATTTTTAATTTTCCGGGAGTGGGCCACCCAAATTTCATGGATGGGCCAAGCCCCTTTTGGTGGTGTCTAAGCTCGCTTCCGAACTTGGGCAAACTAAATTTTTAAATTTCCTGGAGTGGGCCGCCCAAATTTCATGGGTGGGCCAAGCCCACTTCGGTGGTGTCTCAGCTCGCTTCCAAAAGTGGGTAAACTAAATTTTTAAATTTCCGGGAGTGGGCCAAAAAATTGCATGGGTGGGCCAAGCCCATTTCGGTGGTGTCTCCGCTCGCTTCCGAACGTGGGTAAACTAAATTTTTAAATTTCCTGGAGTGGGCCGCCCAAATTTCATGGGTGGGCCAAGCCCATTTCGGTGGTGTCTCAGCTCGCTTCCGAACGTGGGTAAACTAAATTTTTAATTTTCCTGGAGTGGGCCAAAAAAATTTCATGGGTGGGCCAAGCCCATCTCGGTGTTGTCTCCGCTCGCTTCCGAACGTGGGTAAACTAAATATTTAAATTTCCTGGAGTGGGCCGCCCAAATTTCATGGGTGTGCCAAGCCCACTTTGGTGGTGTCTCAGCTCGCTTCCGAACGTGGGTAAACTAAATTTTTAAATTTCCGAGAGTGGGCCACCCAAATTTCATGGGTGGGCCAAGCCCATTTCGGTGGTGTCTCCGCTCGCTTCCAAACGTGGGTAAACTAAATTTTTAAATTCCCGGGAGTGGGCCACCCAAATTTCATGGGTGGGCCAAGCCCATTTCGGTGGTGTCTCAGCTCGCTTCCAAACGTGGATAAACTAAATTTTTAAATTTCCGGGAGTGGGCCACCCAAATTTCATGGGTGGGCCAAGCCCATTTCAGTGGTGTCTCAACTCGCTTCCAAACGTGGGTAAACTAAATTTTTAAATTTCCGTGAGTGGGCCGCCCGAATTTCATGGGTTGGCCAAGCCCATTTCGGTGGTGTCTCAGCTCGCTTCCGAATGTGGGTAAACTAAATTTTTAAATTTCCGGGAGTGGGCCACCCAAATTTCTTGGGTGGGCAAAGCCCATTTCGTTGGTGTCTCCGCTCGCTTCCGAACGTGGGTAAACTAAATTTTTAAATTTCCGGGAGTGGGCCACCCAAATTTCATGGGTGGGCCAAGCTCATTTCGGTGGTGTCTCAGCTCGCTTCCAAACGTGGATAAACTAAATTTTTAAATTTCCGGGAGTGGGCCACCCAAATTTCATGGGTGGGCCAAGCCCATTTCAAGAGTGTCTAAGCTCGCTTGCCAACGTGGGCAAACTAAATTTTTAAATTTCCGGGAGTGGGCCACCCAAATTTCATGGGTGGGCCAAGTCTATTTCGGTGGTGTCTCAGCTCGCTTCCGAACGTGGGTAAACAAAATTTTTAAATTTCCGGGAGTGGGCCAAAAAATTTCATGGGTGGGCCAAGCCCATTTTGGTGGTGTCTAAGCTCGCTTCCAAACTTGGGCAAACTAAATTTTTAAATTTCCTGGAGTGGGCCGCCCAAATTTCATGGGTGGGCCAAGCCCATTTCGGTGGTGTCTCAGCTCACTTCCGAACGTGGGTAAACTAAATTTTTAAATTTCCGGGAGTGGGCCAAAAAAATTTCATGGGTGGGCCAAGCCCATCTCGGTGGTGTCTCCGCTCGCTTCCGAACGTGGGTAAACTAAATTTTAAAATTTCCGGGAGTATGCCACCCAAATTTCATGGGTGGGCCAAGCCAATTTCGGTGGTGTCTCAGCTTGCTTCCGAATGTGTGTAAACTAAATTTTTAAATTTCCAGGAGTGGGCCACCCAAATTTCATGGGTGGGCCAAGCCCATTTCGGTGGTGTCTAAGCTCGCTTCCGAACGTTGGTAAACTAAATTTTTAAATTTCCTGGAGTGGGCCGCCCGAATTTCATGGGTGGGCCAAGCCCATTTCGGTGGTGTCTCAGCTCTCTTCCGAACGTGGGTAAATTAAATTTTTTAATTTCCGGGAGTGGGCAAAAAAAATTTCATGGGTGGGCCAAGCCCATCTCGGTGGTGTCTCCGCTCGCTTCCGAACGTGGGTAAACTAAATTTTAAAATTTCCGGGAGTATGCCACCCAAATTTCATGGGTGGGCCAAGCCAATTTCGGTGGTGTCTCAGCTTGCTTCCGAATGTGTGTAAACTAAATTTTTTAATTTCCGGGAGTGGGCCACCCAAATTTCATGGGTGGGCCAAGCTCATTTCGGTGGTGTCTCAGCTCGCTTCCGAACGTGGGTAAACTAAATTTTTAAATTTCCGGGAGTGGGCCACCCGAATTTCATGGGTGGGACAAGCCCATTTCGGTGGTGTCTCAGCTTGCTTCCGAACGTGGGTAAACTAAACTTTTAAATTTCCGGGAGTATGCCACCCAAATTTCATGGGTGGGCCAAGCCAATTTCGGTGGTGTCTCAGCTTGCTTCCGAATGTGTGTAAACTAAATTTTTTAATTTCCGGGAGTGGGCCACCCCAATTTCATGGGTGGGCCAAGCCCATTTCGGTGGTGTCTCAGCTCGCTTCCGAATGTGGGTAAACTAAATTTTTAAATTTCCCGGAGTGGGCCACCCAAATTTCTTGGGTGGGCAAAGCCCATTTCGTTGGTGTCTCCGCTCGCTTCCGAACGTGGGTAAACTAAATTTTTAAATTTCCGGGAGTGGGCCACCCAAATTTCATGGGTGGGCCAAGCTCATTTCGGTGGTCTCAGCTCGCTTCCAAACGTGGATAAACTAAATTTTTAAATTTCCGGGAGTGGGCCACCCAAATTTCATGGGTGGGCCAAGCCCATTTCAAGAGTGTCTAAGCTCGCTTGCCAACGTGGGCAAACTAAATTTTTAAATTTCCGGGAGTGGGCCACCCAAATTTCATGGGTGGGCCAAGTCCATTTCGGTGGTGTCTCAGCTCGCTTCCGAACGTGGGTAAACAAAATTTTTAAATTTCCGGGAGTGGGCCAAAAAATTTCATGGGTGGGCCAAGCCCATTTTGGTGGTGTCTAAGCTCGCTTCCAAACTTGGGCAAACTAAATTTTTAAATTTCCTGGAGTGGGCCGCCCAAATTTCATGGGTGGGCCAAGCCCATTTCGGTGGTGTCTCAGCTCACTTCCGAACGTGGGTAAACTAAATTTTTAAATTTCCGGGAGTGGGCCAAAAAAATTTCATGGGTGGGCCAAGCCCATCTCGGTGGTGTCTCCGCTCGCTTCCGAACGTGGGTAAACTAAATTTTAAAATTTCCGGGAGTATGCCACCCAAATTTCATGGGTGGGCCAAGCCAATTTCGGTGGTGTCTCAGCTTGCTTCCGAATGTGTGTAAACTAAATTTTTAAATTTCCAGGAGTGGGCCACCCAAATTTCATGGGTGGGCCAAGCCCATTTCGGTGGTGTCTAAGCTCGCTTCCGAATGTTGGTAAACTAAATTTTTAAATTTCCTGGAGTGGGCCGCCCGAATTTCATGGGTGGGCCAAGCCCATTTCGGTGGTGTCTCAGCTCTCTTCCGAACGTGGGTAAATTAAATTTTTTAATTTCCGGGAGTGGGCAAAAAAAATTTCATGGGTGGGCCAAGCCCATCTCGGTGGTGTCTCCGCTCGCTTCCGAACGTGGGTAAACTAAATTTTAAAATTTCCGGGAGTATGCCACCCAAATTTCATGGGTGGGCCAAGGCAATTTCGGTGGTGTCTCAGGTTGCTTCCGAATGTGTGTAAACTAAATTTTTTTAATTTCCGGGAGTGGGCCACCCAAATTTCATGGGTGGGCCAAGCTCATTTCGGTGGTGTCTCAGCTCGCTTCCGAACGTGGGTAAACTAAATTTTTAAATTTCCGGGAGTGGGCCACCCTAATTTCATGGGTGGGACAAGCCCATTTCGGTGGTGTCTCAGCTTGCTTCCGAACGTGGGTAAACTAAACTTTTAAATTTCCGGGAGTGGGCCACCCGAATTTCATGGGTGGGCCAAGCCCATTTCGGTGGTGTCTCCGCTCGCTTCCGAACGTGGGTAAACTAAATTTTTAAATTTCCGGGAGTGGGCCACCCAAATTTCATGGGTGGGCCAAGCCCATTTCGGTGGTGTCTCAGCTCGCTTCCAAACGTGGATAAACTAAATTTTTAAATTTCCGGGAGTGGGCCACCCAAATTTCATGGGTGGGCTAAGCCCATTTCAGTGGTGTCTCAACTCGCTTCCGAACGTGGGTAAACTAAATTTTTAAATTTCCGTGAGTGGGCCGCCCGAATTTCATGGGTTGGCCAAGCCCATTTCGGTGGTGTCTCAGCTCGCTTCCGAATGTGGGTAAACTAAATTTTTAAATTTCCGGGAGTGGGCCACTCAAATTTCATGGGTGGGCCAAGCCCATTTTGCTGGTGTCTCCGCTCGCTCCCGAACGTGGGTAAACTAAATTTTTAAATTTCCGGGAGTGGGCCACCCAAATTTCATGGGTGGGCCAAGCCCATTTCAAGAGTGTCTAAGCTCGCTTGCCAATGTGGGCAAAATAAATTTTTAAATTTCCGGGAGTGGGCCACCCAAATTTCATGGGTGGGCCAAGCCCATTTCGGTGGTGTCTCAGCTCGCTTCCAAACATGGGTAAACAAAATTTTTAAATTTCCGGGAGTGGGCCAAAAAATTTCATGGGTGGGCCAAGCCCATTTTGGTGGTGTCTCCGCTCGCTTCCGAACGTGGGTAAACTAAATTTTTAATTTTCCGGGAGTGGGCCACCCAAATTTCATGGATGGGCCAAGCCCCTTTTGGTGGTGTCTAAGCTCGCTTCCGAACTTGGGCAAACTAAATTTTTAAATTTCCTGGAGTGGGCCGCCCAAATTTCATGGGTGGGCCAAGCCCACTTCGGTGGTGTCTCAGCTCGCTTCCAAAAGTGGGTAAACTAAATTTTTAAATTTCCGGGAGTGGGCCAAAAAATTGCATGGGTGGGCCAAGCCCATTTCGGTGGTGTCTCCGCTCGCTTCCGAACGTGGGTAAACTAAATTTTTAAATTTCCTGGAGTGGGCCGCCCAAATTTCATGGGTGGGCCAAGCCCATTTCGGTGGTGTCTCAGCTCGCTTCCGAACGTGGGTAAACTAAATTTTTAATTTTCCTGGAGTGGGCCAAAAAAATTTCATGGGTGGGCCAAGCCCATCTCGGTGTTGTCTCCGCTCGCTTCCGAACGTGGGTAAACTAAATATTTAAATTTCCTGGAGTGGGCCGCCCAAATTTCATGGGTGTGCCAAGCCCACTTTGGTGGTGTCTCAGCTCGCTTCCGAACGTGGGTAAACTAAATTTTTAAATTTCCGAGAGTGGGCCACCCAAATTTCATGGGTGGGCCAAGCCCATTTCGGTGGTGTCTCCGCTCGCTTCCAAACGTGGGTAAACTAAATTTTTAAATTCCCGGGAGTGGGCCACCCAAATTTCATGGGTGGGCCAAGCCCATTTCGGTGGTGTCTCAGCTCGCTTCCAAACGTGGATAAACTAAATTTTTAAATTTCCGGGAGTGGGCCACCCAAATTTCATGGGTGGGCCAAGCCCATTTCAGTGGTGTCTCAACTCGCTTCCAAACGTGGGTAAACTAAATTTTTAAATTTCCGTGAGTGGGCCGCCCGAATTTCATGGGTTGGCCAAGCCCATTTCGGTGGTGTCTCAGCTCGCTTCCGAATGTGGGTAAACTAAATTTTTAAATTTCCGGGAGTGGGCCACCCAAATTTCTTGGGTGGGCAAAGCCCATTTCGTTGGTGTCTCCGCTCGCTTCCGAACGTGGGTAAACTAAATTTTTAAATTTCCGGGAGTGGGCCACCCAAATTTCATGGGTGGGCCAAGCTCATTTCGGTGGTGTCTCAGCTCGCTTCCAAACGTGGATAAACTAAATTTTTAAATTTCCGGGAGTGGGCCACCCAAATTTCATGGGTGGGCCAAGCCCATTTCAAGAGTGTCTAAGCTCGCTTGCCAACGTGGGCAAACTAAATTTTTAAATTTCCGGGAGTGGGCCACCCAAATTTCATGGGTGGGCCAAGTCTATTTCGGTGGTGTCTCAGCTCGCTTCCGAACGTGGGTAAACAAAATTTTTAAATTTCCGGGAGTGGGCCAAAAAATTTCATGGGTGGGCCAAGCCCATTTTGGTGGTGTCTAAGCTCGCTTCCAAACTTGGGCAAACTAAATTTTTAAATTTCCTGGAGTGGGCCGCCCAAATTTCATGGGTGGGCCAAGCCCATTTCGGTGGTGTCTCAGCTCACTTCCGAACGTGGGTAAACTAAATTTTTAAATTTCCGGGAGTGGGCCAAAAAAATTTCATGGGTGGGCCAAGCCCATCTCGGTGGTGTCTCCGCTCGCTTCCGAACGTGGGTAAACTAAATTTTAAAATTTCCGGGAGTATGCCACCCAAATTTCATGGGTGGGCCAAGCCAATTTCGGTGGTGTCTCAGCTTGCTTCCGAATGTGTGTAAACTAAATTTTTAAATTTCCAGGAGTGGGCCACCCAAATTTCATGGGTGGGCCAAGCCCATTTCGGTGGTGTCTAAGCTCGCTTCCGAACGTTGGTAAACTAAATTTTTAAATTTCCTGGAGTGGGCCGCCCGAATTTCATGGGTGGGCCAAGCCCATTTCGGTGGTGTCTCAGCTCTCTTCCGAACGTGGGTAAATTAAATTTTTTAATTTCCGGGAGTGGGCAAAAAAAATTTCATGGGTGGGCCAAGCCCATCTCGGTGGTGTCTCCGCTCGCTTCCGAACGTGGGTAAACTAAATTTTAAAATTTCCGGGAGTATGCCACCCAAATTTCATGGGTGGGCCAAGCCAATTTCGGTGGTGTCTCAGCTTGCTTCCGAATGTGTGTAAACTAAATTTTTTAATTTCCGGGAGTGGGCCACCCAAATTTCATGGGTGGGCCAAGCTCATTTCGGTGGTGTCTCAGCTCGCTTCCGAACGTGGGTAAACTAAATTTTTAAATTTCCGGGAGTGGGCCACCCGAATTTCATGGGTGGGACAAGCCCATTTCGGTGGTGTGTCAGCTTGCTTCCGAACGTGGGTAAACTAAACTTTTAAATTTCCGGGAGTATGCCACCCAAATTTCATGGGTGGGCCAAGCCAATTTCGGTGGTGTCTCAGCTTGCTTCCGAATGTGTGTAAACTAAATTTTTTAATTTCCGGGAGTGGGCCACCCCAATTTCATGGGTGGGCCAAGCTCATTTCGGTGGTGTCTCAGCTCGCTTCCGAACGTGGGTAAACTAAATTTTTAAATTTCCGGGAGTGGGCCACCCGAATTTCATGGGTGGGCCAAGCCCATTTCGGTGGTGTCTCCGCTCGCTTCCGAACGTGGGTAAACTAAATTTTTAAATTTCCGGGAGTGGGCCACCCAAATTTCATGGGTGGGCCAAGCCCATTTCGGTGGTGTCTCAGCTCGCTTCCAAACGTGGATAAACTAAATTTTTAAATTTCCGGGAGTGGGCCACCCAAATTTCATGGGTGTGCCAAGCCCATTTCAGTGGTGTCTCAACTCGCTTCCGAACGTGGGTAAACTAAATTTTTAAATTTCCGTGAGTGGGCCGCCCGAATTTCATGGGTTGGCCAAGCCCATTTCGGTGGTGTCTCAGCTCGCTTCCGAATGTGGGTAAACTAAATTTTTAAATTTCCGGGAGTGGGCCACTCAAATTTCATGGGTGGGCCAAGCCCATTTTGCTTGTGTCTCCGCTCGCTCCCGAACGTGGGTAAACTAAATTTTTAAATTTCCGGGAGTGGGCCACCCAAATTTCATGGGTGGGCCAAGCCCATTTCAAGAGTGTCTAAGCTCGCTTGCCAACGTGGGCAAACTAAATTTTTAAATTTCCGGGAGTGGGCCACCCAAATTTCATGGGTGGGCCAAGCCCATTTCGGTGGTGTCTCAGCTCGCTTCCGAACGTGGGTAAACAAAATGTTTAAATTTCCTGGAGTGGGCCACCCAAATTTCATGGGTGGGCCAAGCCCATTTCGGTGGTGTCTCAGCTCGCTTCCGAACGTGGGTAAACAAAATGTTTAAATTTCCGGGAGTGGGCCAAAAAAATTTCATGGGTGGGCCAAGCCCATTTTGGTGGTGTCTCCGCTCGCTTCCGAACGTGGTCAAACTAAATTTTTAAATTTCCGGGAATGGGCCACCAAAATTTCATGGGTCGGCCAAGCCCTATTCGGTGGTGTCTAAGCTTGCTTCCGAACGTGGGCAAACTAAATTTTTAAATTTCCTGGAGTGGGCCGCCCAAATTTCATGGGGGGCCAAGCCCATTTCGGTGGTGTCTCAGCTCGCTTCCGAACGTGGGTAAACTAAATTTTTACATTTCCGGGAGTGGGCCAAAAAAATTTCATGGGTGGGCCAAGCCCATCTCGGTGGTGTCTCCGCTCGCTTCCGAACGTGGGTAAACTAAACTGTAAAATTTCCGGGAGTATGCCACCCAAATTTCATGGGTGGGCCAAGCCAATTTCGGTGGTGTCTCAGCTTGCTTCCGAATGTGTGTAAACTAAATTTTTAAATTTCCGGGAGTGGGCCACCCAAATTTCATGGGTGGGCCAAGCCCATTTCGGTGGTGTCTAAGCTCGCTTCCGAATGTTGGTAAACTAAATTTTTAAATTTCCTGAAGAGGGCCGCCCGAATTTCATGGGTGGGCCAAGCCCATTTCGGTGGTGTCTCAGCTCTCTTCCGAACATGGGTAAACTAAATTTTTAAATTTCCGGG